>NW_011888852.1:1483386-1487574 GCF_000151845.1 Pteropus vampyrus | reverse complement strand
TCTGTTCCGTCAGTGGAAACTATCGTACCAGAGCCTGACCAACTGGAGTTTTACTAAAACCTAACCCTAACCCACCCGGAGAACAGGAAATACCCAGCTCCGGGTCCCTCCAGGCTTTGACGTGGAAGAAGAGAGATACCTCACTCAGGTTCACTAACGGACTGAGACGCTATCGCGGGACCCCCCAATGATGCCCCTTCCCCACACACCATCACATCGAGAGGGCGCCTGTGTAACAACGGGGTACGGCTGAAAGAATTGCAAGCCGCAGACCCCATTGAAGAAGAGGTCTCTAGGGAAATCTGAAGGCAACAGAAAAGACAAGAAACAAGAATATTAGAGGAGATTTTAACCTGTGATACCACAGCTGTAACAAACACTAAACACAGCCTAACTCCTAACCAGACAAACATAGCGCCTCACAATGAAGGCCCATTCACCTCAGTCCCTTCAACTTGATACATCACCTCCAGCTTTCAACAAA
Organism: Pteropus vampyrus; assembly: GCF_000151845.1. Taxonomy (NCBI): domain Eukaryota; kingdom Metazoa; phylum Chordata; class Mammalia; order Chiroptera; family Pteropodidae; genus Pteropus; species Pteropus vampyrus. Next base: position 1,487,090 of record NW_011888852.1, on the reverse strand, counting down.
AATTACAGAGCATGATAAAAACAAAAAACGAAAAACAAAAAAACAAACAAACAAAAATTCAGTCTGAAGAGACAAATCGAGCACCAGAACCAGACTCAAAGAAAGAAAAAAATAAAGTAATCACTTCTCTGGGGGGGATTGGGGGAGTGGGAAGAGTTGTATAATAACACAGATGTTCTCATAGTGTACTACTTGGCTCAGCTGTGAACGAACTTTACAAATTCACACTTAATATGAATGTAATAAAGGATTATGATTATAACTATACTGGCCAATGTGTAAGTGATTCAAGAGAAAGAGGTGGTACACGCATATTATTTTTAAATGCGAAGGGGAAATATCAGGAAAAAAATAGCTGAGTTGAAAGAAACAAAATCATGAGACTGATGATTTTTGAATAAAACCATTCAACATTATTTGACTTTTTAACTTGTGTGCAAATAAAGGAAGTACTTGTCAATAAATTTTCGTCCAAGGTGAGAAAAGATTGTATATTGTTGAGCGGAGAAAGAGAGGTGGGTGGGGCTACAGAGACATTTGGAAGAAAAGATGAAGGTGTGGACAAACATATTTTGAAGTGAGAGGCTGACAAGGGTCAGGGGAATGACATAAAACTTAAAACTAATGGCTTATACCTTCTAGTAGAATAGAAGTTTAAATCAACTGCTGAGAGTAAGCAAACTGGGTGAGTGTGAAAAAAAATAAAAGAATCACTGTAGTGAATTTCCTGGACAGTCAACAAAAGGTGATTAAAACATCTCTGAACAGCGAGGTTGGAGCTACACCACGTGCATTTTTAAAGCATCTGTTATAAACCACGTGTACGTCAAATACTCTGCAGTATTTCAGGTTGTTTATGTGCCCGTGTTTAAAATACACAACTTCGTGACCTATTTCTCACTGAGATAACAACGCAGTTGTAGTGTTACGTAATACACAATTAGGTTTTCTGTTTCTGTGATTACTGTCAGTCTCTTTTATTGATTAGAACCAAGGTTGACAGTTCAGAGCCTGGATGGCCCAATTAGCATTCCTCTGGCCCGCTCTCCCAGACTGCCACCCCTCTCCCAGACTGCCACCCCGCTCCTGGCCACAGGCTCCATATTGGTCTCCAGAGTCATCAGGACATTGTTTGAAGCAGAAAATGAATTAATTAGTTGGAATATATGACCAGCATAGAAAAATGACACAAAATGTACCATTTTCCATGTGTGACTGATAAAATTTCGGGGTAGGGTCTGAGCCCTTGACCTTGGTGACATCAGAGTGGCTACAAATCCTGGCACCAACGGTGCTGACCTTAGGCACGCACGGCTCCAGTCGTCTCTCTCTCTCAACAGAAAGCCTGTAGGTCTTATTTTTCTTTTTTCATCAAGAGCCTCCTATGTGGCCCCAACGTTTCGATCTTTATCGCTTGCTTTCTTGAATGGTTTCTGTGATTCTAGCTTAGTTCCTCGTCCCCTTGCTTCCTATGCCTGTCTCCTAGTCCTCCGCCCTCTGTGAATCTGTCTCCTGACATCCTTCCTCTGCGAGCTAGACGACTCCCTGTTCTCAGCTCTGAGAGCGGTTCAAAGTCGAATCCCTCCGCCACGACCTCCCCCCGCCCTCTCACGTCACACCTCACACGTCATCACCTCTCACGTCATCACCTCTCACGTCACACCTTCAGTGCCTGCCTGGCGCTTCCCCGGGGAAATATCAAGCTTCCATCTCAAAGTCAACGTGCTTAAATTGGCAAAGCACACAAATGCAAACAAAGAATTAATGTGGGAACAATGCAGATTCAGTATAAACGTGAAAAATATTCAATATCATTTGTGATAGAAGAAATGTAAATGATGCAAGAGTAGTTAAGAAGATTGCAAAAGGAAAAATCAGAGAAGAATTTATACAAATATAATCAAAATAATATACGAGTGGAATGAGAATAGAGAAAAAGCAATAAAACATATATGAATGTACAAAACAGCTCTGGATAGATGGATGGATGGATGGATGGATGGATGGACGGACGGATATGAAAGGTAGATGTAGTAATTTAACATAATCTAAAATGTGGGGAAAGTAAGTATTTTTAAGAGTAAATGGCCATTCATTTGGAAAAAAGTTAAGATTTCGAATGCATGTCATACTAACAAAATATTCCTAATGGGTTAAATAGCAAAGTGAAAAATGTATAAAAATACTAGAAAAATGCAGAAAATATTTTTGTAATCTTGTAAAGAAAGACTTGCCCACCGAGAAACAATAAAGACAATCCACTCGGATTGTCATCAAAGGATATGAAAACGGAAATCATAAAGGAAAAAAATTTAAATTTTCAATATGTAAGTAAACAAGGACAACCAAACAGAAAGTAAAAGAAAAATCTATAAAGCGAGAGACACCACTTTTCATCTAAAAATGGGAAAAACTTAACATTTAGTGTCAGAGTATAGGAAAATGTGCATTTATACACCACTGATGAAAGTGTAAATATTACATCTTTGGAAGAGGGTGATTTGTTATTACCTGTAAAAATATGCATGCTCATGGCTGATGACCAAGAAATTCCACTGCAAGTACTGTATCCCACAGTGACAGCAGTAACACACGCACAGAGAGAAATGTGCACAGATGCTCAGTATAGCGCTGTGCATGACAGACAACAGGGAAGTCCCCACTGCCCATCAGTAGAGGAAGTTACATAAATTACGTTACTTGTTTAGGTTTTTTTTGTTTGTTTGTAACTTTTTAGGGGAGGCAATCCTTAGTTGACCTCACAGATTGCAAGGGTTTTGCCAGTTTACAATCCCTTATTTTTTATTATTTTTTACCCCTACAGCACCTGGTCTTCCTAGGTGGTCTCCCACCCAAGTACTAACCAGGCCCGACCCTGCTTAGCTTCAGAGTTTAGCTTCCAATCAGACAGGATTCGGCTTATTCAGGGCGGTTTGGCCATTAGACTAGATTTAAAAAAAAAAAAACAACAAGAAACTCCTGGTTGAAGTTATGCCAAATGTTTACCTCTGAGGCATGGAGTTGGAGGAGGGAATTTTTTTCCCTTTTATCTTCAGTTTACAAATAATTTCTCTTCGTCCTTTACCTCCAAGAAGCGGGGCGGGGGGGATGAAGAGAAAAAAAGGAAATTCATGTGCTAAAGAATCGCATTAGGATTAACTCAGTCTTGTAGTGCAGGCAGATACAGTGGCCAACAAAGATTGATGCTGTATGAATGGAAAGTCACTGATCTCTCCGTTTTCTTTTCACGGACTCTTCTTCCCGATCCTACTTATCCTACCAGAGAAAAGGTCCTGTACGATGTGAAGGGGAATTCCAAACGTGGAACCCACAATCTTGTGCCGGTCACATCGATGCAGAAGGACGGAGGCTGAGGCGTGGATGCAAGCCACGCAGGAGCCGCGAAGGAAGGCAGGGACAGAGAAGCCGGGCCTCGGCAATCGGTCCCAGCGGGCATCGAGTCCCTCCTGGCGACGCCGGCCCCGGCGCTTGGCGACAATGGCAGTGGAAGTGGTTTCCTGTTCCTGGAAGCTCGGCCTCCGTCGTGTTTTGAAAACCATCCCGCTGTGTGAGTGACTTAATATCCTTCAATAAAGAAATTCCTTTTCTGCTTAAACCAGCCAGAGTGAGTTCTGTCATTTGCAACTGACAGTGACGAATATACCACTAATCACGTCGGCCCTAATGGTAGGATTTCTTTTTCT
>NW_011888852.1:1481471-1482621 GCF_000151845.1 Pteropus vampyrus | reverse complement strand
GAAACTTAAGAGTCATATGATCTAAATGTCCACCCACGCGGGAGTCTTCTTAATCCCTTCATGTCCCCTGCCTAAACGTTTCCTATGGCAGGAAAATCACTACCTAGTGAAGCATCTGCACTGCACCATTGCTGGACACTTAAAGCAAATCAAGTATCATTCCTTCCATAGAACCTGCCTCGTTGTACCTTCTACCGGAGGCTCTTAGCTCCGTCCCCAGGAGCCACACAGAACCTCTAGTTTACGGCTGCATTCCTTGTGGTTTGGAGGAAGCACGTGTCAATCCCTCACTCTGATCTATGTTCCTGTGACGTTTGATCCACAGTGAAATTCTCAAGGGCAAAGCTGATGCCCCCATACCCTGCAAAGTGCTCGGCAAACATTGGTGGAATGAATAAACAAATGAACCAGAGTTTACATCTCTGCTTAGGTGTTGCAGTGACGACAATAGGACTGAGCTGGCGATTAAGGCTTCTTAGAAAACACATTCCTCCAATTCCCCCTCCTCCAATTAACGGGCACCGAAGCACCAACACCCAGCCCTGCTCTCCGTGGTGGAAGGCAGAGAGCAGCTGGCTATCATCCTTGTGGGAAGCACGACCTGGGGATGGGGTTCGAGGAGATTGATGATAAATGCCGAGAGGGCGATATTGTGGCACAGCTACAAGGTATTCGAGAATTGAAAGGCCCGAAAAGCAGATAGGTAATGAAGTGGGAGCTGTTATCAGTGCATATTATACCCTGCTCTATTAAATTTAAAGTATTTAAAAATGTAATCTTTGATTCATAGAAAAGAACATATGAATTATATATGTAAGGTATAACGCATGGTAATCTAATGATTCCACAAACCTATCGCCCAACCCGAGATTTGAAAGATTACCCAAGACTTAGGTTTGCACTGTGAGGTCCTCTTTTATGCGATCGGCCTGTCTCCCAAGCAGACAGTCCATTCCCTCTCGACACCATTCTAAACATGCGTTGAGTCAACTCACAAAAATCACTAATATGGAGATCACAATCTTTCTGTTTCTAAATCCGATGGTTAATTCGCAGTCCTCAGTTTGCTTAATCTTTCAGTAGCATTTAGCATAGCCAGCTACTCTCTCCTTTTTGGAAAAAAACATATTTTGAAGCCAAAAGCCTTGAA
>NW_011888852.1:1469457-1480286 GCF_000151845.1 Pteropus vampyrus | reverse complement strand
GGCTCAGTGCCGATGCCCTGACCTCAATGGCACCTGGCACAGAGTAGGCACCTAAATATCTGTGGAATGAACGATGCAGGAAACCAGAACCAGTCTCTGCGTCAGCATAATCGAAGCTTCCCGGTCCACGTCTTCAAAAGTCTCGCCATATCTCTCCAAGTACACAGTCACCACCTGTGAGATGCCAATTTCTAAGGAAGTACATACAACATGAAGATAATTGTTGCCGAGCAGTATGAAATTATCGGGTAAAAGAAAGTCCTAACAGAACTAAGAGGAGAACATATAATAAGCTAAAAGTGCAGTATCATGACTGCTGATGAAACAATAGCCTTTCATTCTGTACCTGAGTTTCGTGTCTCTAGGACATCAGGGTTTTCCATGAGAAGTCAACGCTGTGACTAGAGAGGGGTTTCATGGCCTTAGGTGGACCTAGCTCAGGCCAGTGCAGCCTGGGCGTGTCCACGGTGGGGCCCGGAGTTGGTATGTCAGCTGTTAGGCTCCTGGGTGCCCCCGAAGAGCCCTCAGACCTTTAGAGCAGCTTTGGGATCCACCACGCCCCCTGTGGTGGTCTGCCCCATCCAAGTCAACAGCAGCCTGAAAGGATGCTGGAGGGCAGGACATTCTCTGCCTTCAACAGACCTTCTCTGCTCCTTAGGCTAAAGCCGTTACTAGGTATTGTTCTCGGTCCTATTGTTAGTGACAGCCTTTGCTCATACTGTCCAAGATGAGGGAGCAGAGCTTCTTCCATCAGCTGACCTCCCACTCCAGCTGCAAAAGTCCCCCTCAGAAAGCGTGGCCAGTGAACCACAGTGGTCTTCTCCTTTCTTGCCATTGACTATGGGGAGGGCCAAGCTGGGGGCACCTTCTCATGCTCGTTTGGCGAGACATATCATGTGCATCTGCGTAACCCACAGTGCTTTATAATAATATGTGATCACTGAATGAAGAGGAAGCCATGACAGGCACCGTGGAAGGAAGGAACAGCGTGATCACTTACAGTGCTCCAGGGCGTCCTCTGAGGGCTCGAAAAGAAGTTCAAAAATAAGAAGAAACGCAGATATCTTGTCATCTAATCCAGGAAGCCACCTGTGCCCTAAACAGGACACTGAGAGAACGCAAGCACGTACTGACAAAATATGCTCCTCGAGAGAGAGAAGAGGAATGAAGAGCCAGGGAGCCGAGAAAGCCAGTCCCAGTTACCACGGCCCCGCAGACTGGCACAGGTGCAGGTCGTGACCTTCCCACAAAGCTAGTTGATCCTCTTGTATCCCTGCTTCTGACGCCGTCATCTCTATTCTCGTGGTCGTTGCCGTTCCAAACATCTCCAAAGCGTTAAAGAATTCTACCGATGGCATAAATTTCATTGAATGATGAATTAAACCAAAAGGTAAAACAAAAGGTAGTATTTAAAAATGGGTCCAGAACTAGGGCTAGTGTACATACGTAAGGCTGTACAATAAAGCTGGAGATATATACTTGCTAGATGTGTGCACTTACTAGAAAGACTCACAGTCATTCGCACATTTTCCCAGGAAAATGCAATCAAAATACATGATGATGAATCGCGGTTTAAACTTGAGAGCTCAGGCTGTTCCCTCCTTCCCCAGCACCCATCATGGTTCCCACTTCGTTCAGAGATCATGTATCATAAGGCACTGTGGGGTACACAGATGCACGTGGCGTGTTCAATTCAATTTGTTTCCACAAACTTTATGGAATGCTGAAAACGAGTTTTTCCCTGTGTTAAGAAGCCTTGACCTGTGGCCCGGGCCAAGCTCTTATTCTCGAGGGTTTGGGTGGGGGAAGGTCACGGACAGGGAAAGAGAGACAAACAATGACCAAATACGTTGTGGGTGCCAGGTTAGAGAGATGAGAAATCTGGGCGACATGATTGCAAAGGTTCTTTCCAGCAGTGATTATATCATGACTCAGAATCGTCTGCACCATTTATTAGCATGTGCTTCCCTGTGAAATATTTCACGCTCCTACGAAACATTATTTAACTCCTGCAATACTGAATTTTTCAGAAGTTTGAATGTGGAATTCCAAACTAGATGTGAAGTTTCTTAAGACAAGGTCTGCCCTTCCCCTAGTTGTGTGCCTTACGCCGGTGCCTATGGAGTCAGAACTCAGTGCGTGCTCATTGACTACGAAGGCCGATTACTTTCAAATAAGCAGATGGCCATTCTCTCGCCTCTTCCTATATTGTCCTCCCTATACACTAAATATTGGTGAGGCAGGGTATTTATATCTGGAGAGGTTGATGGCAGAGATGGCCTCTCTTTTTCTGATTCTTGCTTAGAAGCTTAAGCCTTTTTTTAAAAAAAAAGTATTTAATGGCATGGGAAAAGTAGTACACCATTAAGGGAGAAAAGGCGGGATACAAAATAGTATACACGGAATATATTCCAATTTTAATAGAAAACATGAGAGAGGTGGAAAATTCATAATTGGCAATCTCAAACATCACCAGCCTACAGGTACAAAGGCTGTCACGCTAGGGTTTTTGCGGCAGATTCTGTTCTTGCTCCCAGCTGTACAGCAGAACCTGGGACTTCACTTTAAAAGCTCCCCCCTCCCACCACGTGTGCTCATGTCTGACTCTCAGGTGTTGTCACCACCTGGCAACTACCTCCTGCTCCCCAGGTGTCATCAGCGGCTGGTGAAGCCACGCAAAAGGGCTGATAATGCCCAGTGGGAAATGCCAACGTCTGCCCAAGGTGGGCTCAGACACTGGAACCATCACGGGGGCGGGGGGAGGGGGCCAGGAATCACAGCAGTGGGGAGAATGGCCTTCTCTCCAGCTCCACAAGTTGTCGTCCAGGCCCCAAAGCCACATCATGTCTGTAAACTCAAAAATCAATGAAAGCCTGTCACTCGGCTGCTCTTCCAATTTCTGTCTCTCTAGAAGCGGCAACCTGATCAGGAACGGCAGGGGGGGAATGAGACATCACCCCTTTCTCCCCACTGCCTCTGTTCCCTACCTTTAGTCGGGCCCAGAAACATAGCGAAAAATCCTGCACATTTCTCTCCCAAAACACCTCCCCCCCGCAGAGAGCTAGACCCCAAAGCATATCAAACATACAGTCATGCCTGGAGGGGTCATCAGCCCAATCAATTTCCAAACAGTTAAACTCAAAAAAACTTAGTCTGGGTTCCACTAGGACACCCTGTTACACGTACGAGTATATTTACATATGGGTGTGTCTTTCAAGCAAAAACGAGAAGGCAATGTGCCAAAATATTAACACTAGTTCCCTCTGTGTGACGAGGTTACAATTCATCTAATTTTTTTTCTGTGTGTTTTAATATTTTCCAAAATTTCTAGATTATCAGTTTTATAACGAGGAAAAAAAAAATGTCGATTAAAAACATCTGCATCAAGTTTGCAAGACAGCCAGGGAGCTGCTCTCGTGAACAGCGCCAGCAGCAGACCGAGGCCAGAGTGAAGAAGCCGCTGAAAAGCATGGCTGGGTTGGTGTTCAGGGTCGATCGTCTAATATCCTGCCAGGCATTCAGATGTTCCAGGCGGTGTCAGGATCTGCTGGGACCTCACCATCATTTTAGTCCATCGAGAGCGAAGAGCACACAGCAAAACCGCCATCTGGTTGGCATGTCGCCTGAGGAGACAAACGCGAGGGAGTTTGTTTTAGGAAAAAAAAAAAAAAATTATAAGCCATTCAAGTGTACCAATAGCTTTGGCATGAACTGAAATCCCATAGGGACAGCTATGTGGTCACAGGCAGCTTAATGAAAATATCTGCCAAACTGGCCAGAAACTTAATAAGACATCAGACCACGTCACAGAGAGAATATGGAGAACTGCTTTGGGAAAAGCACCGGTGTTGCATGCATTAATGAGCAGGGACTGACTGCAGCATCGAAGGCATACGGAGGTAAATTGGTTTTTAAAATAATAACAGAGTTCATGAAAAAAAAAGGGCAAGGCAAACTTCAAAGTTACTTTTAAATTAAAGATGATTGTTATCTGTTCAAATAAGGAGGGTGTGGGTCGGATCTGTTTTGGGTCTCCCTGGAAAATAAGCACCAAGAAATCAAGGCAGAGATGTATGTATTAAATAATAATTCGACAAGAATACAGTAAATTTGCTTTAAAAAGTATAGAATGACAGTTTGTAAAAAAGCATGTACATAAAATTATGTGCAATAGAGAAAGACTTTTCCCGCGGTGCAAGAATATGATAGCATCTAATGAGACAATGGGGATATGACTTTAAACCCGATAAGAAACGAATCATTTTTTATAGTCTACCATTCGTTAAAGTCACTTTTTGGAAAGCCACTTGTTATGGAAAGCCACTTACAGAAATAAAAATATAATAAAATTTAAAACTCATTTTAATGAGAATAGTTTTCTGAAAATACACAAGGAAGAATAAAAATCGTGACGATTCTGTATACCCCAAATTTTTGGAATCTTAGATCCCGAGTAAGTTTTTTTAAATGTTATATTGTGTTATATTGCAAACCTCAAGGAAATGCAGTAAGGCAGAACAGACCTGGGTCAGGATCAAAGGAGGGAAAAACTTGGAGAAATCAGAAGAGTGTACTGACCTGCTAAGGTAGCCGTACAAGAGTATTTAAAGTGGGCGTGCACGAAAACAGTGAATCTCCTTTCATAATTCTCTCTTCTGCTCATCAAACCCAAGATAAATACCACCTTCTGTATAAGGTCATCTCACGTCTGTAGGATATGCCTCTGACAACATTCGGGGGGATCAAGAGTGAAATTTCGGTGAGAATCTACTTTGGAACTTTCGTTAAATCTGTTCTAGAGTATCTAATGCTGACTGAAGAAGCATAGAAGTATTTTCAGGAACGCTTTATATCCTAAAGCGCTTTCCCATGTAGGAAATACTTGAATTAGTCACCTAATGCAAGGTTCACTCCCATTCAAGGCCATCTCGCCCCAGGAGGAGAGGCAGGCTGCTGACCCCAGTGCCACTCTGCGGCCACCTCCAGCCCCCGGTGCTCCTGAGAGTCCCTCTCCTCCGAGTTGCCTCAATTTTCTCTTGCAGAATCTAAGACAATGGTCTGTCAACTCGATTCTAGCAGCGGAATCCCGTTCTGTAAAAAGAGCCTTAGGTATTCAATAATTCCTGAACCATCAGGAACACACCCGAGAGGCGGGTGAGGAGCACAGACCCCAGCCCCAGGCCCCCAGCCCCCTCCAGAGGAGCCTGGAGGATTCGGGAGACCAGCTGGGAGAGCCTGGCCCAGTGCAATGGGCCAGACTCAGAGTCAGTTATTAATCATTCTTGATGGACTTGAAGTTTAGAAGATAAACAGTTTATAGGATAAGAAAAATACTTTTCCTCTGACGTTCTTCCCTAACTTTGTTCTGAAGCTTTGTAAGTTCAGCCCAAACCTGCAGTAGAACCCTCAGCTTTGGGTCCCTAAACTTCACCTTGCTTGCAGCCCCATCTCCCACCACAGCCATTCCATGCCCTCACCCAAGGCTTCCCTAGCAGGCAATTGATTTTGAGGGGGAGCTTGTCTATATAAACAACAAGATTTTTAAATGCATTATCAAATTCACAGGCTCATGTGAGGTACAGCGATCTATCGATGAAGACTTAGAATCACCGGGAGAGAGGAGGTGCTTATTTATTGTGCTTGTTTTATTGTCCAATCAGTGCAGCTGACGATTCTTGGTCAGTCATGAGTAAGAGTCACCTCAAATCGGTGTGTCAACACCATCCTAGTGGCCCAATCTCACATGATCTGCAGACAGTGGCATCACCTGAGGGCCACTGCTCTCCTGCAGTACCCCAAGACAGCCCCATGGGTGCCGGGCTCAGAGCTCCTCTGTCATCTGAGCAGTTCCATGGTATGGGAGAGGGTCGAGGGTTCATGATCACCCCAAAGGGGTGACTCAGGGACCGGGCCTGTGGGGTCCTGATTGGTGCTCCAGGATGCGGCTCAGAGCATTGGAGCCTCAGCGGGACCTCAGAGAATTTCAGAGAAGGTGGTCCAAAGCACATGAGGTATAGCCACTGGGGGCCCCATCAGTACCCCCTCCTCTGACGCCCCGACCCACTTCAGACGCCTTCTCTTAGCAGGTGATCAAGCCCAGCACGATGGAATGGGAGCCATATGCAACTTCAAGTTTCTCAGCAGCCATACCAGAAAAGCAAAGCGAAGCAGCTGTAATTAATTTGAGTAATTATCTTTTATTTAACCCGATTATCCAAGATCCTGTGGATATTCATTGTCCAATGACTCTGCATTCGCAAAATCGCATTCTCACTAAAATTTATTTGCAACCCCAAATCAAACCCGGAGTACTCTCCTGGTCGTGCGCGAACATGCTCAGAGGGGGGACGTCTGAGTCACCTGACGCATCGCAGCTGGGACTGAACGAGGCTGCACTCTGCCTTCCTACTTCATCTCATACTATAAACGAGCGTCCTTTGGATGATTATTTAGTGCCTTTTTTTTTTTTTGCACTTTTGTGCTTTCTGTTGGCGATTTTGCTATTTAAAATGACCCCCAGGCATAGACCCGAAGTGCGGTCTAGTGTTTCCGAGACAAGCAGGCTGGGATGTGCCTTAGCGAGGACCCATGTGATAGACACGTGACCTTCGGGCACGAGGTACAGCGCTGTTGGCCATGAGCACAACGTGAATGGGACAACAGATGTCAAATAGGTGTCTTTAAACAGAAACATGCATAAGACAAGGTCACGGCTTGATCAGTTGATGAAAATGCGAGCAGAGGCTCCGTTCAGGACCCCAACCTGTGTACCCTCCGAGAGCGATGGTTCGGGGTCTGCTAATTCAGTGTTTACAGCAATGTCACATGACAACTACCATGGAGAACGAGAATTGACTACACCATCATTTCAACGGGTAATTCATGTAAAATTATTATCGTTTGCACTAAGTCTTTAAAACGTGATGTGTATTCCACACTTATCGTCCACGTTCTTTGACTGGCCACTTTTAAAGGTCACATGTGGCAAGTGGACATTGCCAATCCAGCCCACAACTCCACAGAGATGTAGAAACCACCAGACAGAGCTCCCGGAGGTCACCAGCAGGCACATCATCCTTCCACAGCCGTGGACCTCTCCTCGCCTCTCTCCAGAGAAGTCAACCCCCATCAGTGCCTTTCCTTCAAGGATTTTCTATGCACCTGGCACTGTAATAGGGCCCAAGGGTACTGTGAAGAGTGAAAGCAGAATTGTCTCTGTCCTAAAGAAATCTTATAGACTAATGGGTGAGGCATTCCAATCCTACGAGAACAGTGTGTACGAAGATGCTATGGCAGGAGGGAAAATGATGAGATGAGATGAGATGAGATGATGAGGATAGAGAGATGTAGGAGGAGAAAAGCATGAATGCATCACTGGCCACCTTAAACGTTTTGTTCTTCAACTTACGAGACAGATTTTTAAGGCAGGGGAAGATTAGGAAATAACATGATCAGACTTGGCTTCAGCGTAGAGAGCGAGGTGGAAGGCTAGGCGTATTTGAGGCCAAGAGTCCAGTCAAGAAATAAGAGATAATAACAATAGCTTGGGCCGTGACGGTAGCGGAAGGTGGAAGAAAGTGGCTGGATTTGAGGAATATTTAAGAGATGAAATCAACAGGACTTGGTGAAATGACTGGACACATAAAACAAGTGACAGGGGGAGGTATCAAAGATGGTCACTTAGGGTCTGGCTTGTACTATTTAGATGGAAGGTAGAGCTATTTTTTGAGGGAAGAAAAAACAACGACAATTCCTGGGGATGAATCAAGGTATTTTTGGACATGTTGGGTTTGAAGTACCTTTGAGACATTCAAGCAGAAATGCAATGAAGGCTGTGCTAAGGGTTTGGAATTCTGAGAAGTCTCAGGTAGAGATATAAATTTAAAAATTATGGTATAAAATAAATCTGAGCCCCAGTATCTGGCACATGGTAGGGACTGCGTAAATATTTGTCGAATTAATGAATTCTTGGGGGTTACTAAAGATTAGTTTTTATTAGGACATGTTGAGTTCGTAATCACTTTGGTCTTCGAAATATCTAAACATATGTCTAAGTTTTTATTTTTCATAAAAGACTAATATACAAATAATTAAAATAACATCTAATCTTCTCCAAATCTATCACATTATTTTATGCTATAGCTTATTTTTAATTAGAGTTCTTGGATTTTAATGATTTAATAGCATCATGAGATAAAAAGCTGCATTGAAGATAGAATCTCATTTCTTATATGTCAGTTTATCTTAACCACATAAGCAAGATAAAGTATCTTAGAAGATACTTTTTACAGTAATAAATTTTTATTTTTCTCTCTGTTCTTGTGGCATATGCAATTCTCTAACTAAAATTAATAAAATCTCATTATCTCATATTCATAAATCATACTGAGGCTCAGATACTATCAGAAAGAGCAAATCCAAATAAAGTGTCTGGGAAAAGTAGAGCCTTAATAAATTTTTATTAAACTGAATTAAGTTAAGAGATCACCAGTATTTTTCCCTTATCCTGTTCTATTTACTTGTCTATTCCCTTTTATCCCTGTAGCCAACCCAATCTCCCCGCCTGTCAAATATTCTAGTGTTTTGCAAATATCTTGAACCGTGTACTTGTTGTTTTGATTGTTTCATATAAGGAAAGACATAAATGTTTTCTCTTCTCTTTCTTTAAGAAAGTACTGTATTACACTTCTCAGAACTATCAGAATCACATATCTTTTCTCTCTTTTTTGTCTTTTTTGATTTATTTTTTTAAATTGTGGTAAAGTACATATAACATAAAATTTACCATTTTCGCCTTATACATGTAGAGTTCAATTGCATTAAGTACGTTCACATCATTATGCAGTTCTCACCACTATCTATCTCCTGAACGTCTTCATCATCTCAGACTGAAACTCTGCACTTGTTAAACATTAACTCCCCATTCTTTCCTCGCTCCAAACCATGGCAACCACCATTCTGCATTGACTACCCTAGGTACCTCATTTAAGTAAAATCACACAATATTCATTCTTTGGGGATGGGCTTATTTCTCTCGATCTCTCTGAGGTTCGTTTGTAGCATGTGTCAGGGTTTTTTTTTTTTTCCTTTTGAAAGCTGAATCATATTCCATTGTATGTATATACACATTTTGTTCGTCTATTCATCTGCTGATGGACACTCGGGTTGTTTCTGCTGTTTGGACATTGTGAATGTCCAGGTTCCATTGTGAATGTCCAGGTTCCTGCTTTCACTTCTTTGGGGTGTATACCTAGAAATGGTGTTGCTGGATCATATGGTAATTCTATGTTTAATTTTTTGAGAAATCACCATACTGTTTTCCACAGAGGCTCCACCGTTTTACATTTTTCACCAGCAATGTGCAGATTCCAATTCTTCACATCTTTGCCAACGTCGTTTTCTGTTTTATTTTTCTTTTAATGATAGCCATTCTAATGGGTTCGAAGTGGCGTATTCTTGTGATTTGAATATGTATTTCCCTAACGATTAATGACATCGAGCATTTTTATGTGTTTATTAGCCATTCGTATATCCTCTTTGGAGAAATGTCTATTCCTGTCTTTTGCCCCTTTTCAATTAGGTTGTTCGTTTTTGTTGTTGAGTGTGGGAGTTCTTTATGTATTCTGGGTATTAATCCCTTATAGGATATAGGATTTACGAATGTTTTCTCGCATTCCATAGGTTGCTTTTTCACTTCCTTGATACATACAAATTTTGATGAGGCACAATTTATTTTTTTCTCTTACTACCTGTGCTTTTCATGTCATATCCAAGAAATTATTGCCAAATCTAAATCATGAGGCTTTCCCTTGTGTTTTCTTTTAAAGAATATTATAGTTTTAGGACATATCTTTAATGTATACGAATAGAGTTGTATTATATATCTCGTTCTGTTTCTTACTTTTTAAATACTCGGTGCTATAGTTTTAAGATCTGTTTATGCTTCTATATGAAATTGAATCCGTTCGTTCTCCGTTTGGCACAGTCCTCCACGGGTGTTCGCCCTCATCCACTCCTGATGAAGGACATTAGATTGCCTCCACAACCTGCCACCAGGCAGCCTGCAATTAACGCTCTTGGACGTAAACTTAGCTGGCATTAGGAGTATCAGCGCCTCTTAGATGCCTGCCTCAGTCTCCACCTCCACACGCATGCCTAACCTCACGACCTCACCAACAGTAGACACCATCTGACTCTCTGATTATTGCCTAGTTCATGGGCTCAAAGATATATTTCATTATTTCATTTGCATTTCTTTTAATATTACTATCTGAGCATCTTTCCATACGTTTATTAGCTCAAAGAGTTTCCTCTTCTGTAAGTTGCCTTTTCCATATTTTGCCCATTTTTCTACTGGAGTTTTTTGTTGTTGATGTACAAAAATTCCTTGTGTATTCTAGATGTTAATCCCTTGTCAGATTTAGACATTACAGATCTCTTATCTCTTTGAGTAACCTGTGATGCACTGGACCACAAATGTTTTCTTTTCACCTTATTATATTCAATAATTCCAAATTTAAAAATGAATGATTGGCTAACAATAAAAATAACATTTTCTTTAACGCTGTTCCTCTCTTTAATTAAATTAGTTGATATAAGCGGCACACTTAGAACAGTCTGTAATATGTTAAATATTCAATGCTTATCTTTGTTATCATAGCTACATTTCATTTAAATATATGTTCCTCACATGAAATTGTCTCATGTGACCTAACTAGCATAATTGCCTTAGGATACATTCAAATGATCAAAAATTGAGGTCACTGTGATTTCTTTATCAGCAAAGATGATTTACTTTTTTACTGATATTATTAGAAGACAAGAAAAAA
>NW_011888852.1:1465854-1469407 GCF_000151845.1 Pteropus vampyrus | reverse complement strand
CTTGTGTTTTCTTTTAAAGAATATTATAGTTTTAGGACATATCTTTAATGTATACGAATAGAGTTGTATTATATATCTCGTTCTGTTTCTTACTTTTTAAATACTCGGTGCTATAGTTTTAAGATCTGTTTATGCTTCTATATGAAATTGAATCCGTTCGTTCTCCGTTTGGCACAGTTCTCCACGGGTGTTCGCCCTCATCCACTCCTGATGAAGGACATTAGATTGCCTCCACAACCTGCCACCAGACAACCTGCAATTAACGCTCTCAGACGTAAACTTAGCTGGCATGAGGAGTATCAGCGCCTCTTAGATGCCTGCCTCAGTCTCCACCTCCACACGCATCCCTAACCTCACGACCTCACCAACAGTAGACACCATCCGACTCTCTGATTATTGCCTAGTTCATGGGCTCAAAGAGATATTTCATTATTTCATTTGCATTTCTTTTAATATTACTATCTGAGCATCTTTCCATACATTTATTAGCTCAAAAAGTTTCCTCTTCTGTAAGTTGCCTTTTCCATATTTTGCCCATTTTTCTACTGGAGTTTTTTGTTGTTGATGTACAAAAATTCCTTGTGTATTCTAGATGTTAATCCCTTGTCAGATTTAGACATTACAGATCTCTTATCTCTTTGAGTAACCTGTGATGCGCTGGACCACAAATGTTTTCTTTTCACCTTATTATATTCAGTAATTCCAAATTTTAAAAATGAATGATTGGTTAACAATAAAAATAACATTTTCTTTAATGCTGTTCCTCTCTTTAATTAAATTAGTTGATATAAGCGGCACACTTAGAACAGTCTGTAATATGTTAAATATTCAATGCTTATCTTTGTTATCATAGCTACATTTCATTTAAATATATGTTCCTCACATGAAATTGTCTCATGTGACCTAACTAGCATAATTGCCTTAGGATACATTCAAATGATCAAAAATTGAGGTCACTGTGATTTCTTTATCAGCAAAGATGATTTACTTTTTTACTGATATTATTAGAAGACAAGAAAAAAATAAGACACAGTTGCATGATTTTGACTTGCGTATCGTCTTTAGAGATTCGAGGGTTACACAGACCACAGAAAATATAGTATCTTTAAACTTTCAAGAAAGACTGTATACCCTGTGGCATAATTTCAGCCTATCTGTTTCATTGTTGTTCTCTCTCTAATTTTCCACTCCGTTGTCACCTTATAGTGACCCCTTATTTCTTTATTCCAGTTATTGAGAGTCACTTTCATGTTAAAAAAAAAAAAAACAACCAAACAAAACTCACACGTGATGTGATTCTTTCCTTCCTTTAAAATCCCCAGATAAATGTTGTCAGAATTTAATTTCTGGAAACACAGCCTTCCACGAAGAACCGAAGTCTCTCCAAGAAAGGTTGCCTCTTTCATCTCCTACATTAGGACTTTCAGGCCCTGCTGTAGAGCTGCACCCTTGCCTGGAGGTCACGACTCCTGACTTAACTTAGTGCCCTACTCCTCACCCTCTCTATCATGATCAAAACACCTGCAGTCGTGGCAGCAGGTGAGATGATATATATACAAAGAGAATTAGAGACGCATGCGTGTGCTTCTGTGTGACACAGTGGGATAATCTCACCCAGAGCTTCCGATCATCTTCTCGCAGACTCAGATGGATCTAGGCTCGGAATAAAGGGGTTTCTTTTAAATATTTTTCAAAATTTTATTTCAATAAATTCAACATAAACAAATTAATTGATCGTGTTATCAAAAAGGTGTTTTCTACCTAGATTTCCTATTTCTCCAATTCCTGAGATATTCTGATTAGCCATAAGTAATACGTGTGAGATATAGACATACACAGTCAACAGACATTCAAGTGTACATTTTCCCTTTACATTTGAAGAATGACATCTTATTGAAGTTGAGAAATTTCCTTGCATACGTAGTTGAATAGCTTTCAAGTAAACCATGATTATTTTCTAATTCTTTTCCAGATTTTTCACCGCCATGTTCCCTAGCGAATTTTCAGCCCCAAAATATTATGAGGAAGATAATTCTATTTCCATCACAGTGAACGCAGTGAGATGCATTCACACCAGCGTTTTTCTCCTCAGTTTGTCGCATGTAACCATTCCCTTAAAAGTCTTTTACTTAGGGCATTTTCATCCAAAAAAAAAAAAAGAAACTACTCTGAACAACTGTCTCTGGCTGTGAGGACCACATATTTTCTTTGCAAGTGAAGTAGGATGCAATACACGTAACCCTCATGTGTGCCAGACCAACCATCTAAAAAACTAGAGTAATGGATCAAAGTCAAACTGATTAAAAAGCTAACATTTTAGCGACTCTCTTAGCAGAGTTTTCACAAACATCTTCCGGTATGTTATTTGTACCGTGTTGTTATGGACTGAATGTTTGTGTCTGCCTAAAATACACATGTCAAAGCCCTAACCTCCTAATGTAATGGTATTTGGAGGTGGGGCCTTTGAGAGGTGATTAGATGAGTTGGGGTAAAGACATTAATCCATGATGGAGAACTCACTCTCTCCACCGTGTAAGGACACAGAAAGGAGGCTGCCTTCTGCAAGCCAGGAAGCCAGGCTTCACCTAGAACCAAACCTGCAGGCACCTTGATCTTGAACTTTCCAGCCTCCAGAACTGTGAGATATAAATGTCTGTTGTTTTAGGCACCTAATCTCTGGTATTTTGTTAAAGCGGCCTGAGCTGAGTAAGACACATGCGATTGGCAAAAACAACGGGGTCTGAACAATGCATTCGGCATTTAACATAACTTTTCATTCAAGATTTCTTTGACTACTTTCTCTTGGCTCTGCATGTGGAGTCTCACACTGAGAAGCAAATAAGGCCAAAAGAGTCTCTTTAGCTGATTGAAGCCTCTGGAATCTTGGGCTGACCTTAGGAAAAAAATATTGTGAAGAATGTGAAATGGATCATCATTTGCAACCTCCCCTCTTGTGGGGAATGATCTCAACAATTAATTCATAAGACAGAGGTGACACCCTCACTCTACCAGACACCCTCCTGTAACTTAAATAGGAGTATCTGCTTTTGAAAATAAGATGCTTTCGCCCAAAGGAATGGCTGCATGGTCGAATTTAGGATACTGGAACATCTTTGTAGGCAATCGGTATTCCCTTACTTACTTTATAGTTAAATAGAATAAATTATCTTGATTTCACTTACGCTCGCTGGCTGCTGGCTGTGTTTGCAGTGAAATGCTCGGAGCCTCAGGATCAGGCTCAGCTTTGGAATTCCTCTAGCTCCTCCTGGGCCTATTCGATCCAGTCCAATCACCCATGGCTGTTCCAGAATGTTCTTTCGTGATTTATAAACTTTCCTCTTACATCCAGCGAGTGAAATCATATTGAATCTTCTATAAAAGGTCAACATTCCAGAAAGAATAAGCAAGTGCACAGTGCCTGGCAGTGCTTTCCTGGAGAGAGAAAATGGACAACCCAGCAGGGCCAGCCCAGGATGAGGCGAGGGAGACACATAGGGTGCAAATGTGAGGAGGCGCCACGCCCAGTGCCGACTCTGCACCCACAGGGTCCTGA
>NW_011888852.1:1461731-1464023 GCF_000151845.1 Pteropus vampyrus | reverse complement strand
GAGAGAGAGAGAGAGAGAGAGAGAGACTATAAGGAAATGGCTTACATGATACATGATTACGGAAGCTGGTGAGTCCAAAAACTGCATTGTGAGCAAACTAGAGACCCAATAGATGAAGCATATGAAGTCTGAAGGCAATCAGTGGGAGAATTCCCTCTTGGTTGGAGAGATCAGTCTTTTTGTTCTTCTCAGACCTTCCACTGATTGGACGAGGCCCACCCACCATGTGGAGGACAATCTGCTGTACCCAGAGTTCACCGATTTAAAAGTTAATCTCATCCAAACACACCCTCCAAGTAGACACATAAAATCAACCATCACAGGAACCTAGATAATTGAAAAATTATAAAAGGATCCTCAATAACCAGGAAGTAATTGGACCAATTAAAAACTATTTTTAGTGTTATTACTATATATAGCAGCTTAAATTTAGTTAGCAGTTTCTTCTGCCTTTGAACACATGTGGGATGTGTTTGTTTTTTTTTTTTATCATTTCATTTACTCAAACATGTGGAAACGAAGTGTTTTCTCATTCTCCCGAGTGCATCGAGGCACAAATATAAACACACACCAAAAAAACATTTAATACTTATTATTGGTGCCACTCAAACAGTTCAAGACCAGTGCTTCTTGAGAGTCATAAGGCCCTCATCCTGGAGTTAAATGTCATTGTCCTTTACACACACTAGCCTGCTCTCGGGTGCGACAGGCGGGAGTCTGTGCCCAGCACACTTCATTTCTGAGGCTTAGACAAGTGAAATGTGTTCTCTTGAGCTCACTAAACATCTGGACAAACCTATATTTTATTCTCTAAGTTCATCGTTGAACTGAGACCCGACGCTTTGAATCTTTATAATTAGAGTGGGCAACACTGTGGTTTCAATCTTCTGAATCAAATTTTCTTTTATTTCATCGGCACAAAATGACAATTCCCACAAAATCTGGGTAGATAAAGAAGCTACTCACTCACGCAGAAAAACTTTTATGAGACTCCAGAGTGTGTGTGTGTGTGTATGGGAGGATGAAAATCTTCATTTAAAAGAGACGAAATTGCTCAATTTTAAAAGAAGAACGTAAATAGGAATAGAAATTTCTTCTCTAACGCTTTTTTCACAGTGTTAGTTCTCGCTTGGACAAATGAAATGATGGCTTCTTTTTTTTAAGTAGGAATTCACAATGCAGCTCAATTCCTTGTGTCATTTTCTAGACCTACTACTGTTCCAATGAGTTGCAAAGCATCCCTCTCATTGATATGAAACTTAACGTTGTCATACTATTTTTTTATCAAAAAAAAAAATGTTAATCTTGTGTCCTGCCTGCTTTTTTTATTCCAGAGCCCACAGAACAGTAGGCAGGAAAATTAAATAGTTACTCCATGAGATTCTATTGCCAGAATGAGTGTTTAATGGTGTAGCACATGAAGGGTCATGATGTCCCCTTTCTCTCCAGTTCAGAATCTGTGAAAACACAAATAGATAACAGACAGTAAAGGGACTGAGATATAGGCCCCATTGCATCAATAAGGCCACTGTTCAAGTCTTTCTCCCTTGTGCTGCACACCAAGGGAAGAGTCGTGCCTGAGTTCAACCACAACGACAACAACAAAAGTCCAGAGACAGCTCCTCCTCAGGGCAGAGGGTCGCTTGCCTTCTATTTTCGTATTGAAAAGACGTTGCATCAAACAAAGCAGCTTCTGTAGAAAATAGTGTGGCGGTGCTTCAAAAAATTCAAAATAGAATCACCGTGAAATCTCGCGATTCCACTTCTGTGTGTACAACTCCCAAAACTTGAAATCGGGGTCTTGAAGAGATATTTGTACATCCATGTTCACAAAAGCATTTTTCACAGTAGACTAAAGGTAGAAACAACCTAAGTGTCCATCAATGGATGATAAGTGGGTAAAAAAAATACATGGTCTATCCATACTATGGAATATTATTCAGCCTTGAAAAGGAAAGAAATTCCGACACACGATACGACATGGATAAACCTTGAAATATCATGCTAAGTGAAATAAGCCAGACACAAAAGGACAAATATTGTATGATTGCATTTGCATGAGGTACCTAGAATAGTTGATTTAGAAAGACAGGTGGGTGCCAAGGGCTGGGAGGAAGGGGGAGAGTTATTGTTTAATGAGTACAGAATTTCAGTTTGGGAAGACGAAAAAGTATTGGAAATAGTAGTGATGGTTACACAACATTGTGATTGTACTTAATGTAACTGAACTGTACACTTAAAAAATAATAAAAACAGTTACTTATTGTTTTACTACAATAAAAAAATATATAT
>NW_011888852.1:1450691-1460711 GCF_000151845.1 Pteropus vampyrus | reverse complement strand
ATAGTTTATCATGTAATTCAATAATTCATTGACAGATACAATTCTGAGATTTTATTTTCTAGTTGTGTCTATATTTTTACTTTTTCATATCTCGATATCTTTTAGACTTAATTAAATCTCTTTGTCATCCTTATCATTTGACTACATCTTAGATGAGCCACTGAATCAACTTCATGCATATTTTGATCTGATTTAAAACCAATAGCCACCCAATGAATTACACAAAGTAGACAGTGACCCAAGTCAGTCAGTAAACTAACCCTGCTGAGTTCACTTATTTGGTTTAGACATATCCGAAGATAACTCAAACAGCTTAGCCATGTCATTTAATTTGCTGATATTAAAACTAGAAAATCATTCTCGGTAAGCTGAAGTCAGAGTTCGCTTGTTTTGTTCTTCTCATTTCCCTTCTAAATCATTCCTCCCCCACCCAGTCTGAGGACTGAATCCACTTATACGATGAACGTCTAGATCATCACAGTTTTGGGCCCCCACCATGAATTCTCTGTAGAGTGTGGGTGTCATCCTGTTGGCGCTGAGTTCCTGAAATAATTATTACCTACAAACAGAATCTGTTACTGGAACTCATATCAGTGATTTAAAATCCCATTAGCGGAACTACCCCTTAACATTGTGTTCTGGTTTGCTATGCTCTCTTAGGCTTTTTAATTTGTCACTGGGTCAAGAATCCTGTTTAGAGTATTTGGGCTTTAAAATGTAGGATTTCAAAATGACCTAACACACCTAACTATTTTATATCAGTAGACATGTATTGAGCATTTGGGGCACCAGGCACCACATCAGGCTCCGGGGGTTTACGGGGAACGGAAAGTACAGTTGGCCCTGCCCTTGGGGACTTATAGACCCAGAGGAGAGACGCTGCCCTCACGGGGAGCAAAAGACATGGTTAGGGACCGAGTCTCTGGAAGATAATACACAGGGTCCTTTCTTTATTAAATATTTTTTTCAAAATGTAGAAGGTACATAATTTCTTTGATCCATGATCCTGTATGATTAAAATATCTAAATGGATGCTGAGGAAATGACAACTGAACTCTTCAAGCTGTATTTTTTCACAAGAATCAATAACCCTTCATTCCTTTCATTTTAAATACCGCAGTGGGTCATGCTAACTTCCATGCTTCTCGTTGAAAAATCAGCATTTCTGATTCCTGATTCAGAAGATCAAAATCTCCTCCGAATAAGAGTTATATGAAGGTGTATATAGCAATATATGTGTATGCATCCAGATATTTTAAGCTCTAATAGGAACACCATACCCCCCCCTTCAGGTTGGCCCAACTCAACTCCCCTTACCCTAACTCACACAGGCCAGTCGATTGATGCTCTTAGGGTCATCTGGGCAGCCTTGGCCTCTGATGGCTCCTCTGTATCACCTCGAATAAATCTGGTAGAGTAAAGCGTTGCTAGGATGTATTGGCAGGTTGTACAGAATGAATATGAGAGAAACCTAGAGATGAAAGAAGGGGGGAGGGGAGGAAGGAAGGGCAGAAGGGAGAGAAGGGGGGAGGGAGGGAGACAGGGTGGGAAGAAGGAAGGAAGGAAGGAAGGAAGGAAGGAAGGAAGGAAGGAAGGAAGGAAGGGAGTCACAAAGTAGCTGAAGCCAAAGAGAGAAACCCAAGCAAAGGTAAGTAGACTAGAATGTCAAAAAGTGTGACTGCCGAAGAGAGGCGGATCCCTACTGCCAGAAGGTGGTAAAAGCCTCACCTTCCCCACCCTCTCATCCTTCTAACGTTCACTGTTAGTCTTTTCCCAGCAATGGTTTCCCCCGGGCATGGAGTCAGTCGTTCCTCAGACCTCTAGTAAACACTTTCTAGGCTGCAAGTGCTGGACACTTTATCTGCATGAATCCACTTGACCCCACACCAGCCCCTTGGGGTAGGCAAGGATCATATAGCCCCACAGCCCATGCAGAGGAAATACTCAGCAAGTATTTGCTCAACCAGTAGTTTCAATAAAATATCGAGCCCGACGTGAGGGAGCACACCGAGGACTCGATGTTAGCAGATTCTAGAAAGGATCGGTACTTCCTGAGGGCACCAGAGCTTCCCCCACCCCTCCCACTGTCTAACACAGATGGCAGCGGCCACTGTTTGGTGAGTGACCGAACAAATGTATGAATAAATTAAGACACAATAAAAGCAGCTACCTAGAGGCAAATCAGATTCTGTTTCAAAACTTTGTTTAGGCATTTATAATCACAAAATTCTTTCCTTAAGGCAGGCTGCTATTCTAATGATATTGCCATTGCTGAACCTGAAAAAAAAAAAATATTACAGCTCTTTCTCTTTAAAAACAGACTCGAATTTAATCTGTTAAACAGAACCAGCTTTCGATAGATTTTTCTCTTCTCCTCCCTGCTGCTATATATCCTGTGTCAACAAGCGGCAGATGAAAAGAGAGAAAGTTATGTTTAAAGTGTATTCTTTGCATGAAAGGAAAAGAAGCAAAGAAGTCTGAACATTTTTTCCTCTCGTGTTTTGGGGACAGTTGATGGAATTTTTTTTTTTTTTTTTTTTTTTGCATTCACCAAGTTCTTTACCAATTATACTGCAAAGAAATATCATTATCTGATGCCGCGGATTGTGACAATTCAGAGTTAAGTAGCAGCTTAACATACTGAAGAGTACAACAGGAAGGACGAGCATTAACGGATGAGCTCATCCAGCTTATTATAGACACCAGGCTTGCAAGTTGCCAATCTATAGCGACAGCAGAAGCGACCGTCAGCTAAGGCGGTGGGGTGTGAGAGAGCCAAGGAGAACTTGTGGGCAGACTCAAGTTTCCTCTTCTTTGTAGCTGGCTCAGTTTAGCATGGACTTGGCCTTCTCCCCAAACGTCCTCTGAGGTCATCAGACCCTGTTAATTTTCTTCTAATGTCACATTAATGAATCAGAGGCCAGCAAAAAGTCGGTTTTCCAAAACTCATTATGAAACTGCTCGCTGCCAATGGTAACGGGCCAGGTCCTTGCTCTCCGCTCACTTGGCTCCTGGCATTTGGAAGCAGGGAAATGTGCTCACCGGAGTGGAATTTTTGATTTCCATACATGGTTAAATTGTGGGGAGGGAGTGGGAATCCATTCTATGACTGGCCTATATTTTTCAAAATATGTCTAATGTATTTCCCAGACTCTTTTGCCCTTTACTGTTTGATGCTCTTTAATTTGTTGGCTGATTTCTGTCGACTGCTAGCACATTCTAGAGATGCTGATCTCTTCTCTGGCTCTGAATAGACGTGGTTGGTAAGATAGACTATCTAGAGGGAAGGGAGCCAACATTTCTGAACACCGACGATAAACTAGATTCGAGACCGGATGTTCTTCACGCACAAACCATGAGGCAGGTATCAGTGCCCCACAGTAAGGGGAGAAAGGCCTAAGACTCCAAGAGATTAAGCCAGAGTTACCTGATGGATCTGAATCACCTGATATTTTGTAAAATGCAGATGCCTGGGCCCCACCACAAAACTATTTAATCAGAAGATCTGAGAAAGGACCTTGGAATCTGAATTTTAACAAATTCAGGTGATTCTCACATACGGAGGTTTTGCTGGGTGAGTAATTTGCCCAAGCTCATCCTGCTGGGAGGGAACACAGACAGGGTTTCTGCTTAGGTCTCTGGACCCCAAAGTCTCTATCTTTGCTGTTTCTGAGCTGCCTTCCAGCTCTAACATTCTAACATTTTATTAATATGACCAACTTCAGATACAGTGATAATAATGCCAGTTATCTTTTTATTGAGTGCTTACTCTATGCCAGGCCTAACTTTAACACTTAACACAAATCATCTCAGTAATTTTCACAACAGTCTGTGAAGGCCAGTATTATAGTTATTACTATTATCCCATTTTACACGTGAGGGAACTGAGGCTTGGAGAAATTATTTTAAACCATATCTGTCTGTAGCAAAAGCAGTACTATGAATTGATTTGAGCAGGCTTCTTGATTTAGTCAAAACAAGGTGATTTCTATGCAAATGCAGCTTGAGCACAAACCAGCCTTAACCTCTCTCCCAAAGAGCCAGCCACTTTTTAGCCATCCTGTTTGAAAGTTCTGGAGGCTTCATTGGGCTTACTGGAAAGCCTTTACCTTGAACCATTATGTCGCGCTGCTACAGACCTTGGACAACCTTCTAGCATAATTCAGTTTAATGCATTTCATTTCGATTGTCTTCCACCAAATGTTTCTGCAACACCTGGCATGTAATAGGCATGTGTTGAGCCCTGTAGAAAATGAGAAGGTGAATTGTACAGAACATTGTGCTCCTAAACCTCACTACCTAATGAGATAGGGAGAGAGAGACAATAGGTACTGTAAACAAGATTACAAACACAGTAAGAGGAGAAAGAGGGACTGGCTAATTTCAATGAGGGGAAGAGGAGCTCCCCTTTCTAATCACTGTTCCCGGCCCTGCATCTCTCTCTCACCATCATCCTCCCTTGCCCAAGCTACCTGGGAGGATGGACCGATGACCAGTTCTAATAAAAGGCAAGTGATAGCGCCAAACAGAGCGGAAAGGGGGTCAAACACTGAGGATGGCACCGAGAAGGAGCAAAGTCGACAAGCGGTGCCATGGAGCACTTCCAGCCCTGGAGGACAGTCTGATCCCTCTCTGGAGGATGCTGACTCCCACTTGAGAAAAACTGTGAGGCCATTTCTCCATTTTCATCAAGAAACATCATTATTACCTATACTTAAAATTTAAATTATTGCCCATGCATCAAAATATGCCCAAAAGTCTACTTTATGTTTAAAACATGCAGACAAATGCCATATGCTTAAATTGTAAAACTGTGATGCATCACTTTGAGCACCAGTAGATATTACCCAAAGTTTGTTATTGGAGAAATAACTTCTAAATGTTCCTACATGAGCCATTCTTCTACAATGAAAGAAAAAATGCCGGTGAATTAAAAATGCTGCTTTCGTCATTCCTAGCGCACTGTGAACAGGCCATCTGGTAAACTATAGTTTTTCATTGTCGGCATTTCTTAAGACCTTTGCTTTACCTTCCTTCCATGGTTCCTTTCTTTCTGTTGTTTCTTCCCCGTCGGGCTCCTGGCAGGGAATACCACCCAGACATATGGGCAGAGCACCCAAAATCCTCTACAAGAATATACTGATTCCTATGTCCCCTGCTGTCTCAAAGCTGTTACCTTAAATACTTCTTTGTTGTTACTTATGCTGGTTGAAGACTGAGCACTATTAGTGAATATTCTCCAAGCGTTAAAAAATAATGACGATAAAGTATACAGATGTCTAACCAGTGTAGTATATACTTGACACTAATAATAAAATAAAATAAAATACTAAACAAATACATTTAAATAAAGTAATGAAGAGATTACTTCTAATTTCCAGCCCAGCATGTAAGGAGCTTGAAAGTCATCACATTATCTTAACAAGTAACAAGCTGAACAAACTAAAAAACTGTCATAACATTGAGGTCATGAGACAAAGTATTGTCCCCAGATTGGAAAGAGATAGGTAGATACAGAGAATCGTAACTCGCTGGAAGCAGAAACCCACTCGTGGAGTTCTCTCTGAGAACCAGCACCAGAGTAGGAAAGCTGGAACTGTAATTGACAGTTGCTAGAGGCTCAGAGTGGACAAGCCCGAGAGATATAAACTCAGGGGGAGGGGGTGGCATTTTTAGAGGGCCGTATCCACATTTTTGTGAGTTTTAACTCCAGGAGCTCTCCAGATCCTCACTGTGAATGTCGGAGAAAAGCGCCCTGGAGCTTCCAGGAGTGGAGGGGGCTGAGTAACCACTTTGAAATCACCAGAGCATTCTGTTCTTAACAAGGCCTGCCCACAGGAGAAACTATTTTACCTGAGCCTAATCTACTGGAGTTTTATCAAAGCCTAACTGACTTTCAGGAAAGAAAACACCCAACTCCAGCCCCCTTTAGTCATCCTGTGCCACCTAAAGTCGTGTGTGTTGGGGAGGCAGGGGTGGAAGGATTGAAAAGCACTTCTGAAGTTCACAGTCCAGAGGCATAGGCTCACTAAAAGACAAACATAATTATAGACTATAGAATGCTTCTCCAACCCCCACACCTTACCACCACATTACTAAAGGCCTATTTACAGAAGTTCCTTTTATCCAGCACATCATGTCTGGCTTTCAACAAAAAATTACAAGGCATACTAAAAAGCCTGACAAGAATTTAAAGGAACAGGGCAAGCATCATAACCAGACTCAGATATGGCACAAATGTTGGAATTATCAGACCAGGAATTTAAAACAACTATGATTAATATGCTAAAGACTCTAATGGAAAATGGAGACAACATGCAAAAACAGATGGGTAATGTAAGCAAAGAGATGGAAATTCTAGGAAAGAATAAAAAAGAAATGCTGGAGATCAAAAACACTGTAACAGAAACGAAGAATACTTTTGATGAGCTCAATAGTAAACTGGAAATGACCGAAGAAAGATTCTCTGAGCTTGAAGATATGTCAGTAAAAACTTCCAAAACTGAAGCAAAGAGAACAAAGACTAAAAATGAAGGCACAGAATATCCAAGAACTGTGGGACAATGACAAAAGGTATAACATACCCATAATGGTAATACTAGAAGTAAAAGAAAGAGAGAATGGAACAGAAAGAATATTTAAAGTAATGATGGTTGAGAATTTTTACAAATTAATATCAGACACCAAACCACAGATCCAGGAAGCTCAGACAATAATACTAAGCAGTATAAATGTCCACAAACTACACCTAGGCATACCATATTTATACTGTAAAAAATCAAAGATGAAGAAAATGTCTTTCAAGAGCCATGGGATAAAAACACCTTCCCCATACAGAGCAAAGATAAGAATTACATCTGACTTCTCCCCAGAAACCATTCAAGAAAGAAGAGAATGGAGTGAATGAAATATTTGAAATATTGAAGGGAATAGAATTCTGCATCATGTGAAATTATCTTTTAAAGAAGAAGAAGAAATAAAGACTTTTTTCAGAAAAACAATACATTGAAGAGATTGTCACCAGTAGACTTGCCTTATAAGAGATACTCAAAGTTCTTTAGAGAGAAGTAAAATTATATAGGTCAGATGCTCAGATCTACATAAAGAAAGAAAGAACAATAGAGAAGAAACAAGCGGAAAATAAATAAAAACTTATTTTTCTTACTCTTAATCTAAAAAATAATTGTATGTTCAGAGTAATAATAGTAACAATGTATTTGATGATTATAACATATATAAGTAAAATAAATGGCAGCAATGATACAAAAGACTAGAGGGAGAAATTAGGACTATTTTGTTATTATAAGGTACTTGCACTACCTGTGAAGCAGTAGAGTGTTATTTGAAAGTAGATTCGGATTAGTTGTAAATGTACGTTGCAAACTCTAGAGAACCATTTTAAAAGCACAAAAAGAACTATAATTAATATGCAACGAAAGGAGAGGTAATGGAATCATCTAAAATACTCAATTAAAAACACAAAAGGCATAAAAGGGGTGGAAAACAAAGATAAGAACAAAGAACAAGGGCAACAAATAGAAAACAATAACAAGTATGGGCGATATTAATCCAATAATATTTAAACATCAGTGGTCTAAATACACCAATTAAAACACAGAGGTTGTCAGAGTGCATCAATAAACAAGACTCAATCATAACTTGTCTAAAAGAAGTCCATTTTAAATATGAAAACACATATACATTAAAAATAAATGATGGAAGAATATAGCATATAAAGCTGGCGTAGCTATAGTAATTACAGACAGAGCAGACTTCACAACCAGGAAGGTTATCAGCATCAAATAGCAGCATTACATGTGATAAAAGGGTCAATACTTCAGGAAAACATCATCTTTAATGTGTATGCATCTAACAGTGTCAAACGACATAAGGCAAAAACTGATAGAATTACAAGAAAAAAAAAAAACATAAGGGAATCCATTATAGTTGGAGACTTCAAAACCTCTCTCAGAAACACAGACCCAGCAGGCGAAAAATCAGTAAGGACATAGTTGAACTCAACAGCACCATCAATCAGTTGGATATAATTGACATATATAGACTACTTCATTCATCAACAACAGAATAGACATTCTTCTCAAGTTCACATGGAGCATTCACCAAGACAGATTACATTCTGGACCATAAAACGCACCTTGACAAATTTAAAAGAATAGAAATTATACAATACCTGCTTTCAGACCACAATAGAATTAAACTAGAAGTTAAAAATGGAAAATTTTAAAATACCTGAAGAAGACAAGTTATAGACTGAGAGAAAATATTCGTAAAAGATACATCTGATGAAAGACTTGTCTCCAAAATATGTGAAGAACTCTTAAAATTCAACAATAAGAAAACAAACAGCCTGATTTAAAAATGGACAAAAGAACTGAAAGACACCTTACCAAAAAAAATGGTAATAAGCATATTAAAAGATGCTCCACATTATGTGTCATCAGGGAACTATACACCTATTAAAATGACAAAAATCCAAAACACTGACAACACCAAATGCTGGTGAGGATGTAGAGCAACAGGAACTCTCATACACTGCTGATGAGAATGTCAAATGGTACTTTGCAGGTAAGAATGCAAAATGTCACTTTTGAAGACAGTTTGGCAGTTTCTTACAAAACTGAATCATACTCTTAGCATATGATGGAACAATCATGCTCCTTGGTATTTACCCAAGTTAGTTAAAAACATATGGCCACACAAAAACCTGCACAAGAAATCAACATGTGATCCAGCAATTCCCCTTCTTGGTATATACCCAACAGAACTGAAGAGATATATACATCCGTGTTTATAACAGCATTATTCACAATAGCTAAAATATGGAAACAACTCAAGCGTCCATTGAAGGATGAATGGATAAACAAAATGTGGTATATACATGCAATGGAATATTATTCAGTCTCAAAAAGGAAGGAAATTCTGACACATGCTACAACATGGAGAAACCTTGAGAACATTATGCTAAGGAAATAAACCAGACACAAAAGGACAAATACTGTATGATTCTACTTATAAGAGGTACATAGAGTAATCAAAATCATAGAGACAAAAAGTGACCTGGGGGAGTGGGGTGGGAATTTACCATTTAATGAGTATAGAGTTTCGGTTTTGCCAGATGAAAAGAGTTTTGAAGATGAATTGTGATAATGTTTGCACATTATGTACTTAACACCACTGAACCGCACATATAAAAATGGTTAAGATGGTCAATTTTATGGTAAGTGTATTTTGCCACAATCAAAAAACAAGCAAATGAATAAATAAAACCCACACATCGGTAAGAGCTGCGTTCATAATTGCCATAACTTGGAAGCACCCGAGATCTCCTTCAGTAAATAGATGGATAGACAAACTGGTCCATCCGGACGATGCAATGTGATTCAGCGCTAAAAAGAAATGAGCATTAAGCCATAAAAAAAGACAGAGAGCAACCTTACATGCATATTACTAAGTGAAAAAGCCAGTCTGCAAAGGCTATTTGCTTTGCGATTCCAACTACATGACACTCTGGAGACAGTAAAAAGATCAGTGGTTGATAAGGGTAAGGGAACAGGTAGGGGTGAATAGGTGAAGAATAGAGGACTTTTGGGGCAATGTAACTGTTCTATATGACACTATAATGGTGGATACATGTCATTATACATTTGTCAAACCCATAGAATGTACAGCACCAGGAGTGGACTCTAATTAAATTACGAACTTTGGGTGATAATGATGTGTCAAGATAGCTTCACTAGTTGCAACAAATGCACCACTCTGGTGGGGATGTTGATGATGGGGGGTTGTGCTTTCATGGGGGCAGGGGGCACACAGGAACTCTGTACTTTGTTCTTAATTTTTCTTTGAACCTGAAACTCCTCTAAAAATAAAGTCTATTAAAAATAAGGTATAAGAAATATAGCAAATCCTCTATTTGTAACCAGAACGTTATGAAATATTTTGTCTTGATTCTTTGGGGCCTCTTTACAGCAATTCACATCTGCCGCCCATTCCTTCTCG
>NW_011888852.1:1440635-1442979 GCF_000151845.1 Pteropus vampyrus | reverse complement strand
TGGGTTATGTCTGAGCCTGGATGGGGCAGGGAGAGGAAGTGGGCAGTGAACGAGCTGCCGGGGCCCCTGCCCCACCTTCCAGCCTGTTTTAGGTTCCCTGGTAGCCCCTGGTCTGACCTTCTCAGTGCCCTTTTGGCTGTGGGGGCTTTGAAAGTGCCACCTCCCAAGTCACGGTCACTGTCCCTCCACCTGCTTAATGTACAAATAGACACACACACACAGATACAGACTTCAGAATGTAATTCCACCGGAGAAATACAATCGCGGGATTGGGAGGACTTCAAGAGGTTATCTGGATCATTCCCCAGCCTTTGTTCGTTCATTCATTCACTCATTCATTCGTTCACTCATTCATTCATTTAGTCACTGAGCAAACGGCACTTGTTCTACGTGGTATTATGCCTGAGGGTTCAAACACGATGAAACGGAGACCCCTACTGTGCAGACACCCGTGGTTTGCTTCTGCGGTTTGTTTGTTTGGTTTGGGGCATGGTGCGTATCCCCCCTTCAGCTGACAATAGGTCCTAGACTTGCTTTTGTTGAGCCACTTGTCCCCCGCTCACGGTGCACAGTTTCAAGGCAGGCTGACAGTGTCCCCACCCCCAGCATACGGGCGGGGGCAGACGCACGGCACAGTAGTTCTGACCAATGAGAGACACAGTGATTGGTCTAAGGCAGTGCTTCTCACACATTTCAGTCTCGAGACCCATTTAGACACTTAAAAATTATGGAAGACCGCCAAGAGCTTTTGATTATTAGTTATGCCTATAAATATTTGCCATTTTTGAAATTTAAACTGAAGAAATTTCCAATATTTACGTATTGATCGTGCTGACCCAATAGTGACATGATCAGAGCAGCCATGGAACAGAAATGGAGGCCGTGTGTGGGACCAGCAGCATGGTCACCTCTCCCCAGCGCTGGCCTGGCTTCTAACCCCGCTGAATGAAACCCTGCCAGCAAAACAAACCAGCACCGGGCTCCAAGATGACACCTTCCCTCACAGAGACCAAGCAGCCCCTGGTGGGAACACGACTCTACGGGACTCTTCCACAGGTATCAGAACTGACGATACCCTCATACGTGTCCGCCTCTCTTGCTCCCAGGGCCTCGGCCAGCACTGCATTCTGAAGGCTCCGGAGCATTTGAAGCACATTCTCACAGGCCCCGTAACACTGCATGCCACGTGACATCGACAGCCCCACAGGACCGGAGAGGTGGCGGCAAGAATATGACTATGGGACCCACTGGTCTCTCTCACATCCTATCACCCGGAAGCTGCCGGCCTGACAGAAAGACAGAATTGTCTGCTCAAGGTGCAGCTGAGGTGCCAATCAAGGTGGTTTAGCCTGCATAGAGGAGAGCATCTTGTAGGACACAGTACACGCGCTAAACCAGTGACCAGTATAAGGAGCTTTGTCCCCAGCAGGAAAAATACGTAGGTCTAGGAACCAAGGGGTGGGAGCAGGAATCGCCTCACTCATCCCCACGTGGGAAGGTTCTGTTTCTCATCCCTGCGTCTCTGAACTCTGAGAGTTAACCCGCTGGTAGACACAGAAAGAGTCCCTTCGAACTTTCTATTTTATCTGCCAGGGGACTTTGGACGCCTTATGCCTCCTCTGTGTGGTAGGGGCAGAGGATTAGGATTTGGAGGACTCTAGAATTTAGAGGCCGCTCAAAGCGATGGCCTTGGATGAGAAAATCCAAGAAAACTGCAAGACTAACCGCTTTTGTCTTCCAACTCCATTGGATGAGTTGATGGTAATGCTTTCTTCTTGGCAGCTGCTCCTTTCTTTACGGCCTAAATCCTCACCGTGTAGAATAATTAATCCTTCTCTGTTCCAACTTACATAAAACGCTTTGCATTCTAAGATAGCGTTTTAGGACAAAATAATCTCTGATCCCTTCATTTTATTTTTCCCCCAGCAAGATCAAAATGTTATTGCAAGAAACATACCTAGAGAAGTTAAAAATTAATTCTGGAAACTACTTCAGAATTCCAGGAATCAGCGAAGCTCAACAGGCCACATGTCTGGTGACCTTGTGTTTTTTCCAGTCACTGCTCTAGTCAACAACCAGCACAGATGGTGAGATTTTCGCAGGGCCGTGCTTTCCAGAATGCTGGCAGGGTCTTAAGATTTCGAACTTGGAAAAGAGCAAGGATTATGTGTCCCCTTAAGAAACAAAACCAAGCATCTTAAGTTGAAAACTAGACGCTCTCTTTGTAAGAACCACATGCCGAGTGTCTATCTGAATGTATCTGAGGCAATGCGAGGGTGGCGGTCACCGTGTCACCACGGAGCGGACCAAATGCTGAGCCGGAGGCCTGGATTCGAATCCCAGC
>NW_011888852.1:1438569-1440585 GCF_000151845.1 Pteropus vampyrus | reverse complement strand
GGGGCACACAGGAACTCTGTACTTTGTTCTTAATTTTTCTTTGAACCTGAAACTCCTCTAAAAATAAAGTCTATTAAAAATAAGGTATAAGAAATATAGCAAATCCTCTATTTGTAACCAGAATGTTATGAAATATTTTGTCTTGATTCTTTGGGGCCTCTTTACAGCAATTCACATCTGCCGCCCATTCCTTCTCGAACCTCTCTGCACCTGGGCTTTTTGTAACACACCATCCTGATTCTCTGCCTCACCCTCTTACTGCACCTTCTTTGTCTTTATTCATGGATCCCCCTTCTTTCTTTTGTAGACCTTCTGTAGGCATACCCTTCAAATATTCTCCTTAGTCTTCTTTCTCTGCAAACTTTCTCCCTCAGGGAGCATATTCACTCTGTTTTCCAGTTACAATAACCTGTGTGCAGATGTCACCATTCAGCTCTGAACAGTCACCAGAACCTACCACCAAATACCTGCCGGAAATTCCTCTAGGAATACCTCCTGTCACCTCAAACTCATCACATCTCAAGTTCACTACCTTCTTTTCAAAACTATCATCTATTGCTGCCAAGAACATCGTTCCCTCTGTTTCCCAGGCTTGGAGCCACCTTTGATGACTCCTTCCGTCTCGATCGCCACATCGAATTAGCCAACATGTTCTGTGGGTTCTTCCAGTTGTTTCTTAATTTTCAACCCCACTGTCACCACCAGAAGATAGCCCACCCCCTCTTTGCCTTCAATCTGATAGTTTTGCAGTCATCTCCCAATTTATGTCCCTGACCTAAGTCTCTCCTCCTTTCAATTATGCCTTAATCTACAAACAAATCTGTTTTTTTAAAGTATCTTTCTGTGTAGACTCCCTGTGTCTGGAAGCCTGCATACTTGGATTCCTGCAAGAACCCATCACTTAGACCTTGCATCTGGCATTTACCACATACTGCTTTATATTTTACAATTATCTCCTTACCTGGGTCTTCACTCCCTTAACTAGATTTTAGTGGCAGAACAAGCATTTATGGATTATTTGAAAATGCCAGCAAATACAGTAAGGCGCCCCACAACATCCTAGGCACTGACAACTTTCTTTTGCTCCCAAGTAACTGTAAATAACCGCTCCGAAAGTGCTATTGACAAGTGTTGATGAGGATGATGGGGGCAGAGGAGGCCATCGGCCATATCGGTTATTATCTGTTGTTCTTTCCTGCTCATCCATTTCTTTATTTCTTATAATGGCCCTACTTAGATTTCTTACCCTATTTTTCTCTCCACGCAAGTTTATCCAATACCAGCATTTCTAACAAGTACCTGTCTTACAGTCTCCAATTTCCTTTTTTTTCCAAACCAAAAAAGATTTCCAATTTCCAAACCAAAAAAGATGCTCGACACGATTTCAATCCTATCGATTGACCACAATGCTATAAAACGATAAATTAATTACACAAAGAAAACTGAAAAATTCATAAATATGTAGAAATTAAATAACATGCTACTGAAAAACCAATGAGTCAAAGAAGAAATCAAAATAAAAAACAAAAAATACCTTGAGAAAAATGAAAATGGAAATATAATATACCTAAAGTGTACGGGAGGAGGCAAAAGCAGCTCTAAGATGGAAACTCATAGTGATAAATGCCTACCTCAAGAAACAAGAAAAGTCTCAAATAAACAACCTAACTTTACACTTCAGAGAACTAGAAAAAGATGAACAAATAAAACCCAAAGTCAGTCGAAGGAAGGCGATAGCAAAGATTAGAACAGAAATAAGTGAAATAGAGACTAAAAAGACAATAGAAAAGATCAATGAAAATAGAGCTGTTACTTTTAAAGATAAGCAAAATTGACAAAACTTTAGAGTCACTGAGAGAAAAGGACTCAAACAAATAAAATCAGAAATGAAGGAGGTGTTACAGGTGAAACCTCAGAAATCCAAAGGATCATAAGAGACTATTATGGCCAATTATACTCCAACGAATTGAAAAATCTATAAGAAATGGATACATTCTTAGGAACATACAAGCTACT
>NW_011888852.1:1436373-1438519 GCF_000151845.1 Pteropus vampyrus | reverse complement strand
CTGGCCTGGCTTCTAACCCCGCTGAATGAAACCCTGCCAGCAAAACAAACCAGCACCGGGCTCCAAGATGACACCTTCCCTCACAGAGACCAAGCAGCCCCTGGTGGGAACACGACTCTACGGGACTCTTCCACAGGTATCAGAACTGACGATACCCTCATACGTGTCCGCCTCTCTTGCTCCCAGGGCCTCGGCCAGCACTGCATTCTGAAGGCTCCGGAGCATTTGAAGCACATTCTCACAGGCCCCGTAACACTGCATGCCACGTGACATCGACAGCCCCACAGGACCGGAGAGGTGGCGGCAAGAATATGACTATGGGACCCACTGGTCTCTCTCACATCCTATCACCCGGAAGCTGCCGGCCTGACAGAAAGACAGAATTGTCTGCTCAAGGTGCAGCTGAGGTGCCAATCAAGGTGGTTTAGCCTGCATAGAGGAGAGCATCTTGTAGGACACAGTACACGCGCTAAACCAGTGACCAGTATAAGGAGCTTTGTCCCCAGCAGGAAAAATACGTAGGTCTAGGAACCAAGGGGTGGGAGCAGGAATCGCCTCACTCATCCCCACGTGGGAAGGTTCTGTTTCTCATCCCTGCGTCTCTGAACTCTGAGAGTTAACCCGCTGGTAGACACAGAAAGAGTCCCTTCGAACTTTCTATTTTATCTGCCAGGGGACTTTGGACGCCTTATGCCTCCTCTGTGTGGTAGGGGCAGAGGATTAGGATTTGGAGGACTCTAGAATTTAGAGGCCGCTCAAAGCGATGGCCTTGGATGAGAAAATCCAAGAAAACTGCAGGACTAACCGCTTTTGTCTTCCAACTCCATTGGACGAGTTGATGGTAATGCTTTCTTCTTGGCAGCTGCTCCTTTCTTTACGGCCTAAATCCTCACCGTGTAGAATAATTAATCCTTCTCTGTTCCAACTTACATAAAACGCTTTGCATTCTAAGATAGCGTTTTAGGACAAAATAATCTCTGATCCCTTCATTTTATTTTTCCCCCAGCAAGATCAAAATGTTATTGCAAGAAACATACCTAGAGAAGTTAAAAATTAATTCTGGAAACTACTTCAGAATTCCAGGAATCAGCGAAGCTCAACAGGCCACATGTCTGGTGACCTTGTGTTTTTTCCAGTCACTGCTCTAGTCAACAACCAGCACAGATGGTGAGATTTTCGCAGGGCCGTGCTTTCCAGAATGCTGGCAGGGTCTTAAGATTTCGAACTTGGAAAAGAGCAAGGATTATGTGTCCCCTTAAGAAACAAAACCAAGCATCTTAAGTTGAAAACTAGACGCTCTCTTTGTAAGAACCACGTGCCGAGTGTCTATCTGAATGTATCTGAGGCAATGCGAGGGTGGCGGTCACCGTGTCACCACGGAGTGGACCAAATGCTGAGCCGGAGGCCTGGATTCGAATCCCAGCACGTCTCCTATGCCTGTGACCTGGGTTAGTCAGCCTTCTCTGTGTAAGTCGCTCATTGCAAAATGCAAGAACTAGGCAAAATGACAGCGGTGGTCTCTAGAAGTGGAGAAATTCTATGCTGTGATGCGTTTCCTTATGATTTCGTGCTTCACGCAGACCTCTTCCCGGATAATAAACCCTCAAGGTGGACACGTGAAATGCATTTCCCTCCTTCCCGCCCACGGCGCACAGCACGCATTTGGCTCTGACCGTGGTCCCCAGACTTCGCTCGGCCCAAGACTCGCCTGCAGTGATTTCTGGCGGCTGAGGGTGGTCGACCTCTGGGTCTTTTGTCTGCATATTTGGATCTGGTCTGGGATGGCCGAACCCCAGCTGCGCATTTGTGATCGATTTCTCAGCTGCTCGCCACGGACCGTCCTTGAGATCTGCCGTGGTGTGTGGTGCAGAAGATGGACGTTGTTGAATGACCAATGGTCTCAACATCTGTCCCTTCCTCCGTTCTAGGTACAGCTTACTATCTGGGTGTGCTTCTTCGATATTACCACCCCTTAAAGCTTTAGAAAGCACCTCCATATGAGAGATATGTGTTGGTGATTATTATTATTTGAATTGAGAGATGATTCTAATTGGTTCTGAATCGCCATTCCATACACTAGAACAAATAAAATGCATTTTCAATAGCTGGAAAGTATTTTCTTTCCTCTTTCATTCTCTAAAAAACC
>NW_011888852.1:1434393-1436323 GCF_000151845.1 Pteropus vampyrus | reverse complement strand
AATCCAATTCAACAATACATTAAAAGGATCATACATCAAGACCAAGTGGGATTTTATTCCAGGTCAGTCAATGTGATAGACCATATTAACAAAATAAAGGTTAAAAATTCTATGATCATCTCAATAGATGTAGAAAAAGCATTTGACAAA
Organism: Pteropus vampyrus; assembly: GCF_000151845.1. Taxonomy (NCBI): domain Eukaryota; kingdom Metazoa; phylum Chordata; class Mammalia; order Chiroptera; family Pteropodidae; genus Pteropus; species Pteropus vampyrus. Next base: position 1,436,173 of record NW_011888852.1, on the reverse strand, counting down.
ATGTAACATTCATTAATAATAAAAACTTTCAACAAAGCGAGTATAGAGGGAATGTACCTCAATATAATGACGCTCACAGCTAACATCACAATGGTAAAAAAGCTGAAAGCTTTTCCTCTAAAATCAGGAACAAGACAAGGATGCCAATTTTATTTAACATAGTGTTGGAAGTCCCAGCCAGAGCAATTAGGCAAGAAAAAAAAAATCATCCAAACTGGAAAGAAAGACATAAAACTGTCACTACTTATGATTGACATGATATTATATGTAGAAAACCCTAAAGACTACATTAAAAAAAAAAAAACTATTAGAACTAATAAATGAATTCGGCAAAGATGCAGAATACAAAATCAACGTGCAAATTCTGTTGCATTTCTTTACACTAATAATAAGCTATCGAAAGAAATTTTTAAAAAATCCCATTTAAAATTGTCTCAGAAAAAATAAAATACCTAGGATAAATTTAATCAAAGACTTGTATATTGAAAAATATAAGACATTAACAAAAAGAAATTAAAGAAGACACAAATAACTAGAAAGATATTATGTGCTCATGGACTGGAAGAACTAATATTGTTAAAATATCCATACTACCCAAAGCGATATACAAATTTAATGTGATGCCTATTAAAACTCCAATAGTACTTTTCACAAAAATAGAACAACTGTACAGTTTGTATAGAACCACAAAAGGCCTCAAATAGCCAAAGCAATATTGAGAAACAAGAACAAAGTTGGAGGCATCACACTCTCTGATTTCAAACTATATTACAAAGCTGTAGTAGTTAAAACAGTATAGTAATGGCACATGAACAGACATATGTATTAATGGAAGAGCATAGAGATCCCCCAAAAAAACCCAGGCCCATATGGTCAATTAATTTATGACAAAGGAGCCAAGAATACACAATGGAGAAAGTAGGGTCTCTTCAATAAATGGTGTTGGGAAAACTGAACAGCTGCAGGCAAAAGAATGAAACTAGACCATTCACAAAGATTAACTCGAAATGGACAAAAATTTGAATATGAAGACCTGAAACCATGAAACTCTTAGAAGAAAATATGGGCAGTGAGCTCCTTGACATAGGTCTTGGCGATGATTTTTTAAATCTGATACTAAAAGCAAAAGCAACAAAAGCTAAAATAAACAAGAGAGACTACATCAAACTCAAAAACTTCTGCACAACAAAGGAAACAATCAACAAAATGAAAAGACAACGGAATGGGATAAAATCATTGCAAATCACATATCTAACAAGGGGCTAATATCCCAAATACATAAAGAATTCATACAACTCAATAGCACGAAAACAATCAATTAAAAAATATGCAGAAGATCTGAATAGACATTTTTCCAAAGAAGACATACAGATGGCCAATAGGTACCTGAAAAAAATGCTCAATATCATAAATCATCAGGAAAATGCAAATCAAACCCGTAAGATATCACCTCATACCCATTAGAATGGCCATTTCCAAAAAGACGAGAAATAATAGTTGACGAGGATGTGGAGAAAAGGGAACCCTCGTGCATCGTTGGGTATGTCCATTGGAGTAACCACTGTAGTAAATAGTACGGAGTTTCCCTCAAAAAAATAAAAATGGAACTTCTCTATGATCCACCATTTCCACTTCTGGTTATTTATCTGAAGAAAATGAAAAGAGTAATCCAAAAATACATATACACCACCCTGTCTACTGCACCATTATTTACAATAGCCAAGATATGGAAACAACCTAAGTGTTCATCAATGGATGATAGAACTAGTAGGTAAAATTT
>NW_011888852.1:1432473-1434343 GCF_000151845.1 Pteropus vampyrus | reverse complement strand
AAAACACAATAATGCAAAATTTATTTTTCTGGAGTTTTCGTAATTAAGTTACAAAGAAAATCATTCCTTTTTTGCCTTTGGGTGACTAGGGGATCTGTCTGTCTGTCTGTTTGTTTGTTTTAAGCTCAAACCTGAAAATACTACTCCACTGTAAAATTTTCTAGCGTCTCATTTGATTATTTAAAAAAAGTATAGCTTATACAGCAGTGTTTAGATTTTAACAGCATTAGAATATTCTGCATGAAAATAAAGTCATACTGGGAGACAGAACAGACATTGAAACCTCATCTGGAACAGGAGATACATATCACACGGTGTACGGCATCAGCCAAGCCTGGTCTGTGACAGAAACTTCAGCTGGGCCTCTGGCTGTCAGTCTCATCCCTCCCATTCATCTCCGTCCAGTAGTCAAAGAAGCCTTTAAAACATAAACCTGCTTACAACTTCTGTTATAGGCTGAATTGTGTACTCCCCCACCCCAAATTCCTCTGTTGAATTCCTAACATCCAAATCAGAATGTGATTCCTCTGTTGAATTCCTAACATCCAAATCAGGGCCTTTAAAGGGGTAATTAATTTAAAATGAGGTCATTAGAGTGGGCCCTAATCCACTACGACTGGTGTCCTTATAAGATGCGGACATAGACACACACAGAGGAAGGACATAGGGAGAAGACAGCCACCCATAAGCCAAAGAGAAAGATCTCGGGGAAAAGCACCTTTGTCTCTGTTCTCCAGCCGCTCTGACCTTCCCATGGCATACCCCTTACTCCTGAGCACTTTCGAACGGTTTTTCCCTGCCCAGAACACTCTTTCATCCACTCACCCCATTAGTTGCCAACACCAGTTCAAGCATCACTTCTTAGGGAAGACCAACCAGACACTTTCACTGACGCAGACCCTTCTGTAAACTCTGACTGACCCTAAACATCTCTTCACGGCATGTTCAGACTTAAAAAAAAAATTGTCTACGCACTTATTTATTTCATTCATGCCCTGCTCCCCCCCTTCATCCTGACCTACCTCTAAGAGGGCAGGGACCATGTCTGTTTTGCTCCCTGTCCTGTTCCCAGGGCCTCACAGAGGGGGCCTGGCACCGAGCAGGTGCTCAACCATTAATTATCGAATCAATAAATGACCACGATTTACATCCACCGCTGGACTTGGGGAAAATGGACAGGCCAGAGGGTACAATAGGAAGCAGAGCTAATTAACAGCTCTAGGAATAGGAGAAAGGTAAGCCCATGGCAGAAACATGGACCCTAAAAACAACTGCCTCTATTTGCAAGACCATTCGTCAATTACCAGAACTAAAATTACTAATTCTGCTTTCTCTCCCAATAGACAAGGAACACCCAGACCAGCCCTCGGCTGGGCAACGGGAGCCCTGCGTTCCCTGGGAAAGGCACAGTCTCTGACCTTGACTTTGACACCATTTCCTATGACCTCTCCCCCACCGACACTCAAGGTTCCTCAGGATTGGCGTCCTTTGGCCACTTCCTTGCCCTCTGGCCGTTCATTCTCCCAGCCTACTCCTCTCTCTTGAACTTGTCTTTATTCTCAAGCCTGGCAGAATATCACGGTCTCATGGAACCATTTCGATAACACATCCCTGGGCCCCATCCCCAAAGATTCCGAAGCTCACCTGGAGAGAAAGCACAGTCTGCTGCCATCTGTTCCCCAGTGATGCGCCACAGTACCTGGCACTATCTAAGTACTATAGTCAATTTACTTGATGCTTAACGTGCCTAATTGTTTTCCAAACAATGGCCTGAGGGTGACATCAGATTTAGTAAACACAGCGGGAGCTTCTAACTATATGATAACAACTAACATTTGGGCTCTGGCCTGGAGTTGACAGATACCTTCTC
>NW_011888852.1:1430296-1432423 GCF_000151845.1 Pteropus vampyrus | reverse complement strand
TCCTTTGGCCACTTCCTTGCCCTCTGGCCGTTCATTCTCCCAGCCTACTCCTCTCTCTTGAACTTGTCTTTATTCTCAAGCCTGGCAGAATATCACGGTCTCATGGAACCATTTCGATAACACATCCCTGGGCCCCATCCCCAAAGATTCCGAAGCTCACCTGGAGAGAAAGCACAGTCTGCTGCCATCTGTTCCCCAGTGATGCGCCACAGTACCTGGCACTATCTAAGTACTATAGTCAATTTACTTGATGCTTAACGTGCCTAATTGTTTTCCAAACAATGGCCTGAGGGTGACATCAGATTTAGTAAACACAGCGGGAGCTTCTAACTATATGATAACAACTAACATTTGGGCTCTGGCCTGGAGTTGACAGATACCTTCTCAGACCTGTCATTCCATTCTCCCAACCCTGTGAAGGCAGGAGAGAGGGCACAGCCATGACCCCTCATCATCAGCAGGGAAACCGTCATTAAGTTCCTCGCCCGGGTTACACGTTAGAAATGACAGTTGTGTCACAACTCAAACCTCTAAGCGCACGGAGCAGAAATATGTCATTGCTTGGCACCCGCAGCCCGTCTCTGCCATTGGAACCACTGCCTAATGCTTTCTCTATTCCAAATGGAAGCTGATGTGACATCCACATGGCCTGACAGAAGCACATTTAGTAATTATTCCTGAATGTCCCCTGTGTCCTGGGCTCTCTCCTAGGATCTAGGTGATGCTGCAGTGAACAAAGCAAAGCAGATGCTGCGGGCATACCGTCTTTCCGAGTGACACACGTGCTGGGGTCCCTCCCAGAGCGGGCTGACTGCGCGCCCACATCATGGTGACAGAGAAATGCCTCCTGTGAACATCTTTCTCTGAAAAGCGTTTCTTGGAGTAGGTGATCCTCAGGCTAATACACAAAAATATACATTTCCACTAAAACCAAATAACCAGGGACATTTTAAAAGCATGCTTTTACGACTGCCTTATAACCCTAGAGGAAAAGAAATCCAAGACAGAAAGATTCGAGGGAGTTTTTTAAAAAAAATTCTAGGCCACTTGTTAACCTGTGTGCCTTATGCGAGCTATTTTACCTCTTCCATCCTCAGTCTCCATACCTGCAAAATGAGAATTATGACGTCGTGTTACTGGAAAGAACAAACGAACTCACACCCCCAAAGCAGAGGCCGATATGTGGCACACGACACACCAGTCTCTGCACCCCTTATGATTTCCATGCGAGTCATTTCGAAGGCATTTCTCTTCACCCATTAATGCTGGATTTTATTTTATCTGCTATTTCTCACCTACTCAGGTTGCCTTTCTGTCCTCCCTGAGATTCACGATCACTTCCAATTTAATATCCACTGTGAATTTAATTAAAGTTCCGTTAGCGTCTTTCTCTCCCAGACCATTAATGAGGCTGTGAGATAAAGCGTAATAAAGACCCCTTGAGCAGCCCAGAGATATTGCTATTAATCACTGTTTACTTCTCCAGAGGCTGTGCTCAGATTTCATGGACATTTCTGAATGCATTTGAATAAATTCACCTAATATGACTCTCTTTCCTGAATGGCGTCAAGCATCTTTTAAAAGCCATGGTGTGGAGTGCCGCTGAGCGGGGCCCCCGGCCTCTGCCCCCCAGCCTGGGGATGCGTTTGAGCACCTGCATGCAGAGATGTTCCCTCTGCAACACGCCCTCCATCGCCAAGCCCCAGTGCCACACGCGCAAAAGAAAACTCTCTCGAATTCCACCGTTAGAAATTCTGTCCTCGATGTTAGACAATCTCTTTTCAAATATCTTCCCTGCTACCCTGGAAAGGGTAATCCAGAAAGTGCGTACGCTATGAAAGTCTTTAACTTCCTTCTGGAACGAGGAAATTAACAAGTAAAATATATCTCATTTTGAGTGAATTCCAGTCTGATTCCCCTGGGCCGGCCAGGCCGGGCCACAGTGGCTGAGAGCAGCATGTCTGTGTGTGCATGGCTGTGTACCGAGTGGGAGTGAGGTGACAGGAAAGAACAGGGGAGACACAGCTGGGGACAGTCACGATGAACACAGTCTTACCGTTTTCCTGTCTCCCCAGAGTTGGCTCAGCTAACGCTGCTTCTCCCTACAAAGCCCCACCCCCAGCCTCT
>NW_011888852.1:1419679-1428333 GCF_000151845.1 Pteropus vampyrus | reverse complement strand
GCGCTGCTGTCTGAAAACTGGCCCGCAGGACCGAACGAAGCCACTGTTTCTCAGTGGTTTCACCGGAGGGGGTCTCAAGAGTGTACGGTGTATGCAATTCGCCCCCCTCGACCCTTCGGCCCCTTTCTAGGCTCATTCCCTGCAAGATGCCCTGCCACCGACTTTCCCGTTTTTGAATCCCTCTCAATTACACGTTGTCTTGGATCGAAACAACAACAACAAAAGACAATTTCAGAATCATTCCAGATTTCTCGGCTAGATTAGGTTTTCCCAGTGAGCCCAAGGCCTTCAGGGAGCCACCAGATGCCACTTACAGCCACTAAAGAACTATGTGTTTTGGAGACTTGGAATTGGAAGCCTCTGTGTCCTCAACTGTGAAAATCAAAAAGCAAAAAAGGATGAACTCATAGAAAGTGCACAGTAGAGACTATTGATTGCTCGGCCACAGAAATCGGGTGAGCCCTAAATCATCATACCCCTTACCCTCCTTTCCGTGGGGGAGCAAGAAGGCAGCAGAATAGCTGCTCTAATAAAACGGGGGCCCTGGTTTCCTTAGTATCCATCAGTGAATTTCTCTTTGTACATCTAACATTTCCCATAAGTAAGAAGCCTTGAAAATGACCGCAGAGAGCCGGCGTAATGAAAAGTGGGACATGCCTAATGTAAGCAAAGGGACAAATTCTCATTTTCCTGTTCTCTGAAATGCACAAAATTTTCCCGCAAGGGGTATGTCTCTGCCCGCCCCACTCCCCAACCCCATGCGAGAAGAGCATTTGAACATCAGGGGCAGGCGGGGTCGGGGGAAACCGCACTAGGATACCTGATACAGATGGTGGAGTGAATGAGATCGAAGCTAATTAGATGCTTCTGAAATACTTACGTGTCTTCAAAAAACCAGGAGAGAACGCGGATGGGCCGCGGCTGACAGATTGCGTTCTGTTGCCTAGCGCTGGCCTGAAGTGGCTGGAAGCTGCTAGGCAACCCATCCTCCTGAGCTTGATGATCCAGCAAACACTAGACAGATGCTGCCTGCCCGCTACCCCGCGGCCCCGCACAGTGTTCTCATCGGTAAGACTCACACCTGATTAATGATTCCTCCAGGCTTTGTTGCATTTGTGTGGGGCAGTGTGACGTGCAGTCCTGCCTGTACTCAGGTGAGCCCTGCCATCATCCTAAAGAATGCCTCCCAGCAGAAAACAATTGACCGTCAAAAAATTCAACCGTAATGGAGACTGAAGCCTAAACTTTGGAAGGTAGGACGCGAATTGGAACCATTTCTCGTAGAAATGGCCTAATTATCATCTGCATCAAAGGCACAGGGGTCTAGTACTGGTTGAAATGCCCTGAGCCAAGTTGCAAAATGGCCCCAAGTTTATTCTCATTGCCCTAAATTATTTTGGGGTGGGAGAGGAGCTATTCCCCAGCAGAGGCACTTCCTCTAACTGCTCACAGGATTCATGCTCTCCCGCAAATTTACTCAGGTCCTGTGAAAGAGCCCAGAGTAACCATAAATGACTGACACCAGCTACTCTTAAACCCAGCCTAGTCTTCTCAGGAGTAGTCATGTTGTTAGGATGCAAGGTAGAGTTTCAGGAAGGAGGTGGAGAAAGCAATCTTTTGTTCTCCTTCCTTCCCTCCCTTACTTTCCGTCAAACAAAAATTGCAACATGAAAGTGGTGACCTATTTAGTTGGGCTCCATACTCCTTCCTGCTCTCCAGAGACTTCCGATGACAAAAGATATTAACATAGTCAAGGTAATATTCTTGATCAAGCGCATTAAAAGGATCTTCTCACTCCAGTTTTGCCAGGTCTCAGGTTTATTGGAGATTTCTGGGTTTATGAGATAGTGGTTTGTATCCCAAGCAGGGCATTGCTATTGCTCCCTCTCCATTTATTTGGCGTTGACAACTTTTCAAAATGTTTTCACATCTATTATCCCACTGTTCAAAAAATCCCAATATTCTGATGCATGTAAGTTAACTACAGTGCTTTTCATTTAGGAGAGAAAAATATGGAAGGAAACTACAGAGCGTAGTGGGGATAAATTTCAGTCCACAAGCTCAGGTGCAGAGGAAAGACCACTTTAGCTCAACGTAACTTTGAATGGAGGCCCACCCCAATGGATTGGAAGAAATTCAATATCGGTCATTATTGCCCAAGAATCACAAGGCCTAGAAAGTGCCTGGAAAAGAAGCGAAAGCCCTTTAGCTCCAATCAATGGTAGTTGCTATGGGATTCTCAAAACCGAGTTCATGTGGTCCTTTGAAACTCTTGCTTCCATCCCACAGGGGAGGCACGAAATCTTCACCAAGTCCTGGAGCCCAGAGGCCTCGGGCTTCCACCAGCCATGGCCTCTAAGCCCACACCACTCCACCACCCCGTGCTCTCCACCCCTGCCTGTCCTGAAGAATCGTCTCTCCTTGGCTGCAACGAGGAGTCCTCTTCTTTCTGACTGCCTCCACCAATCTCGAGCTCAGGCTTAGATTTCAAAAAAAATACAGAAACAATTTGTTACAACTGTGTTTGTTTCTTTTTGTTTTTGTTTTGTGTTGTTTTTAAGTCTAGCAAAAATCTCTGAGAATAACCAAGGGTACAACTGTCTGAAACTGTGTGGGAGAAAAATAAAACATACATTAAAAGTCTAAAAAATATATTCGGCCTTGAAAAGGTGGAAATTCTGACATGTGGCTACGACATGGATAAATCTTGGGGCCCTAATGCTAAGTGAAATAAGCTAGTCACAAAAAGACAAATACTATGTGATTCCACTCGTACGAGTATCTAAAGCAGTCCAATTCATAGAAACAGAGAGTAGAATGGTGGTTGCTAGGAGCTGGGGAGATGGGCATGGGGGGTTGTGGTTTAATGGGGACAGAGTTTCAGTTTTACAACTATACGCTCTTAGGGTAACGGAGAGGAATCGTCCTCATAGAATTGAGGACAAGGGACTTTTTCTTCATCCTACTGCAGTGATGTGTTGTCCCTACCACGAACTCTCCCTGGGGACACCTAAGACCTACATCCTGCCAGAGCCATAGGCTAGTTCTCTATTTTTACTTATTCCTTCAGCAGCTTCCATCGAGGCTGGCCGCGCCCTCCTTGAGCACCGCCTTCTCTAGGCTCCCATAACACACACTCCCCTGTTCTCCTCCACCTCGAAGCAAACAAATTCTTCATCTCCTTTGCTGTCTCAGCCTCTTATGTCAAAACTCGAGATGTTGATATGACCCTAGGTCTCCGGTCTTGGCCTTCTTCGCCATTTATATTTTCCCTACGCGTTATCTCATCCAGTCCCACAGCTTGAAAGATCATCTATACTCTGCTGACTCTTGAATGTGTAGTTCCAGCCCAGAACTCTTCCAACAGATCCACATTTGTATATGCAACTGCCTATTAACTTCTTGACTTGGATGTCCAATAGATATCTCAAAATAACTTGATCAAAATGAAACGATTTTCTCCCCCCCATCTGCTATCTTACCCGCTTAAGCCTTATCTACCTTGAAAAAATAGTACCACTTTCTATCTATTTGGTCAGTCCAAAACCTGAGGAATTATCCTTGACTCTTCTCCTTCCCTCATACTCGATATCTAATCTGCTAATCTGTTCTTCTGTCCTTGCAAAATAGAAGCTACATATGACCACTTCTCACCATCTTCATTGGCATAACCCTAACCCGATACCCACTCTCTCTCTCTCTCCCCTGGATTTCTGCAACGGCCCATCTTCACCATCCCCTAGTCTTTCCTTTATTATCTCTATAAGATCATGTCACTCTTCTGCTTAAAAATCTTCTAAAGGGTTCCCATTATGGTTATCATAAATTGCCAACTCTCTTACCATGGCCTAGACCTGGAGGGACAACATGGTCTGCCTGATGCCTACCTTTGTAATTTCGTCTCCCACCCACTCCCCATGTTCTAGCCGCATGGACCCCTTTCAGTCTCTGAACCTGCCATGCTCACCCTCCTCTAGGGCCTTAGCATTTGATATTACCTCTTCCTGGAGCCCTCTTTCCCCTCTCCTCATACGGTCTGTTAGAGCCCAGAGAAATAATTGACTGACATGCTTTGCGATGTTGAAGAAAACTTTATAGAAGAGATAACATTGGAGGAGGGTTTTGAAGGATGAATAGGAGCTTTTCTGAAGCTACTGGGGCAAATGATACTCCAAGCGAGAGGAATAGCATGTGCAAAGACAAAATGTGTTTGAAGCATGTTTCTCTTTTGCAGCTCTGTGAATTCCTCCTGAGGTCATGACACCATCGTTAACTGCTCAGTGTGGCTGGAGCATAGTATGTGTTGGGAGAGGGAGGATGCACTAGGACATGTGGCTGGAGATGTGGATGCAGTGGGAGTTCTGCTGTGACATTCTGCAGAGGACTAAGGCTTCCTTTAATTCGACAGGATCCCTTCTCCCCCTCCTGCTTAGGAGATGTTGTCCAGGAACGTTAACTCCTCACGCAGATCAAGCCACTTAAATCCTCTGCCTTGACCATTTACCTAAGGAGGAGGATTTAAGTGGCTTGATCTAAGAGTCAGCCTCGGACCTGGGCAGTGCACAGGTCCGAGGCTGACTCTTAGATGTTGCTGAACCAAAATAGCAAGTAGAAAACATGGTCCCTCAAAGACAACCCTCCTGAGTCTTAGCTGCTTCTCTTCAGTCCCGGTTGGGAACAGGCAGATGGAAGATTCATAAGATTGGGAGCCTTGATATGGAATTAATTATTCTCTTCTTCAAAAATTATGTTGAATTGGGTGGACCCAAAGTAGGTCAGCTGATCTGGATCATGTGATCCTAACTAAATATCGGTTCATTGAGAAAAGATATTCTTCCCACAGGAAGAAAGAGGGTTGCTAGGTCAAGGGTGCACTCAAAGCTTATCTGTCCTACAAGGATCTCTAAATAGGATCTCTAAATAAGATCTCAGGGTCCATTTACAGAAGCATGTGAGGTGAACACCTCAACGAGATGGTCTTTTTTTTATCTGTAAATACCCTATATACCTAGCACACTCCCTGTACATAGCAGATGCTTGATACCTGTTTATTGAGTAAAGCATGAATGAATGAATGAATGAATGAATGAAGAAATCAACATAATCTTACACTTTGGATATGTACTTAAGAGATAGATTATGTAGGATACTAGGGACTTTCTTCATTTGCAAAGAACATTATGGTACTTTGCTTTTCCAAGGTATTATTTAAGTTCAAATTAAAATTTGAGCTGAAATTATGCTACAGGGGTCGGAGGCTGGGGGTTAAGGGGAGCAAGTCCCTCCTTGTTCCAAAGCCTGGTTTCCGGCCTTCGTGCTTCCTTTGTTTCTGGCATTCGATGGGGGCAGTCTCAGGCTTGCCAAGGTTGCCAAGTAGGGCGTCATGATCCACTAAGTCCTCCGGTCCAGCTCAGGACTCAGTTCTCTGCATCCTCCAGGATGTCACGCCGGAGTTCTTTCTACGTTACACCACACTTGTTTATGTTCTGTCGCACTTAAAAGACCATGGAGCTTGTCTTCACAGCTATCTAGAAAGCTCCTTAAAAGCAAAACCTGTCTTCTGCTTGTTTTGAATTCACTGCAGCAAATACGTGCTAACATCAGACAGAGCACATAGTAGGTACTCAACAAACATTTGTTGACTGTCTAGTAATGTCTCACTTGTTTTATGGCAAATTTTTTACTTTTCAAAGAATATTCATGTACTTGATGCCATTGGAGCTCTCAATTCATGAGATTTGCAAGGTTGAGCTCTCAATTCATGAGATTTGCAAGGCTGATACTCCATTTTATTGACGAAGAAGCAGAGACGCAGAAAACAAAAATGATTTATCCAGGAAAAAAAGAAAAAGAAAAACAGAACAACCAATTAAATCTGAATTTCAGATAAACAAGAATTTTTTAGCATAAACTTAGGACTTTGTTCCATTGCCAAAATTCATGGAACTTAATAATACTGAAAACATATTCATGATACTTACCAGAAATTACAAGTTAACTGAGTGTCTTGCATTTTTTCTGGCGACCCTAGCCCAACATGGTTTGTTAGCAGCAAGGCAAGGGGCAATTATTTCATCGTGATTAAATTGTCGAGATGCTCAAGTGAGTCTATGTTTAAAACAAAAACAAAATGATGGAAATCAAGAGATGCCTGAGTTGATGTGGTAACATGACAGGCAATGAACTTTTCTGTCACAATGTCTAAGCTCTTTAGGAATAAAGCAATTTAGCCTAAAGTAACTATGATGTTTCACGAGACATATTAAATGCAGTGAGGATTCTCGCTTATACCTGAGACAAAATCTAGGCAACTCCGCCAAAACTGTGGGGCCAACCCCCCCAAAGAATTCAATGCTGAAAGACTTGAGAGCCCCAGGCAGAGAGAGAGCAAGTCGTCCCTGTGCGCCCAGTGGTGGCGTTGCAGAGTCGCACAAGACCCCTTTGGTCTCTACCTTCCCAGAGCAGAGAGCCTAACTCTGTAGAAAACTCCCTCAAGAGCCCAAGAAGCCAGAAATTTTTCACTTGGCCAAGTAATCAGACGTCGGAAACAGATGAGAAGAGCTCCTTAGAACACAGCAGTATTTGTCTTACAGACCCTCCCATCTCCATCCTCCTGGATTGCATCCCAGAAGGAGAGAGATCCGCAAGGAACATAAAAGAGCTGTTTTCTTACAGCCTTTATTCACACATGGAGGGTATGAGCAGGCCTGCAGTTTACCAAGACTCGGAGCTTAATAGAGCCTGGACGGGACGACCCCGCTCAACTCCCACACATGTATGCCAGGCTTGACACAGAAGAAAAGGGACACATGGCAAACATAGGAGAAGGCTCATTCAGAAATACATGTGTGATGTTGATATGCCTCATTACTGTCCCTGGCTGATGAGTCTTGGAGTTCTGGGCTACCTGAGGCAGTTCATGACACTCAGTTGTCAACCATTAAATTTTGGAATGTCACCCTGTCCCATCTCGACCACGTGGCGACATACCTGGGCTTCTTTATTGATTTTATCCTCCTGAATTTACCTCCGATGGCAAATGATGTAAATGATTTAGAGTGGTTAAAACATTTTTCATCATCTTCATCCATGTCATTTTTACTTTTTAAATACCTTGGCAGCCATAGTAAAGGACAAGGTGATATATCAAAAGGTAAGACAACCTCCTAGTTCATTAGAACTATACTGCAGCAAACCCTTTAAAGAGAAATACGAGAGGGCCTTGGAGATTGAATGTAATTACTTCTTTCGTAGGGTTCATCCAATGAGCTGCGCGGGACTGCTTTCCTTTGCCACTGGCACATCCGTCAGGTGATTCGAGATGCTTTTTTTGAGGAGAACAGGTGCAAAAGTTACAACTTTTCTCAAGAACAACAATGACAACGACAACCAAAAACCCAGGATGGAGCAGAATTCACTTGCTAGTGGTTTCCAAGGGGAAAAAATCATAACAAAGCAAGAACTTGTTAATTCACCCTGAATTTACATACTATGCAAAGACACAATCATTTTTCTCATCTGTAAAGTGAAGTTAATAACTAAATTTCTTGGTAATGGGAACATTCTAATTCCAGTCATCCTTTTTTATTTATTTATTCCGTTTTATTCTATTGCTCTCTATAAATATCTCCAAGCATTTTTGCTATTAGATTTTCTCCAGCTCAGATTACCTCTACGTAAATATACTTTTACATACTAACACAATAATAAAAAAAGTGACTTAACTGAGTTTCCAAATTTTACCTACCCACCCACCTTCCAATTATCCTTGTTTTTCCGAAGCCATAGCTCACTCACAGATGAACTTCAGACCTGTCATCCCTTGTGCAACATTTCTCTGTCACATTCTCCAACAGCCACACCTCTCTGAAACTCGTCCCCCTTTTATAATCCATGTGTGTGATGTCACACCATATGCCCCTCCCCCTCATTCTACTTTCTCAGTAAGTTCACATTTAAAAGAGGTCAACCTCTTTATTCTGTTATGCAACTAACATATGTCCAAAAAATTAGTAAAATTTCACCAAATACAAACCAAAGAGACAACCATCCGAATGGGAAAATATATTTGTAAGCAATGCCTCCAATAAGGGCCTAATATACAAAATATACGAAGAACTCATACGACTCAATAACAACAACAAAAAAACAAATGATCCAACCAAAAAATGGGCAGAGGACCTGAACAGACAATTCTCCCTAGAGGACATACAAATGGCCAACAAATGAAAAGGTGCTCAACATCGCTAGCTATTAGGGAAATCCAAATCAAAACCACAATGAGATACCATCTCACACCTGTTAGAATAGCTATAATTAACAGGACAAGTAACAACAAATGCTGGAGAGGATGCAGAGAAAAAGGAATCCTCATACACTGCTGGTGGGACTGCAAGTTGATCCAACCACTATGGAAAACAGTTTGGAGGTTCCTCAAAAAACTAAGAATTGATCTACCAAATGATCCAGCAATCCCTCTACTGGGTATTTACTCCAAAGACTTAAAAACCCATATCCAAAAAGATATTTGTGCACCGATGTTCATAGCAGCATTATTCACAGTGGCCAGGACATGGAAGCAACCGAAGTGTCCTACGATAGATGATTGGCTAAAGAAGCTGTGGTACATATATACAACGGAATATCACTCAGCC
>NW_011888852.1:1414141-1418663 GCF_000151845.1 Pteropus vampyrus | reverse complement strand
TTAAAAGCTCAAAATAAGTAGAAGAAAAAAAATATCAATCAAAATCCCAGCAGACTTTTATAGAAAATCACGAGCTGATTTAAAAATTTTGGGAGGAATGCAAAGGACCTAGAATAGCCAAAATATTTTCTGAAAGGACAGTTAGAAGACTTATACTATCTGATCTCAAACTTATATAAAGCTATATAATCTGCCTCCTGTTGGCAGAAGGAGAGACACGTGAATCAGTGGAAGAGAATAGAGTTCAGAAATAGACTTATGTTTATGTAGTCAGCAGATTTTTTAAAAATAAAGATGTCAAGGTAATTCAATAGGGAAACAATAGTCTTTTTAACGTATGGTGCTGGAGCAATTGGATATCTGTACGGAAAAAGAAGGAACTCGATCTTTACCTCATACCATACAAAAAATTAATTTGAACTGAATCATTAACCTAAATGTAAAAATTAAAGTAGGAGAAAATCTCTGTTAGCTTGAGATAGGCAAAAACTACTTAGATAGGACACACAGAGAGAAATATAAATCATAAAAGAAAAATTTGATACACCGGACTTTGTCAAAATTAAAAAAAAAAGTAGACTTTGTGAATGATACCACTAAGAAAATGAAAATGTAAGTCACAAAATGGGAGAGAATTTCTGTAAAACATGTTATCTGACAAAGGACTTGAATCCAGAATACTTCAAGAACTTTACCGCATGATAATCAGGAAACGAACAATACAATTTTAAAATGAGCAAAAGATTGGGCATTTCACAAAAAAAGATACATTAATGGTACATGAGCACATGAAAAGATGCTCAGCATCACTCGTTGTCAGAGAAGTAAAAATTAAAACCACAATTCGATATCTCCGTCTGCACTTTTGAACAGCTGATATGCCACATGCTGGCGAGGAGTTAAAGCAACTCCTCATGCATTGTAGGTGGAAATTCAAAGTGGTGTCGCCACTTCGGAAAAGAGCTGGCAGTTTCTTATTGAATTAAACCTACCAAGTGGCCTCGTGATCCCAGCCCTAGCTACTGACCCAAGAGAAATTAAAGCACAGGTGCGCACACTGTGTATGATGTCCATAATATTATTAATTATAGCCCCCGAACAAGAACTATTCAAAATGTCCATCAATTGATAAATAGAATTTTATTCGGCAATTAAAAAAACTACTAATATATACACAATATGGATAAATCTCAAAAACTTTATGCAAGGAGAAAAAGCCAGATGCACAAGACTAGAGTGCATTTCATTTGTGTGTAATTCTAGAAAAGGCAAAGGTTATAATGACAGAAAGCAAATCAGTGATTGCCTGAGGGGAGCGATTAGGCTCGGGGACTGGCTGCGAAGAAGCACAAAGGAAGTTGGGGGGTTGCTGATAAAAATGTTTTATGTCTTGACTGGGGTGGTGATTACATGATATATACTTGTCAAGACTCAGATTGTACACAAAATGAATGAATTCCATTGTATACAAATTAAACCTCAATAAACCTACTAAAAACATATATGCATGCACACATATACACTAAGAAGAATCCAGTTTACTAATAGTTGTAGTTATCGTTCATTGAACGTACATTCTGGGATAGGCCCTTTACATGCATGTTCTGTAACCTCGCAACTTTAAAAGGTGGGTTTTAAGCCTACTGTCTTAGTTTGCTCAGGCTGCTCTATCAAAATACCATAAGCTGGATGGCGGAGACAGCAAATATCTCTCATAGCTTTGGAGGCTGGAGATGAAGGTGGTGGTGGATCCCGTGTCTGTGAGGAGCTGCCTCCTGGTCCACAGACAGCCATCTGCTCATTGTGTCCCCTCATGGCCCAGAAAGAGAGGGCTCTGGCCCCTTCTTCTTAACAGGACACAAATCCCATTTTAGGGCTTCACCCTCACGACCTAATCACCTCCCAAAGGCCCTTTCTTAGTCCATCCTGGAGGCTGGGAAGTCCAAGATCAAAGTGGCAGGTGGGGTATCGGGGGTGGGGGGGTCAGCTTCCAGGCTGGCAACCTTCCTGCTGTGTCCTCACCCCACGGAAGCAGAGGGGGAGCCCTCTGCAGTTCTTTGTTAAAGGCCTTAATCACCTCCTAAAGGCCCCACCTCCAAATGTTATCCCATTGGGATTAGGATTGCAATATATGAATTTGGGGGAGACAGCATTCAGTCTACGGCAGGCCCCTTCTCCAAATACCATCATGCTGGGGATTAAAGTTTCGGAATATGAATGTGGGGAGGGCACACACATTCCATCCTAAAACCAACTTTCCAGATTAAAAAATAAATAAATAAACTGAGCTATGGAGACATTTGGTGACTTCTACACAGTCACACAGTGAGGTGCCCGAGCCAGTGTTCAAATGCAGGTGGGTCTGTCTGATTCTAAAGTCCCTGCCACCAGCCAGGCCACCATCCGCCCTGATGTTGGGGAAGCCACAGTGACAACGGGGCAGGCACTGGATGGCTGCAAGCCTGTGGCCCAACAGCCTCCCCTGGATGCAGTCGGAACGGGGAAGGTCCTTTGTCTGCCAGGCCGGCTCATCGGGATCCCCAGTCACAGTGATTGAGGCCTGTGCATTTAATCCTCCATTAACTCACCATCCAGATTGTGCAGCCTGTGTGTCTGTCCTCCGTCGTAGAGAAGCTGACAAGGGGAGAATTAGGGCGTCATGAAAGGGCCCTGAGTTCACGCAGCGGATGGACAGACCAGAGCTCCAACACGGGAGCCAGGACGAGAGCCCCGGCATTGAACACGGAAGAGACGTCTGCCCTGAGCGCCAGAGGCCCTGCCACTCCGGTTCTGTCCCCAGCGGAGCCTCACCTCCACGGTGGGACCGACTCACATTCTGGGACTGAAGCTAGGGATCGAAAACCTCCAGAGATGAAATACTGCCATTTGCAACAACATGGATGGATCTCAAGATAATCATGCTAAGTGAAATAAGCCACAGAGAAAAAGTTGAAAATCACATGATATCACTTATATGTGGGATATACATCTAAAAACAACAAACAAACAGGACAAACAAACAGAGACTCATGGACATGGACAATAGACTAGTGGTTACCAAAGGGTGGGGGGGAGGGAGACGGGTGAAGTAGTCAGGGGTGGGGGACCTAAAAAGAATATTAAAATACAAATATGTGTGGATCGTATAGTAACATTAAATAAATTGTGATAAATAAAAGATACATGTTGTAATCCCTAGAGAAAGCACGGAATACAATATTAACGCTCCACCTAATAACAGCAGAATTTTCGAGTGTGTATGGAACATTTACTAAGACAGACCGTATGCCAGACCAAAAAAGTAATCTCAGTAAATGTAAAAGAATTAAACTTATATAGCATGTTTTCTGACCCATGACAGAATAAGCTTTGAACTCAAGAACAGAAATATATCTGGAATACATCCATATATTTGGAAATTAAGCACTATATTTCTAAATAACCCCTGGATCAGAGAAATAAATCACAAAGCAAATTAGAAGATATCTTAAACTAACCGAAACAGAAAACACAAGATGCCAAAACTTATGAAATTTAGCTAAGAAATGCCTATAGGAAAATTCATAGTTTCAAATGGTTATAATAAAAGTAAAGAAAAGCCTAAATCACTTATCTAAAACTCCTTTTTAAGTAGCTCTAAAAGAAATCAGTTAAAAGCTCAAAATAAGTAGAAGAAAAAAAATATCAATCAAAATCCCAGCAGACTTTTATAGAAAATCACGAGCTGATTTAAAAATTTTGGGAGGAATGCAAAGGACCTAGAATAGCCAAAATATTTTCTGAAAGGACAGTTAGAAGACTTATACTATCTGATCTCAAACTTATATAAAGCTATATAATCTGCCTCCTGTTGGCAGAAGGAGAGACACGTGAATCAGTGGAAGAGAATAGAGTTCAGAAATAGACTTATGTTTATGTAGTCAGCAGATTTTTTAAAAATAAAGATGTCAAGGTAATTCAATAGGGAAACAATAGTCTTTTTAACGTATGGTGCTGGAGCAATTGGATATCTGTACGGAAAAAGAAGGAACTCGATCTTTACCTCATACCATACAAAAAATTAATTTGAACTGAATCATTAACCTAAATGTAAAAATTAAAGTAGGAGAAAATCTCTGTTAGCTTGAGATAGGCAAAAACTACTTAGATAGGACACACAGAGAGAAATATAAATCATAAAAGAAAAATTTGATACACCGGACTTTGTCAAAATTTAAAAAAAAAGTAGACTTTGTGAATGATACCACTAAGAAAATGAAAATGTAAGTCACAAAATGGGAGAGAATTTCTGTAAAACATGTTATCTGACAAAGGACTTGAATCCAGAATACTTCAAGAACTTTACCGCATGATAATCAGGAAACGAACAATACAATTTTAAAATGAGCAAAAGATTGGGCATTTCACAAAAAAAGATACATTAATGGTACATGAGCACATGAAAAGATGCTCAGCATCACTCGTTGTCAGAGAAGTAAAAATTAAAACCACAATTCGATATCTCCGTCTGCACTTTTGAACA
>NW_011888852.1:1401441-1411791 GCF_000151845.1 Pteropus vampyrus | reverse complement strand
GTCTGATTCTAAAGTCCCTGCCACCAGCCAGGCCACCATCCGCCCTGATGTTGGGGAAGCCACAGTGACAACGGGGCAGGCACTGGATGGCTGCAAGCCTGTGGCCCAACAGCCTCCCCTGGATGCAGTCGGAACGGGGAAGGTCCTTTGTCTGCCAGGCCGGCTCATCGGGACCCCCAGTCACAGTGATTGAGGCCTGTGCATTTAATCCTCCATTAACTCACCGTCCAGATTGTGCAGCCTGTGTGTCTGTCCTCCGTCGTAGAGAAGCTGACAAGGGGAGAATTAGGGCGTCATGAAAGGGCCCTGAGTTCACGCAGCGGATGGACAGACCAGAGCTCCAACACGGGAGCCAGGACGAGAGCCCCGGCATTGAACACGGAAGGGACGTCTGCCCTGAGCGCCAGAGGCCCTGCCACTCCGGTTCTGTCCCCAGCGGAGCCTCACCTCCACGGTGGGACCGACTCACATTCTGGGACTGAAGCTAGGGATCGAAAACCTCCCGTACTCACAGTAACTACTTACTGTGTGACGTGTAGTGGACACACCACGCCCATGACCTTATCTATCCATCACAATCAGTCCGTGAATTTTACAGATGAACTGAGTCTCAGAAGGTTTCGTGAGCTGGCCACGTGAGCAAGCGCTTTGGAGGAAACGGGCCCCAGTTCTAGCCTTTGGTAGTGCCATCTTGATGGGGTTAAGCCACCCCTAGAAGCAACTTTCCTCCTCCTGTGTGTGGCTTGATTGGAGGCAGCTCTGGCCAATGAGACCGGAGAGGAATTTGGCTGGAGGGCTTTTGGAGAAAGGTTTCCTTGCTGACACGGTCAGAACCTGAGAAGAAACACTTCTTCCATTGGACGATTCCTGGCAGCTGTTTTGGGACCAAGAGGAGAGACCAGCTGGCAAACTCAATGTGGCAGAGTTGAAAAGAAAATACTGGGATCCTGAAGATGCTGTGACCTTCTGAATAACCAGCCCTGAAACCGGCCACGTTATTCAAGGACACTACAGCTGGATTTTCTGTTACTTGCAGCCAAAAGCATCCTATTTGGTTTAACCCTTTGAGATATATTTTATTAGGAGTAAAATCATGCTTTAAACAGTCTGGCCAGGCTTTATTCATCTGTTGAGCCCACCGGGGGTGCACAGGGATTTTGAACTAATGATCTGTGGTATAATTGACACCGTTTGTAGAGTTCTGCAGGTTTTTCTAACATTCTGGGGTTTTGCTGAGCTGCTTGGGGAAGAAATTGAAACCCTGCACACCTGAGCCAGCCCCTTGGCCGTGATTGCCATCTTTGTCTCACTTCAAGCCCCGGGGAGCTCTCTGCACGTGCCCACCCCCATATCCTCCACACCCCATAAGCCTGTGTCCTACAGCTTTCAGAAGTTATCACCTAATTCCTGCTTAGATATTCACTTATCAGCAATACATTATAGGTGCAGCACTTCCCAAAGATTTTTATTTTAAATGTCATGTCTAAAATTAGGGGGTAAATGGCTGAACCCAAAAGAATCAAGCCATTCTAGTTGGGGACCCCCCCCCGCCTCCAGCTCCCTGAGGTGCCACCCCCTGTATGAGTAACCAAGGAAAACTTCCACACAGGTCAGCTCCCAGGGCCTGTTCTCATCTTCCATCTCTAAAAGCCTCTAGAACCTCGTTTTGTTTCTCCAACTTGAACTAATTTGGTTTCTTCTCAGCCTGCAGGGTTCTTGTGCCGACAGCTCGGCCCCATGTAAGTAACATCTTTTTTGGTCTCGGGTCCCACTGGATCCTTAACTTCAATTTTCATCCGGCCCCGCGCCTTACTTCGCTTGATCAGCACCACCTCCCACCTTTCACGGTTTTGTGAAAAATAACAGACCTTCGGAGGCAGCTCTGCAGCTTCTTGAGTCATTTCACAGTTAGTGGCAGCTAAGATCTCCTAAGACCTTCTTCTCTAGAAAGCATCCCAGGGAAGTAGGGGTGGGCGAAAGAGAGAGAAGGCAGGAAAGGAGAGACAGCCGATGCGTGGGCGTGTGACCAAGCGGGACATCACTGGGCACCTAGCACAACCGATTAATCCATTTCGCAGGGACTTTTCCCCAAAGTTCAAATGAGCTGTGCACCTGAGGGCATCTCAAAGGCAAAAGGAAGAGAAAAGAGTTGATCTGACAGCTCTCATGTTCCCTTAGCCAAAGCTCACCCGTGGAGGCCTAACTCTCCTGCACCGGACAGATCACGCATATGTGGGTGTCACGTGGCCTTCGAGGCTCCTGGGGCGTGGGTGGCCATGGCGGAGCCTTGAGACAAGAATGCAGCATGCGAACAGGAGGCGAGGCACTGTCAGACTATGTCAGACTGTACGAAGTCGATCCAGTGGCTGAGGGCCGCGGAGACAGGCGAGGCTGAGAGTTCTCTGGAATGTGGTCCGTTGATGGGTGTGACTTCTGGGGAGATTTCTTAAAAGCTACTCGGACCCTCGTCATTCTACTTCCTCCCTGGAATAGAGGCAAGTTTGAGGATAGAAGCCACGTACCAAAGATGAAGCGATAAGGAGCCTGGGTCTTTGACGATGCGCAGAGCCAGTGCACACGTGCCAACGTCCATCCTTCCTTTATGACAGAGGAAATAACCTAATTTGCTTAAGTCACTGCAATCAAGTTTCTGTGACTGGCAGCCAAATGAAATTTCTAAATGATACAATCACTGTCTGAAAGCATCCTGTTATTAGTTTTCCTGTGGACAAATAGAATAATACAAGCCCTTCTCTAATAAAGGGAAATACGAAATCAGAAACATAAACCTCTATTTAAGAAGAGAGTCAGCTTTAATTAAAGGGAAACTATAAAGCAAATCACTTGGGCTTGAAGTGCTTTTGTTTATTCCAGATGCTGTGCAATAAAATGCCTTGCTCTGTGCTGATAAGGAAGACAAATTTATGGCCTAGTGAACTAAACAATAAAAAAAAGTAAAAAAAATAAAAAGATTTGCTAACTAATCAGATTGAGGCAAAGGTCTCAAGAAATGTAAATTTGACTCTTCTCTGTTTTCCTTCACCAGTCCCAGATTTCCTGCTATCAAATGCAAAAAGATAAGCGGCCTCTTATAAAATTATTTTACTACGAAGCATGTCTTTCCCAGTTAAAATGTATACTTTCTGTGTTTACGAAGGTTAAGTTTTCTGAAACGTGTTTAAGTTAATAGTAGAAAATCATGAAGTATGGCTAATGTAGGTTTAGGGATGTTATGTAAGTTGAACGTAATGTGAATTGTTTCATACATAACAAGCTTAAAATAAACTTGGCAATTTTCTTTCTCATTTCCTGTCTTAAATTGAGACAGTTGTTTTACACTCACTACACACATTCTAGTTGAATTTTTGATGTTTTCAGGTGGCTATTACTATATACTGAATGCCTGTTGCAGTAATATTAACAAGCTCGAAACAAATAAAAATGCACCCGACAGATTTGAAACCTAAGTTAACCTGATATTTGATCCATCCACTCTACCTCAGCTTTCTCTTTCAAGAAGAGCCCTCATATTTGTACAGCAAATTACCTTCAAACCCTGCCACTCGCCTGACCTTAGCAGATGTCTTTAATCAACTACTACACATTTTTCCATTGATCGCTTCAAATTTTTCTCAATACAGTACTCAGGGTGGTCTCTACCAATCAATTGGCATTTCACAAAGAGTGATACCTATGATGCTTATTTGCCATCCCTGATGTGTGTGTGTGTGTGTGTGCATCTCTAAGTCATTAAACTATAAATTCAGAGAGGGGTGAGGGTCCATCTCCGTCTCCCCTCACTAAAAATTGTTACCTGACTTACCAAAAGACAGCCCAGCTGAGCAATCGGTCCCTAGGAACAGGCTCTGCAGAAATACATTCAATAGCTGTTCAATACACTTAATCAGCAGGGGCTTCTACTGAGCTCTTCTGCCTACCTCATAACCAGGTTCTGTCTACGGACTCTAAGACAATGTCTAAAGCTACCACAATTATAAGCAATTTCTAACATATTTGTTCAAAGCTTATTCAAAGCATAATGTGCTTGTGCATCTAACAGCCAGGTCCAAGCACCTTACTTGCCATGTAAACTATTACTCTGAGAAGCTTAACGGTTGTCAATAAGGAAACCATTATCATTTTGGATGGAATACCGAAGAAATTAAGACGCCCATAACTTTGTCAGAGCAAAGAGTTGCCCTTTAAAATATGGGGACAGATTACATTTGGGGACCAGCCTTCTGGGACTGTGCCCATAGACTGTGTGGTAAGGAAGCCAAATTGATGGCCTAGTGAACTAAACAATTAAAAAAACAACAACTATTTGCTGACTAATCAGATTGAGGCAAAGTTCTCATGAACTATAAATTTGACTCTTCTTTATTTTCCTTCAGCAGTCATTGCCACTAATCCAATGCCAATAGGAGTCCTCCTCACTTTGGGGATGCGGTGAAAGGAGACTATCCGATAAAACAACTCGAATGAAACTTAAGTGTTACAACTCCAACGTGACAGCTCGAGTCAGGGAAACGTGGCCAAAATGTTCACCAAGACAAGGGGAGGCTGGCACATATCAAGAGAAGCTCTCACTCGCGGTTCCTGATTGGTCCAATTTTATGTAAATGAGGACTCCACCACATTCGCGCAGTTCGATTGGCCCCAAATAGCGCCGTCCTGGTTGGTCGGCTTCATGCATTTTGATTAATCATGATGGAGCCGCTCTGATTGGTCGGAGATGCAAATGAGGATATAGCTGAGCAGCTCCGATTGGACAGGGGAGGTCTCAGTCCCATTAGTCAAAATACAATACCAAGAGCTTCTTTGTGAAGGTCAGCTCAGCCAGCAGGAGCCCAGTGCACAGGCTGTCCGCTCAGCCTGGGGCTTTTCCCTGGGTAACAGTGTGCGTGAGGGGCCTCTGTCAACAGATGGCCACTAGACGCTGGCTCCGAATTTGCGCCCAGTTAACCAAAAGGAGTCCTTCTCAGCAGGCATATTGTTTCTCAAGGTTGACAAGTATAAAAGGTAAATATATTGGCAATGCTGTGAGGCCACCAATCCTGGAGATCCCTAAACATTCCAAAGATAGGACATCTTCCCATAGGGCTTCACTGAGCTTCAGCTTGTTGTTTTCTCTTTGTGCGGTATTTGTCAGGGAGGGGCTG
Organism: Pteropus vampyrus; assembly: GCF_000151845.1. NCBI lineage: Eukaryota > Metazoa > Chordata > Mammalia > Chiroptera > Pteropodidae > Pteropus > Pteropus vampyrus. Next base: position 1,406,629 of record NW_011888852.1, on the reverse strand, counting down.
TCTACTCACAGCATGTTCTGGGATGTCCTGGTAAAGATGGACTCTACAGAAGATGGCACTTAGCCCTGGGTACAAGAGGGTCGAGAGTCTCTTGGGGTTGTTTAGGATCTGACTGCCCCGGCCCCCAACCCACTTCAAATGTCCATAGACGCATCCTAAAGCGCACAGTACAGGACCCAGGGACCGAACCCAGGCCTTCTCAATTCAATATACTGAAGAGGTTTTACAAAGATAATTTTCAAGTTTTAAAATTAAATACAAATTGAATAAAAATCTCAAGTAGCCTATTCCAGTTTTAATTTCATGTGCGCTGCTCTAACCTGGAAGGAATTGCTTTTCTCCCCCATTTGATAGTCTCTAAAAGCAAACACTAAGGGGTAATTCTTATGTTGGCCAGAAAAAAACATGGTTAGAGAAGAGGTTTCTCAAAATACGTTATTACCTTGAGAATATAAGAAAACACACACACACATTACATAACTGTATATGTACACAATGTGTATACATGAGTATATATATATATTTTTAAAATTCTAACACACACATACACATATTATACACTATGTATGCATATTTTATGTAGGTGGTTATATACGAATATGTGAGCTTTTTAGAAATGTCTGAATACAGTTTTTTTATCTTTTCAGCATTGGAAGGACGCATTTGGCCCAACCTGAGGGTGAGGCTGGCCCTTCTGAACAAAAACTGCTTGTAGCCCAGGCCCCAGATGTGCAATTGTTGACCATCTCTCCCTCCCACTCCGTAAGCAATGCCCATGGGATGAGCCGTCGGTCCACCCTGCCCCGCCACCCACATAGACTCCAGCACACAGGGCCATCAGGGCACTTATAAGGGCCCAGGGGACCTCTGAACACCCAACAAGGTGATGAGAGTAGTCTACCTCCCGTGTCCATAAGGCTGACAGACATAAGAGTGTCCCATCCCCACTCTGCCATTCTCCACCCCACCCCCCCATAACTGGAAAGATAAGAGGCTTAACTAAAACTCACAATATTAGGTAATGCTCAGTGTATTATCAGCAAAGCACAGCAGAAAAGTCAACACATTAAGATCCTTTTCTTTTCAACCTGAAGCCAATCATGTTCTAAATAAGGAACCCTACTCCCTAGCCTGCCTGTCATTTTTTAGTCCTTGTATTAACATTGAACCTGACATCCGGAAGCTCCGTGTTTTTATGCCAAGCTAATGGGCGTTCAGCATTGCCTCAGTCCTCTGGCCTTGGAATGAATCAGCTATTTGTGATCCGTGAGGCAGTGGTTGTAGGGGAGGCCAGGAGGCACTTACTGGCTTGACTGGAGGACAACGTAAGGACCCCCTATACACTCAAGGTATTTCTAAGGTGCTGAAGTTGATACTCCCTCTCCAGCAGGGGAAATGCGGGTAAATATCCACGATGACCTTGCATTGACTCAGATCCCTCTGAAGGAAAACGTTGCTGCAACATTTATAAATCCTCTTCCTTTCACAGGAACTGCCTTTGGGTACAAATAACGTCCGCATCATTGTCTTTGCAGACATTCACTGAAATGCACCAAAAGGGGATTAAAGCAGGAGAGACGGACCCCCTCTCCCCCATCACCCGGACTTCCGGCTTCTTGTTTTATTTGTTATTCTTCATAAGAAATTACTCATGAGGCAGAATGAATATCAAGACTCTCCCCCTTGGGATGGTTTTAGTGCTTTCTTAATTTGACAAGTGCAATAGTTAGTAATCCAGGGGAGAACTTCGCAGTTCCCGGTCACTCACTCACTCGACTGATTCATAGCAACAGCAGCATTTACTCGGTTCGTGGTACTCTGAAATCTGTCATAAGCTCTCAGTTGTTATCATCCCTCCAGGGTCACCTTGCTTTATAAATGAGCAAATACCGTCATCATAGACAGAAAGTGAGTAATCTAGAAGGCGAGAGTGAGTCAAAAACAGAATCGGGAAGGGGATTTAAAACTCCTGGGCTACCCCTGTGTAGACAAAGAAGAAGAGGGTCAGGGTGACACCTGAGTGAAGAGATTGCGGGTATGTGGTTCTTCCATGTTCCTATCGTCGGGATGACAAGTTCCCAGCAAAACTGTGGGTTTTGCCTTTCATATCACCACTGGGAATCATTCATTCATTCAGCCAGCACGGGCTGGGCAACCACTCTGCCCCAAGCTCTGTATTAGATGCTAAGAATGCAAAAGTGCATGGTTTAATGACAAAGCCACAGTGACCTCAGGTAAGCTCTGTACCTGCAGCCGTCTGCTACCAGGATGAGAACCCAGACTGGGGAAGACCCAGTTCTTCTTAGGGGTGGGAGGGAGTCACCAGTGAAGATTCTCCAAGGAAGGGACATTTGAGCTGGTCATGAAAGGTAAGTGTGTTGGGTAGAAAAATGAGGGAAAGGCATGCGAGGCGGAGGGGATGGCCAGAGCAAAGGCAGAGAGCGTTTGAGAGTGTGGGGCCCCAGGGCGTGCTGTGCAGGCAGGGCTGTTCCACATCAGGGACTGGGCTGGGCAGGGCGGGGCCACAAGACAATCTCCTGGCACGTGGATGACAGACAAAAGAATGAGAGTGGATGGAGACAGGCGATGGAGACAGGCAAGGAGAAGCCAAGGGGAGAGAAAGAAATAATGCAGAGGGCTGGAAAAAGATCAGGAAGGGAGAGAGGAACAGCCAATACGGACTCTTCTCTTAAGAAGTTTGACTGGGAAAGGAATAGAGAGAGATTTTGCTGACTCTCCTTCGCATGCAGCTGGCCTTGATTCTGAATCTTTAACAGAAAGGAAAGAACATCAGCGTCCTTTATCAAGTCTCGTTATTGAAGTAGAATTTAATTTTAAAAAATATAATCCATGGGGTAAATTGCCAGTTTCCATTTTGCAGGAGAATCTGTTGTAGAGGATGATGACCTTAACTCTTACTTACTTACTCAATAAAAACAAATTTTACTCCACTATAAAATCTCAAGGATGCAAGCCAAGTATGCCCCACAGCTCACAGCTGTGAAAGGAGGCTAGACAAACGATGCTTCTAGAAGAGAGGAGAACTGGGTCCACGCTCCATATTCTCAGCAGAGTGCATGTCACAGGCTCAGAGATGCTCTCACAGTCTTGGGAAGAAAAAAGATTTAAGTTACATAAGTGACGGTGCCAGCGGCTGAGTTTTGGCATAACCTAGAGCAGCCCTCGCAGACCTCTGGGCCAACTCGGTCTCTGACATACCAGAAGTTTCTCCCTGAGGAAGAGACGAAGTCACCAGCTCAAGACCAGCAAGCTCTCATGACAGCCGCCACCCAGCGGCCCAGATGCATAGGGCCTCTCATATATGCAGAGCAGGGTCAGACTTCTGTGTTCTCCTCACGTCTGGTCCAGAGCCTCTAAGTTATACCTTCAATTGTTTCCATCTGTTTATTTAAATATATGTGTATATATATAGAGAGAGATTCATCCTATTTATTTATTTTCCTTTTTAAATTATTTGGAAATTATTGGCAAACTTCAAAGAGAAAAATTCCCCTGGAAAAAAATGTATTATTTATTCATCCTGATTTTTCCTTTGTAGACATATATCTTTTCTAACAAACAGACAAACAAAAAGGAATCGTAGAATAAATTGGAGTCCAACTTACTTTCTTTATTTAATATACCTGGACATCTTTCCAGAAAATGTTGTAGTATGCTCAGTCATTTGGGTAACAGCATAATGTTACATAGTATGAATGTAATAATATAGGCAACCATTAAGATAATGATGCCTGTTTATCCTCATTTGTATCAGTGTTTTATTGTTTCCTACAATGCTGCAATGCACATCTTGCAAATGAGCCTCTGTAACACCAGTAATAATAATACTTTGAAGTGGGAAGAACATCAGCATCCAAAGCCAAAGTCAGTGCTGCATCCTCACCCCCTTGACCAGCATCAGCATCAGCTACGGACGAACGTCCTGCCTTCTCCAAACACTGTCTTCACTTGGCCGCTGTGACCGCACGCTCTTCCTTCTACCTCCAACCACGACTGCTCAGTTTCTTTCCAATCGACCCCTCATTCATTCACAAACATTTGTCCTACGTCTCGCCTGGGGACAGGCAGTCTTCTGGGCACTGGGAACACAGTAGCAAATAAACACAGGGCCCCCTCTCTCCCAGAGTTTGTCGTTACAGACAGGAGATGTCATACAGTGACAAGGGCTGTGAAGGAAACTAAGCGGGTCCAGGGAGAGAGAGCACTGGGGGATGTTCCTTTGGACAGACTGGTCGGGAAAGGCCCCTACGGGGAGGCGGCATCCAAGCGGGGATGGGAACAAGGCAATGGGTGGAACCCGGGGAGAAGCAGGTGCGAGGTCCCGAGGGGAGCATGCCCTTGTGTTGGGGACAAGGAGGCCGTGTGGCAGGAGCTCAGTGAGGAGGTCAGGGTGACCCCAGTGGTCCGCCACAGGAGACTCCAGACTGCAGGAGTGAGCCACGGTGGTGGCTTATTCTAGGGCAATGGAAAGGATGGTGGGAAGTCACAGTCCTGCCAAAGGCTGGGTGGTGGCTGTGAGAGAAAAGGGAAGCCACTCGGGCCCTTTGCCTGCCCTCCCTCGGGGTGTAGAAAGTGCCATGGGTCTCTCCTCTTCTCCGCCTGTACATTTTCTAGATGTGACGTCATCTTATCTTGGGCTTTACACACCACCTATGTGCTGATGATGCTCATTTGGTATCCAAATGCCTTCCTGCTAGCTCCCTGGGGACATGTAGTGTCTGCCTCAGCTATAAACGTGCTCAAATAGAATTGTTGATAGCACCGCCCTCTCCCTCCACCCCCAAAGCTCTGCCCCTTCCCCACTTCCCCCATCTTAAAGAGACCCTGTACAAACAGTCAAGAGCACAAGACTCCAGAGCCAGCCTGCCTGGGTTCCTGCTCGGCCACTTGCTGGTTATGTGATACTAGACAAGTTGTTTAGCATCTCTGCGACTTACCTGTAGAGGGGAGGGATGATCATCACCACACCTTGGGGTTATTGTGAGGGATCACTGAGGTGATACCTACAAAGTCCTTCGAATAGTGTCTGGCTCGTGGTAAAACCCAGTAAGTGTTTTCCAGCATATTTATGCAACTCACGCTGAGAAATCATCCAGACACAGCACTCACTCCAAAAAGAGCAGGGGCCAGGCTAGGGTCTAGGAAGTGGTCACATCTCCAGCACGCT
>NW_011888852.1:1396152-1400056 GCF_000151845.1 Pteropus vampyrus | reverse complement strand
TGGTTCTGCATCCGCAGATGCAGTGAACAAGCAGATGGAAAATACCTGGAAAAAAAATATTATCTTGTTGCTGACATGCCCTACACAGTTAGGTGGGGACCAACTAGGATGGTGTGTCTGCATCGAACATCTACAGGATCCTTTTTTCTTGTTATTATTCCCTAAAGAGTACAATATGATGACTATGTACGCAGTATTAGTATTCTAAGTGATCTACAGATGATTTAAAGCAGTGGTCTCCAACATTTTTGCCACCAGGGACCGGTGCTTCTATGAGAATCAGATGCCTGAGGATCTGAGGCGGAGCTGAGGCGGTGATGCTGGCGCTGGGGAGCGGCTGCAGATACAGATGGAGCTTCGCTCGCTCGCCCACCGCTCACCTCCTGCTGTGTGGCCCGGTTCCTAACAGGCCATGGACTGGGGGTTGGGGACCCCTGATTTAAAGTATAGAATGTGTGTTTGTTATATGCAAATAGGACACCATTTTCTATAAGGGACGAGCATCCGAGGATTTTGGTACCAGCAGAGGTCCCAGACCAAGCCTTCCACGGATATCACAAGATGACAGGAAGTGGATTAGCTGCCTTCAGTGGGACAAGGAAGACCGCTGTATGTGGAGGCAATCAAAAAAATCGAAAAAATATCTAATTCCTAGGGATAAAACTGAACAGACATGTGCAGGACCTATGTGAAGAAACAATACGATTCTACTGAAGGACGAAAGATATTTGAATAAATGAGAAGATAAATTTTCTTTTTGACTATCTCCTCCATATTATAAAAAATAACAACTCTCCTGAAATCAAACTGTAAGTTCAATGCAAATCCCAATAAAAAATTGAGGTTTTCTTTTTCTTTTTTACAGAAAAAAAAAGATTTCAAAGTTCTTCTGAAAAAATAAGCACAAATAAATAGCAAGGAAGAATAATGAGGGAGTATTTGTCCTACTCAATATTAAGACATATTATACCACAATTAACAGAAAGCTCAATGGCACAGAATCCAGAAACAGATTATAGATGAATGAGAATTTGATGCATGATAAAGATGGACCATTGAACAGCAAAATGAGTTGGGAAACCTGACTTAGTCATTTGGAGAAAGAGAAATGACAAAGCTCTACCACCAAAATTAATTTCAAATGGGACAGATATCTAAATACAAAAATACGCGTTTTCGTTAAAAATACTGAAAGAACACATAAGTAATTGATTTACGATCTTGGTATGCAACGTTTTTGGTGGTCACATGACACTATATATCCACATTTTAAAGTTTCACCCAGCAATGCTCTTTATGGGAATTTATTCTAAGAACATAATGGATCAAATTCACAGACAAATACGTATAAGGCTGTTGTTTTAAGCACTGTTGATAATAGGGGAAACTTGGAAACAGCTTAAACATTGGTTAAATAAGTTATAGCATATCCATACAACGAAACTCTAAACAGTCAATTAAAATAATGGTGCATAACCACACTGATACCGTGTTGCTGAGTGTTCTGAGGAGCATTGTTCTAGCTTACAGCCCCAGCAGCAGTTCAAGGGTGTGCCTGGCGCTCCATCCTCATCAACACCAGGGGGTGTCGTCTACATGCTTGCTGTCTAGAGCTGTTCTTCCTGCCCACCGACAGGCAATTCTGCCATATGTGCACATGCTCTCAGTCTCAACCATGCACAGTTTGTCTTCCAAATGACCAGCTGAGACAATGACAGTCAAAAAATAGGGGTCCTGTGTACCTGATCTGCAGACCAGAGACACTTCGGGAGATCCCTTCACTCCTGTAATTGCTGGCAAAGTTTTGGTGTTTTTGCAAGTAATTGACCAATGACAAGATATTACAACTATTGCAGAAATGTGTGGCATTTCCATCTTCATCTTCACATCAAGCTATGGAAATTAATTCAGTTCAGGCTGTGAAAAATATAAGCTGCTACATGAAATGTTAAAATTAAGCTTCAGAGACTGTGACATTCTGCTTGTGGCCTTGGGATGGGAAGACCAGCTGTTGCATCTGTTAATGACTTCGCTTCCATCCAGCTTCAGTCACTCAAGATTGAGCAAATTCTTCATTGTGATTTTGTATTCTTGTCTCGAGATTCAGTGAAAGCTAACTACCCCCAGAGAACTGGGAATAAGAAGCATCCTCAACACTCACACACACACACACACACACACACACACACACACACACACACACACACACACGATGCTGGAGAAGAACTCCCCACCAATGCCAACCTGTCACAGAGCACCTCCAGGTGGAGAGCACTGTTGCCTTTGGTTGACAGGTGAGGAGCAATTTGAAGGGACTGTCACGGGACCAGAACTAGGTAGGCTCATTGAGAACCAGCTGGAGTACTTCTCAAAACCATGCTTCACCTTAGAATATAATTAAGAGTGACCATCTCTAAGTGAGGGATTTTTATTCGCTTGTTTACTTTCTTGTTGGCCTGAGTTGTCCTGGCTCAGGAAAGAAAGATGGCATTTATATAATACAAGTGGTTGAAGTCACTATTCCAAACCAATGAAGATTAGTTTTCAAACCTAAAAATCTGTTGATGTTTCTACCAGGAAAATTTCTCTAGTAGCCTGAAAGTTACGGCTGGTTTCAAGGAAGTGGTCACTGGTTACGGTGACAGAGTGTGAACTGCTCTGTTTCATTCAGGTCACACTAGTTGCAGTTAAGGAAGTTAATTAAGAGGAGAGAAATATGAAGAAGTTCTACAAAAATAAACACTCGGGGGGGAGCTAGCAGTGAATAAAGACATGATTACGATGTCTGTGGCATCTCACCTCTATGCTTTATTCTACATTTCCCCCTTTTGCATGCAGATAAAGAAGGCTCGATGTGCTGCCTTTTCTTCAGAGTTCCTATGGCTACAGCAGAAAGGTGGCAATAACTACTAAAAGAGGAACGACTTGGAAAAACTATTGATTTTAGATTCCGAAGAAATAAATAAAGGGAAGATTAAAGATAGATGAAAAAGTACGAAATTATGCTAGAGAATTATTTCCGAAATTCAAAACTCAGTTGAAAATGGCCTTTTGGGTTCGGTTCCTTTAATGAAGAGTCACATGTTTCCTCATTATACATAGGCGATTCAAGATTAAGATTGTAAGAGGTTTGAATAAAAGGACCCACACGGTTCTGAGTTAAAGCATGCACCCATCACCTGGTGACAGCCTACCTGAATTGCGGGACTCGAAAAGAAAACCATCTTTAAAAGCTTCAACCATAAAATTAAAGGTATCTTACAGCAGAAACTATTCCATATATGTGCTCAAATATGTACATATAATCTGGAATGCATAGATAATTTCCTGATAAAATCTTCCGTCGACCTTCATCTCTTTGGTATTCTAATTTTTTCTGCTTTTCCATGTTATGTATTATCCCCTAAATGCCAAACTTAAATAAAATTTCAGGCATCCATCTTTTTTCCTTCACTAATACATCACCTTGAGTCCGTATTTACAGAAACAAATTACCGACCCTTTACTGACATGTAAAATTCCTTAATTGAAAATAAGACCACAGATTCCAAGGGAAGTCTTCATCTTCAGTTCTTAAATCACCTCCTCCTACATCCCAGCCCTATCCTCGTTCCCATTCTCCTGGCCCACTCGCATTGTGAATGATTGCTGGAATAGGTCCCCAGTGGATCACGTCTCCCTGGCTCTATGTCCCTTTGGTCCTCCCATAAAAGATGAGGTCCATTTCTCCACCTCTCAAATCTGGAATGTCCTTGGGACCTGCTTAGACCAGTAGAACGTGGCAGAAGTAGCATCGAACAATTTCTGGAGCCCAGGCCTTAAGTCCCTGAGACTTTTTCACCGCCCTGCTGTGAAAAAGCCCATTCTAGTCTACTGAAGGATAAGAGGTCATGACACAGAGAAT
>NW_011888852.1:1390478-1395127 GCF_000151845.1 Pteropus vampyrus | reverse complement strand
AGGAGTCAAAGGAGCACGATCCTGCCCGGACGAACCGAACTTGACAGCAGTGCCTGGCGAGCATTCAAAAGTGACACGTGATTTTTGTTAAAATTATGGCCTGTGTTCATTATCAGCTAAACTTTGAATGTCAAAGCAAAGAGGCCACAAAAACGTCCGGCAGCGGCGGCCAGACCTAGAATGCAGCCCTGCTGAAACTGGCTGAGTCCAGGTGAAACCCAACTCCTGGTTAGAAGTGACCTGCCCTAGGAAGTCATTGCAGGTCGCATTGCCCAGCCAGGCCCCATCCTGTGAGTGAGACTTGCTGTTATTATGTTACGGCTGTTGTTATTAGTGTGCCATTTGGTTTGGTTTGGTCGTCTTTCTTTTAGTTGTTTTTGACGTCCGGAAGCTTTTATGTGCTGCTGCCTGATAGTAAACGTTGGCCCGCTCCCCTTCAGCCCATATTTTGAAAGGTAATAAAGCTACTAGAGCCACAAAATAAATAAAACCCACAAAGCCGATTTGTTGACTTGCTACACAAGGAAACACACACCGGGGAAGAAATTCTCTGGGGTGTGGGGGAAGTGGGGGAGGAGTCGGGGGATGTTTGATCTAGAAAAAGAGTTCACAGGGACAAGCCTGGACAGGCAGCACTCCCGACATCGATCCAGGGTTTGAACAAATCCGATTGTTCGGTGTCAAGAAAGAGTCTCCAGTTGGGTCCAGTTGGGGTGTGGTGTCTGGGTCAACTTCAACTGGGATGAAACACCGCCTTTAATCTTGACATCTCCTAGGAAAGGGATCTCCAATCCTGGTCCAGGCCAATTAGGAACTGGGCTGCAGAGCAGGATGTGAGCGGCAGGGGAGCGAGCGAAGCTCCATCTGTATCTGCAACCACTGCCCAGCGCCAGCATCACCGCCTCAGCTCCGCCTCAGATCCTCAGGCATTAGATTCTCATAGGAGCCCCGGGCCCTGCTGCCAAAAAGGCTGGGAATCGCTGTCCTAGGGCATGCACTGCTGTAAGTGGCAATTTTTCCTTCTACAACTCCCACGTGCTTCTCCTGCATGGATGCTGCATCTATGACACATATGCGTACACGGTACTGTGTCTTTTCCCCTTACAGTCCTTAGCTCAATGCTTTAGAATGTCACAGTCATCTTCGATAAAGATGTGTGTATAAATCAATGACCTTCATGTGCTCAGGTGGTCTTCACCGCTCCGCTCAGTGATGCTCTAGAATGTGCTCTTCTTCCCACATGCTACCTTTATCCAATGTGTTTATACGGCTAAAAATCATGCTGCAGAATGCTATAAGGAAAATAGAACAGGAGGACCCCGCCTGGCAATTCTGCTTAACTAGCAAATAGTAACTAGTAAGACGCTTCTGTGCGATTGATTACGCCCGACCGTCGTGACCCCAGGTTCTCGGTAGATCTTAGGGACTTCGCTGCTCAAAAGCCAAAGACGCCTTTCAGAACATAGAAGTAGGTGAAGAAATGAGGAGACGATGATGATATAGAGCGATAAGAGAAGGTGGGACAAATTGGAAGAAAAGGAAAATCCTGGATGGATATCACTGTGGTGAAGAGCAAAGATAAACGAAAAACAAATGGTTTCGGGAAAAGATAACAGAACCGAAGAAATCTGACTGAGCCGGGGCATCCGCAGCCAGAAGGCCAGAGAGGAGCCGTGGCAGCTGCAGGAGCCTCGCAGCTAAGCAGGCTGGTTTTGCAGAGTCTGGGCTGGAAAATGCTGTTGGCTAAAGCAGAAAATAAGGCGATTTTCTCCCTTCTGCGGCTTGCCTGGGGTCCTGTCAAAGCTCTCTCTGCAGAACCAGAAAATGAATAAATAAACTCATTTATTCAGAAGACGTGTCCCCTTAGTTCTCTCCCCAGAATGATGTCAAACCTGCCCGGGACACCAGAAATCCCTGTGACTTTGGATGACAAGGCATTAGTCAGCATGCTTCTCTTCACAACACCACCTGCTCCTGAAAAGCAAGCATTGGCTCCTTGCATGCGAATCATTTTTTATAAACAAGGCATCTAATGAGCGTTCGGTGAAAGTCCCCTAGAGCAGATAGGATATGTTAGACTCAAACTCTGGAATGAAAAAAGAAACTCATTTGTTACAAGCCCAGAGCTAAGCATTTGCTATAGAATGACTTTCTCAATATATTTGGGGAGGTGGGGGGGAGCTAATTAATAGTTCTCCAAAATCCTCTGTGAGTATTTGCCGCCGCAGCACCCAGAGACTTGACTGTATGTTCAGAGACAATGTTCAAACTGCAAACATTTTTAAAATTATCTAGTTAGAGGCCTTCTTCTCTCAGGAAAAGAAATCGCGGCACGGAGATGCGAGAGAATTTCACAAAGTCAGGATTCTAGAACAAGGAAGAAAGGGGTTGTGGCTTTTAGGTAGGTCTACCAATTAACTATTAATGTGCAACAAACCTCTAAAACTCAGTGGCTTAAAACAGCAAACTTCTGTTATTATTTCTCATGTGTCTGGAAGTCAGCTGATCCAGCTGGGCTCAGTTGAGTGGTTCTGATGATCTCAGAGGAATTTGTTCAAGAAATTGTGGAGCGTCGGCAGGTCTGGACTGATCTAGGCTCTGACCCGCTTGTCTCTCCTAGAACTGGCAGGCCACTGAAGAATATTCTCATGGCAACGGCTGAGGCACAAGAATGCAAGCAGAGTGAGCAACCCCTGTTGTGAGACACCCCTTTGTCACTCACTCCCGAGCCACCCTCCCCGACGCCCACTTAATGTGCTTCCCTCACACTGCCTTCTCTATGCCCTCTGCTGCGGTCTGAACGCTTGTGTCCCCTCAAATGCAACTATTGAAACCTCCCCCCAATGTGGTGGGATTTGGAGGTGCGGACTTTGGGGGGTAATTAAATCATGAGGATGGAGCCCTCATGAATGAGATTAGTGCCCTTATCATAGAGACCCCAGAGAGTTCTCTCGCCCCTTCTACCGTGAGAGTTCACACCGTGTGAACCAGGAAGTGAACCCTCACCAGACGCCAAACCTGCCAGCACCTTGACCTTGGACTTCCCAGCATCCAGAACCGTGCAAAATAAACATTTGCTGTTTATAAGCCACACAGTCTCTGGCATTCTGTGGGAGCGGCCCCAACAGGCTAGCCTTCTCTCTCACCACCTATTTTGCCATTTTTTTTTTTTTTGTCATATCTGTGTTCACAAGGGGGTGACCATGGAAATCCTTAGGGAGAACCAGATGGCTGTGCGGTGCTATCAGCAGTAAGTGGGGTGTTTGGAAGTTCAGAGGCCCAAGCAGCCAGGAGCAGCCCCGCAGTCCAGCAGTGGCTCTGCCTCCCCAGACGGGCGGGGAGGTGTGAGGGGGAGGAGAAGCATGACCTTCAGGCCCAGCTCTTGCCAGGTTTGGATCTGCTCTGATTTTTCTGGCGCTTGCACAGCAGAACCTGCCAGAGACCTCAGGAACGTCACGTGACTATACCCAACTGCACATGGACACGGGAGGCTTTTCCAGCCCCAGTCCTGAGGAAGGCATCTTTTACTAGGTGTGTAGGTTTGCTTTTTAAAAACAAACCACAACTGAACACAACCTCCTCTCCTTTTGCTTACTTGCAAATTTTTTAAAGCTTATTCTCTAATGAATACATTCATTATGTGTCTGCGTTTTCAACGGAAATGGTGGGAATTTACTGAGGCAGACCTTGAGCGAGGGCCTTGTGGTTCATTGGGCCACTCAGAGCAGCCTGCCGGCTTCCTAGCGAGCCCTGCCAACCAGCTGAACTGATGGCTTCGTCCTCTCCTTCTTTCTGTGTTCTGCTTAGGTTTTCCTGCCATGACCTCATGTTCGCAGCTACCGAAGGGAACACGGTCCTCTGGCCCTTCGCAAGCCCTAAACTCAGGCCGGCTTCCACCCCACGACTCGACGAGGAGCACACGCACACACCGGGACAATCTGGGACTTCTATCTACTTCCCTTTGGTGGCCATGGATAATTGACAGCTGTTCAACTAGAGATCCTAAGGATCTCTGTCAGGATCCGAAGACCTGGATTCGATCCCCAGCTCCTTCCATAAGTGGCTGTGACACCTTGAGTGTGTCACTTGCCTTCTCTGAGCTTTGTCTCTTCATCATCATGTGGACTTGCCACCATGGAAAAATCCTCAACACTTGTTTCTCACGTGGTTGACAGGGCGGCCGTGCCTCGGGGTGTGGACCGCAAATGCATTCGCTTTATAAAGTTTAACAGCACAGCTCCGAGGAGCGATGCTCCTGCAGGACTAAATAAATATTGCTCTCCACACCTGTACCTGTTGTGACTCCTTTTACTCTTTTGTGGAGAAAGCATAATAAAGTCTATGAGTAGTCGAGAGATTCTGAGACAGTCTTTCTGGCAAATCTGTCAGTAAAATCCATCACCAGTTTCTTCTGATGGCTGGCCTTATTTGGGGACATCTCAGGGTAGCTCAAGAGCGTTGAGAAAGGATGGCAGACAAGGTCTTGAGTGGTAAAGTTTACATTCATTTGATGGGATGAGTGCCTTGAACGGCCAACAAACAAATGCTAATTTCAGCAAGTAACGTCCAACGGAAACATATTCTCTCAGAGTTCTAGGACACAGAAGTCCAAAGTCAGGGTGTCGGCAGGGCCATGCTCTCCCCGACAG
>NW_011888852.1:1386945-1390428 GCF_000151845.1 Pteropus vampyrus | reverse complement strand
GTCCTCTCCTTCTTTCTGTGTTCTGCTTAGGTTTTCCTGCCATGACCTCATGTTCGCAGCTACCGAAGGGAACACGGTCCTCTGGCCCTTCGCAAGCCCTAAACTCAGGCCGGCTTCCACCCCACGACTCGACGAGGAGCACACGCACACACCGGGACAATCTGGGACTTCTATCTACTTCCCTTTGGTGGCCATGGATAATTGACAGCTGTTCAACTAGAGATCCTGAGGATCTCTGTCAGGATCCGAAGACCTGGATTCGATCCCCAGCTCCTTCCATAAGTGGCTGTGACACCTTGAGTGTGTCACTTGCCTTCTCTGAGCTTTGTCTCTTCATCATCATGTGGACTTGCCACCATGGAAAAATCCTCAACACTTGTTTCTCACGTGGTTGACAGGGCGGCCGTGCCTCGGGGTGTGGACCGCAAATGCATTCGCTTTATAAAGTTTAACAGCACAGCTCCGAGGAGCGATGCTCCTGCAGGACTAAATAAATATTGCTCTCCACACCTGTACCTGTTGTGACTCCTTTTACTCTTTTGTGGAGAAAGCATAATAAAGTCTATGAGTAGTCGAGAGATTCTGAGACAGTCTTTCTGGCAAATCTGTCAGTAAAATCCATCACCAGTTTCTTCTGATGGCTGGCCTTATTTGGGGACATCTCAGGGTAGCTCAAGAGCGTTGAGAAAGGATGGCAGACAAGGTCTTGAGTGGTAAAGTTTACATTCATTTGATGGGATGAGTGCCTTGAACGGCCAACAAACAAATGCTAATTTCAGCAAGTAACGTCCAACGGAAACATATTCTCTCAGAGTTCTAGGACACAGAAGTCCAAAGTCAGGGTGTCGGCAGGGCCATGCTCTCCCCGACAGCCGCAGGTGGGATTCTTCCTTGCCCCTTCGTGGCTTCTGGTGGTGCCTCTGTCATCACGTGCATTCTCCCTGTGTGTGTGTGTCTCTGTGTCTCTGCTTCCTCTTCTCTTAAAGGCATCGGCTTAGGGTCACACTCATTCACTGTGACCTCATCTTAATTTAACCAAGTGCATCTTCAAAGACCCTGCTCCCAAATAAGGTCGCACTCTGAGCTTTGAGGTGGATGTCAATGTGTGGGAGACACTGTTCAGTCCAGTACGAATAACAACAATAAACACGCACACACCTGATCTCCACCGGCCACACGCTCCTCAGAATAAAGATCACTGTGTGAATCAAGCCCCAATCAAGAGGGGACCAGGTAGCATAGCGGGGTGGAGGAACACTGGACCACGGACAAAGGTTGAAATTATTGCCGCTTGTCAGAAGCCATGTGCTAAGAAAAAGCGGAAAGACAGTCAATGAAGCGGACGTCCAAATCGGGGCACGTGGACCCTGGGGCTGAGGGACGACGACGAGGCTCCTGAGGAAGAGCGGGCGTGAGAGGCTCACGGGAGTGGTGCGCAGCGCCGGGCTGGCCGTCGATTCGTCCGTCTTCTCATCCTCTCACTTCGTGCCAAGCAGACAGACGCCTAGCACTGTGAAGACGCAGATCAGTAAGACGAAATCCTGCCTAACAGACTCGTGTCTGTTTGTCTCGAGGTCTTTGTTCTCTACTTGGAGAGTGGGAGGAGACACAGAAGCAAAACTAATAATCCCAGCAAAGCTCGATCACCGCAAATGGAAAAATACCTATTGGATACAGAGCTCACAGGCTGTTAATATGTTCTATTAATATGAGGAGCTGGCAGTGGACTTAAACCGGTCAGGGAATTTTTCGTAGAGGCTCCTGTTCTCGGTCCATAAAAAGCCCAGTCCCCCTTCGAGGCTCCCTGGGGTATGTCTGTTTACGTATCTATTTTCCTACTAAAATGTGATCTCTCCAGAGCAGAGATGCTACCTTATCTCTCTCTTTCCCCAGCACATCCTAGCACAATGTGGGGCCCGGAATCAACGATCATGTTACACCTGTAAAGACTGTCTTTCTTAAAAGAAGACAGTGGGCATCCAGTGAGGCTTGCTTTGGCCAGGGAATTATAAGCAGAAGGAACAAGTCGTTTTCTGGCATAAGCTTGAAGAGTCAGTTCACAACTCGTCACTTCCTCTTTTTCTCCCTTTGCACAGTGACCCCCCCATTTCTGACGCTGGTCACCTCATGAGGCTGGATCCCGGAGGGAAGAGACACAGGGCAGATGACCTGCAATGGACAAGTCGTACACACAAGAAATTAACCTTGTGTCGTAAGCCACTAAGAACTGGGGGATGGTAATCACAGCAAAACTTGGGCTGTGTGACGCATTCACCGATACATTCTTTTGCTTTTCTGAATAGAGGTAAAGGATTTTACTAAACCCATCATTCCACTCCGGTTGGCAAGCATTTATCAATCACACTATAAGCAGGGCCCACAGCGAGAGCCAGGGTCACAGAAAGGTTTCATCCTGCAGTTTCAGGAGAAAGCCAGCAATGCCTCTGGATGGGAATTTACATGGCCTCCAGGGCCCAAATGTCCCCTCCTTTCTGCCTCAGTTTCCACAGCCCCTTCCTCGGGACATGCCCCCGCCTCCACACACACACACGCCCATGACCAAGAACTAAAGGACTGATCTTGCAGCACAGAAAGGGACATCCAGAATCATCCTCAATCATTCTGTTTGATCCGTGTTTATGTCCTTGTTAAATATTTTTTAAGTCACCCTTGGAGCACAAAAATAACGTGGTACCTTGAATGTAAAGTTCGAAGAAGGAATAGGAAGAATCAATGAGTCATTTGCAGGTAGGGGCAAAGCCAGCTGCCCCCAATTCATCTCTGATAACTTAACATTTAGAACATGCCTGGGTAAGACTTCTATTTTACTATTATTATTATGTATGCCTACAGCATCTTGTCTTCCTAGGTGGTCTCCCATCCAAGTACTAACCAGGCCCGACCCAGCTTAGCTTCTGAGATCAGACGGGATCTGGCTTGTTCAGGGTGGCATGGCCGTAGACTATGGACCGTGGCTCCACCGGGGCGCGAACCCAGGACCTTCTGCATGTAAAGCAGACGTGCTAACCGCTGCACTATGGAACCACGTCTCAAGGCCATCTTCTTAGAATGGATTCAGGTCTATCCACACTGCTCCTCCATTGCTCAAGTTTCTGGGCACATGTGTATCACACACACACACACATGCACGCGCACACATGCACGCGCAAGGCACACTTTCTTACGGAAAGCCCCCTGACTTGGGCCCGACAGTCTTCCACTTCTAACGATTATGCCACGTGGCGAGAACTCAGTGCGGCGCTGTCCTACCTGTCCCTCCCCATCGTGTAGAGTCGATTTTGCCCCCACCATACCCTGTCCTAAGCTGTACCATGGGAAACTAATGTTGACTTGTCTGTCGCTCCCTGTGGACTCTCGCGTTCCCAGTGCAGTTGGGGATCGCGTCTCATCCGTCTCTGTTTCCAGCACGGGCACAGCGCCTGGCACAAAGTGGAATGGAGAAGGTGGCTCTGGACTTGGGGG
>NW_011888852.1:1386033-1386635 GCF_000151845.1 Pteropus vampyrus | reverse complement strand
CACTCCGGTTGGCAAGCATTTATCAATCACACTATAAGCAGGGCCCACAGCGAGAGCCAGGGTCACAGAAAGGTTTCATCCTGCAGTTTCAGGAGGAAGCCACAACGCCTCTGGATGGGAATCTACATGGCCACCAAGGCCCAAATGTCCCCTCCTTTCTGCCTCAGTTTCCACAGCCCCTTCCTCGGGACATCCCCCCTCACCCCACCCCCCACACACCCATGACCAAGAACTAAAGGACTGATCTTGCAGCACAGAAAGGGACATCTAGAATCATCCTCAATCATTCGGTTTGATCCGTGTTGATATCCTTGTTAAATATTTTTTAAGTCACCCTTGGAGCACAAAAATAATGTGGTACCTTGAATGTAAAGTTCGAAGAAGGAATAGGAAGAATCAATGAGTCATTTGCAGGTGGGGGCAAAGCCAGCTGTCCCCAATTCATCTCTGACAACTTAACATTTAGAACATGCCTGGGTAAGATACGGTCCCCTTCTATTTTACTATTATTATTATTTATGCCTACAGCACCTCGTCATCCTAGGTGGTCTCCCATCCAAGTACTAACCAGGCCCGACCCTGCTTAGCTTCTGAGATCAGAC
>NW_011888852.1:1380315-1382584 GCF_000151845.1 Pteropus vampyrus | reverse complement strand
TCCCTTAAGGGCGTGGGGTTCTGGAGTTCACTGAAGACAGGAAGCTAGAGCTGCCCGCATCCAGATGGGAGGGACTCCACCCAGATCGATTACCACCAGGCTGCCAAAAATAAAAACAACGATTTTTAAAGGAAGATATAAATACATCCATCTGTAGGGAAAACCCAAATAATTGCATAAATCTCCAAACTGTAAAACCTGGTATCACAGACAAGGCCACGTTGAGTCATCACTGGGTTCCTTTAGGGCAGACTCCTTAAGGAACACGCCGGGGCTCTGTGAGCACAGGGACCTCTTCCAGCTTCCGGAGCTGCAAGGCCTGGCTCCGTGAGTCACCACGTCACTGCGCCCTGCCCCAGCTTTTCCACAGCACGGCTGATGCCCACCGTGAAGGCTCATTTTCTAAACTGTCGGCTCGTTCCTTTAATAACTCTTAATGCCGATTTATCGAGCACAGACTGTGCAGCAATTTACGACCGAGCAGGAGGCAGAGCAGGGTGAGTCAGCTTCTCCTGGAGCTCCTCCCGTTGGCTGGGTCTGGCTTGGGAGAGGGACTCAGGGAAGACTTTAAAATTCATATTGAAAATGAGGAATTTATTTAGTTGTCCTCGTATGGCCTGGCCAACTTTCTAGTGGTCAGCAGGTCTATCGAAAAAGAGAGCTCGTGATGATCACTTTTTCGCTGGGGTGGTTGGCAAGAGCTGCCCAGGGCTCCGTGGGGCCCCTCGTGAGGTGGCCCTGCCATTCTCCAAGTCCCAACCTCTTTTCTAAGAGGCATCGGGGGACCATCTCACAGTAGCAGCCAGAAAGCTGGACCCCTGAGCCTGACCTGGGACTGAGCCTGAAAGCTGACGTCGAGTTGGCACAGATGAGGTGAAGAGCCCAGACCTGCGCTCAGCTACCGGACCTCCACCGCCATCACCACAGGGGAAGCGTCCTATTCCGAGGCCGCTTGCCTGAGAGACGGTCTCTTGCAGCCACCATGGGTCCCTCGAAACCTCATCCTCAGCTCTCTGAACACGTGATAGGAGTGAAAGAGGTCTGAGTGTGATGGAGGGGAATGTCGCCGTTTCTAAGCAATTTAGGTTGTAAAGAGGGGAAGACCCCTCGTTCCAGGAAAACCACTCGAATGGGCCATCTGGGTATGAAAATAAAACCCGAGACCATAATTGGAGAAAGAGGCTTTTGAGACACGGCTGTGGTTCTTGGGCTTGAGATGCTTTGTGTGATCACAAAAAACATTGTTTACAGGCAAAGTACACTTTCTATTCTCACATTTACTTGGCTTTAGAGAGATTTTCTTGCCGTTTGCGTTTTAAGAAGGGTTTGAGACATCTTTCTGCAGGAAAATTGCTGTCTGTTCTTGGGAGGATATGCATGTTTTGGTTTGATCAGTGCTGTCAGGGAATTTGGGCCTGAGCGTCAGAAGCCTGGGAGATGCTCTGAAGAGAATCGAAAAGCTAAGAAGCACCAGCGACGCAGCTTCGGGGGCTGGAAGAGAGCCGTGCTCCGCATTGCCGAGGCGGGTGGGCTGCTCTGAGAGCCTGGGAGGTGGCCCCCTGGGCAAAGACATTGGCGGGCTCGGCAGGAACTCCGTGGCCAGCACCAGAGCTGTAGACATTGACTGGAGGAGCCAGAGAGGGAGAAGAGGAACGTGAGAGATGATCTGTGAGCAAATTCCGAAATGCCATCTTGGAGTCACTCAGAAATAACTGGACCACTATTTAATGGGTGGTAAGTTCCTGCTGGCAAGATGAAGGTCTAAGGTTATCATTTGTACTTCTAGGCTGGTCAGGTGACACCAAGGTCCCTGCTGTCTTTGAGAAAAACACAGTCTATTGAAAAAAACTTTTCTGTTTCTAGTTCTACGACTGATGCCATGTGGCTTTTGTTTCTGCTGCCTTGGTTACTTGAGGTTTCTTTTTTCCAATTATCGCCAGATGATTTTTGTCCACCTGCCCTGGAGCTTAAAGGTAACATGGACTAAATTTCCTTTAATGAAGGAGAAGGAACTGCAGGAGTCTGTTGCCCCGAGAAACACAGTCCGAATGGAGACATACGAGATCAAGTGAGAAGTAGAAGTGAGATGCCCCTGGAAAAGGAAAATAAAGGCGGAAACGTTAAACGAAATTGCCTTCGCTTGAGTTTTTCCAGAGACAGACTCTGACAGACCGATTTGGTATAAGTAGTTTATTTGGGAGTCACAGCAAGAATTGCAGAGACGTAAGAAAGTAACACAGAGAGAGGAAGGCAGCTAATAACTGCCTAA
>NW_011888852.1:1371419-1379850 GCF_000151845.1 Pteropus vampyrus | reverse complement strand
ACAGAAATTATTCAGACAGAACCACTGTGATAATACTTTATAGGCGTGTTACTTAGCAACTGAAGAGTATCGGTGCTCTTAAAAATTAAGACGGAATAAGTGAAGGTACATTATTTCATTCAAAGCTAGTTACACAATGATCCATAAAAGCAACCAGAAAATCGCTATAATGAATAAGGTAATGGCAATGAGATTAACTTTAATTATATATTTAGACATCATGCCCGGCTCTTAAACATGCATTAGTAGGAAGATGAACATCAGCCTCGTCTTTCGTGGCAGACTATCCATGGGTGGGCCAGAGACACAGCTCTTTGATGTATGTCCAGGGGTGAAGTCTCCCGTCCCCCGCTTGGCCCTCTTCCCAGCATCCTTGGCCTCTATTCTTCAACCCTCCTCCTTCCCCTGTCTCTACCATTATCACCATCTTTTACCACCACGAATGTCATTGCCTCCTTGGAACACACACATCTCAGGTGACATGGAGTGGATCTATTGTCACGTTCAAAAGGTGACCAGGGAGCTCCTTCGGTTAGGGGCCAAGGTTGGAGTTCCATCCCCAGTGGCTGTTTTATCAGCGGTGCCTGAGGTCAAAGGGAAATAAGAATCCATGGTGAGGCATCCATATCACATCTCATAGACAAACAACTCGAAGCCTGCGTCTCACTGGAAGGAGACTAAGAATATTACAAAGGCAGGTACGTGTATATGTCTGCGTTTGCATGAAGATTGTGGATTAAAAACCTACTCTGTGATGCATTGAACTAGTTTTCTCTAATCCTTTCAATAACCTGAGAGAGCGAAAATTTTTACAATTATTTCTTTTCATTTTAATTTGGAAAGAATTATAGATTCATGGAAGGTTACAGAGAAAGGTACAGGGAAGTTCCAAACACCCTCCCTCACCACCCACCCAACACGAACATCTCATACGACTCTAGTACAATATCAGAGCCAGGAAGTTGGTACTGGTACAATCCCTAGACCTCACAGAGTTGCCAGTCACATGTGCACTGACCACACAGGAAACCAAAATTCCCCCGTGGGTCTCCAATTACAGCAGGGCCAGAGGGACCGTGGACCCATTTGGTGGCTCTATCCTTAGATCCAGATGTATCGTACAGTGGGAACAGGTGTACAGAGTAACTCTGGAAACGGGTGTACAGAGTAACTATGGAAACAGCAAAAACTCTCCACTAGTTTCCTGGTCCGTGGAGTGAAGCCTGTTTTGGCAGGAAACCCAGAAACTATCCTCCCATCCTCCAAACTCATTCTCAGTCAAGAGGGTGAATCAAAAGCCAACTAGGACTCTAGAGGGATTGCAGAGACTAGTGCTACCGTCAAAGGCTTGGGAGACAAAGGGGTGGCCCTAGCTACTTGCATTTTTGGCTAGAGCAAAGGACAGATGGGTGACGAAGAATGATTCTAAATTCTTGCAAACATAATGGGACGATGATGATGTATGATAATGACAATCACAGCTATAGTTCCATTTGTATTATCTTCGCAGGCAAGGTCAAAAGTTACCTCTACCCCCAACCCCCCTTATATATCAGGAAGGGTCCAAAAGATATTGGAAGGATCGTGATCATTTTGATATCTCACAGAACACCATGATGATCCATTATATTGATGACAGTATGCTAATTTATGCTAATTAATCTTGTGAGCAGGTGGTACCAAGCCCTCTAGATGCCTAGGTAGGGCGTCTGCATGCCAGAATTTAGGAGATGATCCCGTGAAGGTTCTGTGGACCTGCAATGTTGAGTTTCCAGGAGTTCAGTGGAGTGGAGTGTGCGAGGATCTTCCTCTAAAGTAAGAACCAAGTGACCACGCCTTGTCCCACTTACCGCAAAGAAAGAAATATAATGTTTGGTGGTCTTCTTTTGTTTTTGGAAGCAGCGTATGCCATATATAGGTATGTGATGCTATAGTTCATTTACCAAGGGACCCACAGGCTGCTAGTTTTGAGTGGGACAGAAATCAGAAAAGGGTTCTGCAGCCTGTTCTGGCTGTGATGTAAGCTGCCTTGCCACTTAAAGCTCATTACCAAGAGACCCAAAGGTATGGAGAGTGTCACTGGATCTCTATTGCTATGTTAGCCTCGTAACAAGCTCCAGTGTCCTCCTCTGCTGACAAATGTCCTCCACTCCAAAAGCAGCCGATTGCAAGCAACTGGTCCCTGGTTCAGGCTTTACACATTATCAAGGGGATCCCAAGTTTACTATGCAACCCAACTGATCAGATATTAAATATCCATCATGAATTAAATCCACCACATCATCAAACTGGATATGCACAGTGATGTGCCACTAGAAATTGGAAGGTACAATTATAATAATTCCAAAATTAAATTTTAAGTATTGTTTGCGTTCTCATTGTTTAATATGTTCTGTTTTCTCTTGCTTTTTATAGAGGTAATTTTTAATGCCTTCTTTTTTCCAATAACTAAAATTCACCCAAAGCTTCAAAAGCTGAAGTTTATGGTGTTTCAGCCTCTGACCATGCTAATCTAAAAGGTCCTACTGATTTTGAAGAAAATACAATCAAAATTTATCAGATTCACTTATAGAAAGTTCAGCACGTAGGTTGACTGACATAGTCACTCTTCAAAGGCTCATAGATGGCAACAAAGAAAGGAAGCGTGTTCCACCATCTGAAATTATTCTTCATATTTATCAAATCCATCATGTTTTGATGAATACAAAAATACTTTTTCACGAAAATGTCGGTCAATGACAACGCTAATGATGTATAAACATTTGTAAATTTTTGTGACTACAGTTTCTGTTTTGTTTAGTAAAAGAGTTTTGATTAGTAAAATATTGCAATTTGTTTGGATGAAATTACAAATTATATGTGCATCACAATCAATCACACTGTATTTATGCTCCACAGTTTCTTAATTTAGTAAAACATTGTTTTTACAGTGCTTGGCTCCACCTAAATTTATTATAAAAATATTAATACCACCATAAAAACAACTTTATCTCTAATGTTAAATTACATCTGAATTTATAACATTTACAATAATAAGTTGAAATTCTTAAATGTGAGCTTGCAAAAGCTTCATTATGATTCCATGAAGCAGATGAGAAAACACAAATGTCGGAATTAATTGACTTCTTTTTAAAGGTTCCGATGACATTGATATGAATCTATCGTCACTTAACTGTTTGTGAGGTTCTTCTGAAAATGACGTCAACATATGAGTAGCCAGCATATGAGTAGCATACTTTTCAGAAGTAAATAAGAAAATTTGAGATTAAAAATGAGCAAAATTAACTTGGAATAATAGTTATCTAATCTAAACGAAAAGTTATAATTGACAGAGCAATGTGTAAAAGCACCTTCTACCACTGCGGGTGTTAGGTCATCGTCCATCATCCTTGGGCATGGTCTTCTTAAAATAACTACTGCTTTTTGAAGCAAATGCCGATCCTTCTTCATGGGATGTGTATACTCCAGTTTTCACGTATCAAGAATATTACTGTGTACTCTACAGTAGGCCCATAGTAGGTGATAAACGTTAACAAACATTTGGGAGCAGGTTACACATTCATCACCAACTTTGTTAAGAAGCAGAATTTTATTACTTAATTTTGCATTAAATATAGACTGTCATATTTTGTAGATTTTTGCTAGCAAATGAGTTTATCAAAAACAAATGGCCATAGCCATTTAATCATACAATACTTGAAAAGAGTATTCAGACTCTTCCTACGTTCCCCATGGCAGGACAGCTCAGCTCTTACTTCCTACACATTTATGTATGCCTATCCCATAATTTCTTATATTTCCCAATGACCACACTGACTGACAGCCTGGCGGCTTCACACATTTTGCAGGCCATGACGTAGACCACTGTACGGCAGCTCGGTACCCACTATGCCTAGATAAATTTCCCACCGTCATCTGAAACTGGATGGTGTTAGCTGTCCCTGGCCAGTTGTATCTGAGCAAATTTTCTTTTATCAACAAACACCCTACAAGTATGTCCTCAAAGAGAACTGCTAGTTAGAGTACATCAGGATATGAGTTATTGCTGGTCACCTTTCAGATTAACGGCCTGTTGAAATGAGAATTCTGTTCACTGTATGTGTGCATCGCAAACTTCTAAAGAGTTTGGTAGACGCTGGAGGTTTACCAACACCGTCTTGGCTTATTCTAATATGCTTACTAATAATAATAGTTTAGTTAAAAATGAAAAATCAATAACAAATGATAAACCAATCAGGATACTAGCAGAACAATCACACACTGGAACCGATGCGGGAATACTGCGATCATCACCCCAGCGATGGGGAACTCTGTGCTGGCTGTCGTCATCTGAACCCTCGTATCAACATCAGAAGTGGGACAGGCAAACACTGTGTGCCTATCGAGTGATGCGATCCCGCTTATGAAATATTGCTGTTAAAAATGCAAAATTAACCTGCATCTAATCAAGCTAGCAGGCGGTTCCAAGAGATGCAATGACACATTAATCAATAGCTCAAGAAAGCAAACAGATAAATCCAGAATATGTTCTATGGGACAAGCAACTGGATTTCTTCAAAGAGTAAGTGGCCCTAAAAAAATAAAAGGAAGAGGGGACAGGGGAGCTGCTCTTGAGTGAAAGAGACTTGGGAGACTTAATAGTAAATATGATGTCAGACCTCGTTTAGATCCCGGTTTGAAGGGTTTAATGATTTTAAAAAAAATTTTTTGAGACAATTGAGATGGAATTATTGTTACCTTTGGTGTGATAGTGTTCTCGAGTTATGAAAGAAATATTTTTACAAATTGCCACTGAACTATATAGTGATGAAATAACATGCTTTCTGAGATTTGCTTTGAAATACCTCAGCAGGATGTGGTTCCATAGTGCAGCGGTTAGCACGTCTGCTTTACACGCAGAAGGTCCTGGGTTCGTGCCCCGGTGGAGCCACAGTCCATGGTCTACGGCCATGCCACCCTGAACGAGCCAGATCCCGTCTGATCTTGGAAGCTAAGCAGGGTCGGGCTTGGTTAGTACTTGGATGGGAGACCACCCAGGAAGACCAGGTGCTGCAGGCAAAAAAAAACAAAAAACAAAAACCTCAGCAAAGAAAATAAGATAGATAAATGAAGCTAGTGTAGCACAATCAAGATAAGCCTAAGTGCTGGGTGTATGAGGGTTTACTATACAGTCTTTCCCTCTGATGTGTATTGTACATTTTTCAGTTAAAATTTACATTAAAAATGTTGGATGAGGCAGGGCTAAGAATGGAGCCACGAAAGGTATGTTTTAAGCCCTTCCTCTGTTTTTCAATCTGTTAATCGATACTGCCTGAGACTCCACCTAAGTGATTTTATCAGTTTCTATTTTTTCACCTACTGAACGCTGTGGAAACCACATGTTCTTCATGTTCTTCTTACTACAATTATAGTTCAAATAAATATTTTTGCTTTCTATTTTCACTTAGCTATTCCAGGCTTTAGCTTTGGATCTTCAGATTAGGTTAGATCACTCACCAAGTCCTTTACAAAACCCAGCCAAGATCTTTGACAATAAGCTAAGCTTCCTGTGCCACTCCAGTTTGGTTCCCTGTCTACAGAACTTTTCTTCATGGATTATTGGGGTTTGATTGTCCCCAATGGATTAATTGGACTTTGATTGTGTATTAGAGGCTTTCCCTCATCTTCAACTCTTCCCTTGAATGTCTCCGGCCCCTGAATCCCATCATTTATTCTGCGACTCTTTCTCACATATGTAAAAAGATGGTTTCCTAATAGCTAACTACCATAACCAACATCGCCAGCTTTCTCCCTTCGCTAACGTGATCACTTCCCTTGATGTTCTGATAAACGTCATTTGCCTCTGACCAGGTGTTTCTTTTGAAGCTCCCATTCTACTTGTCCATCACAGCCCGCACCATCTGGGTCTTAGAGATGAGATAATATTTGTCTAGTTGTTTCTAAATCCGCAAGGTTTTACTATTTTTTCATACTCTGTGCATTTGTACAAAATCATCCGAGACCAGAAACAAATTTTGTTTCCTAATCATTTGGCTCATTTTCTGTAACTGGAAGCATGGGCATTTCCTGCCTTTCTTCTAAAGCACCCAGCAGCCTCCTGGTACTTCGTAATACAGTGTGAATATCTTTATAACAAATGAATGAGTGAAAGTGTCATTTATGCCTTCCATGCTGAAGCATCCAGGATTAGAAGTATTTTCCATATATTTCTCCCCACTAAATGTTAATTTAAAGCTGTTCGAATCCAGTTGGCAAAACTCTCTCCAAATACAGTCTTCCCAATCTTCCCATAAAAGATGATTTTTATCTTTTAGCAGAATCCTGGCCACTCCTACCCTACACCCAGCATTACAAGGCAAAGTTCAGAAAACTACTATCTGTGTGGTTTTGGTCAAGTTACTTAACTTCTCTGTACCTCAGCTGAGGATGTATATAACACATCCAGATGGGAGAGACTCCTCCCAGATTGATTACCACCAGGCTGCCAAAAATAAAATAGTAATAACTACCTCAAAGAAAACCACATGAGGCCATTGTATACAACACTTTTAAAACAGTGCCTGAAAAACACTGTCTTCAATGGATGATAGCAACTATTATAATTACTCAAGTCACTAAGTTGTTACTGCTCTGACATCTAGTTTTTGTCTTTCACTGGCATTGACCTTCTTTAACAGCAAAGAGGTGTTGAGTTAATAGGGACTGAAGACCCAAATCCAGAATATGAATGCAATAATTAGCAAATTGCGGGATGTGTGCCCACAGACCAGCAGGCAGCCTGGCCCTATTAAAAGACCTGCTAATGTACAAAGCGATTCCTGTGAGCAGCTTCTGGAAGCAGGCAGAGTTTGGTATTCTGCGTTTAAGGACCAGGCAGCTTCCCTCAATTGTTAGAAAAGGAATAAAGAGAAAATGACTTGTAAGAGCAGAAAAAAAAGAAAAAAAAAAGCATATTTTAACTTGTCTATTGCAAAAAAAAAATTAAATCATCCTTTTTTTTCTGGATGTTTTTTCCAAGATAAGATGTCTTCTCTGAAGGTGCTGTTATGCCAAAAACCAGTGCCAGGGATGACAAGTTTTGATGCCCATGCAAGAAACAAGTGTAGAAAGGTTAGCCTTCTGGAAGGGTGGCTTAGAGGAGAATCACGGACAGATGTTGGAAGGCACCTCATTCCTTCCAACACCTTACAGATGGGGAAACTGAGTCCTAACAGCATTAGTGGCTGCTCAGTGTTACCAGATTTAGACCCGGGTTGTCACTTTGGTGGTACAATCAGACCAAAGTTACATCTGCAAATCACCAGGGCAGGTTCACAGGAGAAGCGGATGCCCTGTTAAACCCTAACGGACAAAAAAAAACATCCTTCAGAGCGTTTGGGAGAACAGCATACAAAAGCATGAGTTGACATTTAGAACATAAAGACGTGAGTGCCACGAGACAGAAGAGTCCCTAGACCTTTTCATACATCTCACGGATCGTGCAATTTCCAGCCAGTTTTTATCTCGATGCCTCCAGAAAAAACTCAGTGGACTCTGAATTCCTGTCACCATTTCCAGCGTTTGTTATTGCTCGTGAAATCCTGGACAGAGGTTCTATTCGCTGCACACACTCTCGATCAAGTCTGAGAGCCAAGAAGGGGCTTGGGAAGAGGGCGGAACAGACTGAATGGATTTCTTAAAGGCATAGTCCTTATATACAAGGTAGTTCTTTCAAAAAAGACTTACGTCTTTGATGGATAGGCGAATGGGTAGAGAGTAGGTGTGTCAATGTTTACCTGCTCTAGAGCAGTCTCCGAAGCCAGAGTGTCTAAGTTTAGATCCCAACTCTGTAAGTGGCTGACTGTGTGATCCTAGGCAGGGCACTTAATGCCTGATCTGTGCCTCAGTTTCCCCATGTATAAAATAGGCGTAGTAAGGGAACTTAGCTCAAACCGTTGTTGTGAGGATTGAGTGAGTTAATGCACAGACAGCCTGTAGAACCTTCTCTGGCAAACAGTAAACATGAAGTTAAACATTAACTGTCACCACGAGAGGTCACTCACTTGGCCACTACAGCCATTTGGAAAAAGGCCCAAGTAAGCCTCCTATAAACCTGGGCACCACAGCCTGGCCACTTCAGTCACAGACAAGCCTCAGCTGATAAATTCTGACATGACATCTGGTCCCCTGTGCAGCAGACTACCAGCCACAGATGAACAAACATCCTCCTCCAGGGGCTGGCCCCTGAAGCGGCTCCATGGCCACTCACACTAACCACTTTGATGGACACCTACCATCTGCACAGCGCAGGAGCGAAGGCCAGACATTTGCCCACCAAAGAGGTCACGGACTGGGAGGGAAAACACACCACGCACAAACACTTGGTGGCAAGGCAAGAGTTAAGGAGCTCCAGGCTGGGTGGGGTCTGATTGGACAATACTGAGGGGCAAGC
>NW_011888852.1:1364846-1369374 GCF_000151845.1 Pteropus vampyrus | reverse complement strand
AGGCTGGTCAGGTGACACCAAGGTCCCTGCTGTCTTTGAGAAAAACACAGTCTATTGAAAAAAACTTTTCTGTTTCTAGTTCTACGACTGATGCCATGTGGCTTTTGTTTCTGCTGCCTTGGTTACTTGAGGTTTCTTTTTTCCAATTATCGCCAGATGATTTTTGTCCACCTGCCCTGGAGCTTAAAGGTAACATGGACTAAATTTCCTTTAATGAAGGAGAAGGAACTGCAGGAGTCTGTTGCCCCGAGAAACACAGTCCGAATGGAGACATACGAGATCAAGTGAGAAGTAGAAGTGAGATGCCCCTGGAAAAGGAAAATAAAGGCGGAAACGTTAAACGAAATTGCCTTCGCTTGAGTTTTTCCAGAGACAGACTCTGACAGACCGATTTGGTATAAGTAGTTTATTTGGGAGTCACAGCAAGAATTGCAGAGACGTAAGAAAGTAACACAGAGAGAGGAAGGCAGCTAATAACTGCCTAAGAATCGAAGAAACTGCAAAACACACACCTCGAAGCCGTCCCACCCAACAGGTGAGGAAGCTGGGTATTTACACAGCAGCCCCCGTCTGTCATTAGTAACCGTGGCTCCTCGGGGGGTTGTTAACTCCATTAACTCCCCTGTGCTGCCAGCTTGCTGGGCAAGTAGGTGGGCTTCTGTACTTGCAAACAATGTCCTCCCGTGCCCAGTAGGTACTGGGAGTTGAAAGTCATCCGGAACACGCTGAAGCGGTGGTGTCAGGCGTGGCATCCCTCAGATCCACTCGTACTGCTTTTTAAGTTCACTCTGTCTGGTCGGTGCTTCTTCAAGGTGATGACTGGTCACAACTGCTTAAAGGAAAGGCTCACGACAGGAAGCTTCGCCCCTGTTGCTGCAGTTGGTCCCAAGGCTACAACTGACATTTATCATCTCCACGTCCAGAATCCACTCCAGATTCTCCTCACCTTCAGGCAACTCTACTGGTTTAGCTGGTTAGGTTGTTTACCTAATAATGTAACCCAGACCTTCATCTCTAAGGCATCATGCCTTTATCAGGCTGTATCTGCTTTATTTGCCCATTTATAGTTTGTTTTTTGTTTTTTTTTTTGTAATGGAAGCATCGAGAAATGCCCCCAGTGAATTCCAGACATATTGTGAAGGAATAACCCTATTGTGAAGGAATAACCCTATTCCTTCCATATAACCAGAGCCAATTGCCCCTGACAGTACAGCGACCTTTTGCTTTGCCTGCTGGTCTACTTAAATGAGAAACCAAAGTACCAAGTAGCAGCCATAACTTTAGTTTTAGTAAAACTCTTATTACATCCCTTGGTAAAACATCCTTCCCCTGCAACCAAGACCTCAAATCCAGCTGTGCCCAAAGTTACAGAGACTCGGAGCACAAATGCTAAGTGGGTGACTGGAAGTCATGGTGAAAATGGAAGCTGTCCTTATATCAGACGAAGTAAAACTTTAAGCCAAAAATAGTAACAAGAGATAATGATGGTCATTATACAATCATAAGGGGGTCAATTTATCAAGAAGATATAATAATCATAAGTATATATGTACCCAATTTCAGAACACCTAAATATACTAAGCAAATACTCACAGAAATAACAAAAAGCAGAGCAAAATTCAGTGAAATAGAGTCCAGAAACACAATAGAAAAGATCGATGGGCCTTTTGAGCTACGTTTCTCTTGCTCAGGCCTGCTTCCACTTCTGGAAGTGTACTTTCCCTTCTAATCAAACTTTTCTTTTCTCCTGGGGAAAAAAAAAAGATCGATGAAACTAAGAGCTGGTGTTTTGAAAAGGCAAACAAAATTAACAAAGCTTTAGCTAAACTAACTCAAAAAAAAGAAGACTCAAATAAAATCAGACATGAAAGAGGAAACATTACAATTAATATTACAGAAATATAAAGGATCATGAAAGACAACTATACACAATTATATGCCAACAAAATTATATGGACGACCTAAAAAAAAAATGGACAAATTTCTAGAAACATACAACCTACCAAGACTGAATCATGAAGAAATGGAAACTCTGAACAGACCAATACTGAATAAGGAGATTGAGCCAGTCATCAAAAACCTCCCTACAGAGAAAAGCCTAGGACCAGATGGTTTCACTGGTGAATTCTACCGGTGAAAAAAATAATAAATGCCTATCTTTTTCAAACTCTTCCAAAAAAATGAAGAGGAGGGAAAACTGACAAATTCATTTTAAGAGGCCAGCATCGCCCTGATACTAAAGCCACATAAGGTCACTACGAGAAGAATTAAAGACCAATATCCCTGATGAATAAAGATGTAAAAATTCTCAACAAAATATAAGCAGAGTGAATTCTACAATGCATCAAAAGGATCATTCGCCATGATCGAGTGGGATTCATCCCTGGGTGCAAGGATGGTTCAAGATATGCAAAGCAATCAGTGTGATACACCACATTCATAGAATGAAAGATAAAAATCATATAATCATCACAACAGATGCAGAAAAAGCATTTGACAAATGATAACATCCTCTTGCAATAAAAAATAATCAACAAATTGGCTATAAAAGAAACATACCTTAACACAATAAAGGACATATATTACAAACCCAATATACTCCCTGGTGAAAGGCTGAAAGCTTTTCCTTTAAGATCAGGAATAAGACAAAGGTCTCCACTCACCACTCCTATTCGACATTGCATTGGAAGTCCTAGCCAGAGCAATTAGGCAAGAAAAGAAAATAAAAGGCATCTCAGCAGGAAAGGAAGAAGAAAAAAAATCTTTATTTGCCGATGATATGATCTTATATATAGAAAATCTTAAAGACTCCACCAAAAAACTGCTAGAACTAATCGATGAATATAGTAAAGTTGCTGGATACGAACTCACCATGCAGAAGAGCTGTTTCTATACACTCACAACAAAACTTCTGAAACAGAAATAAAGAAAATAATCCCATTCACAATAGCATCAGAAGCAGTAAAACAGTTAGGAACACATTTAATCAAGGAGATGAAAGATCAACACACCGAAAACTACTAGACTTTGATGAAAGAAACTGAAGAAGGCACAAATAGAAAGATGCCCCATGTTTACAGATCCAAAGAATTAATACTGTTAAAATGTTCATATTACCCAAAGCCATCTATGCAATTCAGTGCAATCCCTATCAAAATTCCAAAGGCATTTTTCACAGAAATAGAACAAACAATCCTAAGATTGGCATAAAACACCCCAAATAGCCAAAGCAATCCTAAGAAAGAACAAAGCTGGAGGCACCATGCTTTCTGATTTCAAACTGCACTACAAAGCTGTAGGAATCAAGCAGTAGGGTGCTGGCATAAAAATAGACACATAAGCAATGGAACAGAATCCAGAGCCCAGAAATAAACCCTCACATACATGGTCAACTAATATTGGACCAAGGATCCAAGAATACTCAATGGATAAAGAATAGTCTCTTCAACAAAAGTGGATGGGGAAACTATATAACCACATGCAGAAGAATGAAACTGGACCTCTCGCTTACATGACTCGCTAAAAAGTGAACTCAAAATGTATCAAAACCTTAAACATAGATTTAAAACCATAAGACTCATATTAAAAAAAAAAAAACATAGAGAAAAATCTTGACATTGGTCTTGGCCACAGATGACTTTTTTAGTCCAACTTCTGTACTCCCCACTCCTCAGTTTGGTCCGAGGACAACTAAATCCAAGAAGAAAATGGGACACAGGGGCAAAAACTGTATTATTTCTTAACCTAGTAGCTGTGGAGATCATGTTTAAACTTAACCATTAACCAAAAAAAAAAAAAAAAAGCACAAGTAACAAAAGCAAAAATACATAAGTGGGACCACATTAAACTAAAAAGGTCCCACACAGCAGTAGAAATGATCAAAAAAATCTAGACAGCCTACAGGATGGGAGAAAATATTTGCAAATAATATTTCTGCTAAGAGGATAAGATCCAAAATAAAAAACTCATACAACTCAATAACAAACAAATAACACAGCAACAACAACAACAACAGATTTCGAAATGGCCGGAGAAACTGAATAGACATTTTTTCAAAGAAAGCATACGAATGGCCAACGGGTACACGAAGATGTCCTCAGTATCACTAATCAAAACCACAATGAAATATTACTTCACACCTGTTAGAATGGCCATCGTCGAAAAGACAAGAGATAGCAAGTGTCGGCGAGGATGTGGAGAATAAGGGACATTTGTGCACTGCAGGTGGGAATGTAAATTGGTGCAGCCTCTATGGAAAACACTATGAAGCGCCTTCAAAAAATTAAAAGTAGAACTACGATGCGATTCAGCAATCTCACTTCTGGGTATTTATCCAAAGGAAATGAAAACAGATCTCAAAGGGATACCTGCACCCCACATTCACTGCAGCATCATATACATCATGGAATAATGTTCAACCATGTGGGGCAACGTGGATGAACCTTGGGGCCTTGGGTGAATTATGCCAAGTGAAATAAGTCAGAGGAAGACAAATACAGCATGATCGCACTAATACGTGAAATCTAAA
>NW_011888852.1:1356581-1364226 GCF_000151845.1 Pteropus vampyrus | reverse complement strand
GGCTGCAGGGGGAGCAGCCTCACATCCACCCTGGGGCGGCTGGCTCTGCCCCGGAGCTGCTCCTTTAAGGGTCAGGAGGCCGAGGACAGCGAACACTTAGCTTCCTAGTGCTGGGCCCCCTGTGTGTGGCTCTGGCGGGAGTGAGATGAGAAACCAGCCTCCCAGTTGCTCAGCTCCTGTGAAAATGGCATCCTGCCATCCAAGGAACAGGAGAAAGGCAAAACTCATGGGTGTGGGTCCTTCCTACTGAACGAAGGGAACAAAACTCCGAGGGTATCGGCAATAATTCTTACAGAATTCCACCCGAACCAGCTCCGCAGTGCCGTCCACCCCACGTGCCATCCGGCAGCCCCCACCCCCACCCCCAGTCCTGGCCTACACCCCCCACACACCCCCGGGCCGCCTGCTCTGTAGATGAGGCCACAGCACAGATCACACGGAGCTCAGTGTCGTCCCTCTCAGGCCAAATCACCTGGACTTCTTTTTTTTTTTTTTTTTTGAGGTCAATTTTAGGTTAATTCATGAATAATAATAACAATCTCACCACTTTGTAATTCTCAGCAACGGCTCATATCTAATCTCCATTGCAATTTGTTTTCCTGGAGCTTTGGGAAAAGAGCCCCTTGAAGAAGAGGTTGTTTATTTATGTGAACACTAGAAACTGTTCCACTAGGGGAGGGGGTGGGACCACACTTGACTTTGACCACAGATGGTGGGCTGGCTGTCCTCTCAGACATGAGAATGATACCTCCTCAGAAGGAGCCCAACCCAAGGGCAGGAAAATGAAAGAGAATGTCATTTAGAATTTCCAAGGTCACTGACATCAACAAGTAACTCTCGGCAGCTTCCCACTCTTTTCAAAAACAAATCTAGTTTTTCTTAAGCTTTGACAAAAGCATTGTCTTCCTAGCAGCTCTGCATGACTGACTGGCAAGCTTCATCCTTTATACAGCAGCAGAATAACATGGCCTCTCTCCAGATGAAAGAGGGCTGGCAATTTGGACGGGCTCTTGTCTTGCGTTGCCCTCATCTTCTCCTGGATGAGCTGTGTGGCTGGTTGACCCACCTGGGGGCTTCGCCACAGGCTGGCGCAGGGTCTTGCATCTAGTAAGCGCTCAGAGTAGTTGCTGAATTGAACTCAAATAAGCTCCCCCTCTTCCTCTCAAATCCCCAAAGATTGTCCAGTTCGAAGACAAGCCTCGGGACTCCAGGACCGTAAGGCAGTCCAAAGCCTTTCTCTTCGCAAAATGCTGCCCTTGGACCTGCTACTTCCCTCGGGATCTTGGTAGATGTTCAGATTCTCAGGTTCCATCCCAGAACTTGAGAGTCAGAATCTGCATTCTAGCAAGAGGCCCAGGTGGTCTGCATGTGCTCCAAGTGTGAGAACCGCTACATTAGGAAGCTCGCCCTTGATCTCTGAGTCACATGTCAATAGCCTTTGTATTCCTCGAGTTACTCAGAAGACATCTCTGCAGCAATGTATAAGTTTGCTAGAGCTGCCGTAACAAAATGCCACAGACAGGCTTAAATGACAGAAATTTATTTCCTCACTATTCTGGAGGCTAGAAGTTCAAGATCATGGTATCAGCAGGTTTGGTTTCTCCCTGACTTACAGGTGGCCACCTTCTTGCTGTGTGTTCACATGGTCTTTCCTGTGCGTGGGCATGTCCCAGGGGTCATTCTGTGTGTCCTTATTCCCTCTTCTCATAATGACACCAGGCCGATTGGATGAACTGCCTCATTTAACTTAATCATCTCTTTCAATGCCTTATCTTCAAATATAGTCACATTCTGAGGTTCTGGGGGTTAAGGCTTTAACATATGAATTTAGGGGGGAAGGGAGGGACACGATTCAGTCCAAATCACAAGCATTACCATGTCCAGGCATTGTGCTGAGCCTGGGGTCACAACCATGAAGGGGATAGAGTTGGTCTTTGTCCTCAAGCAGATTACAACTCTTTGCTGGTCATATCTCCCCTCTGGGTTTGGCTGCTCTGATCATTGTCCTCCACTCACCCAGCTAACCAGGACGAGTGGCTAGTTCCCTTGGTTCTCAGCTGAGGAGAGTGGGTAAGCGCTGTATAGACAAAGACCAAGAGGAAGATCCCTCCCCTAAAAAAAAAAAAAATCATATATAGATGCTAAGATCTGTGGGCAAAAGCATATGGAAAAACAAAGCATCTATGTAGTCTAAATGTATCTCCCCATAAGATATTTCTTAATTACAAGGGGAAAATAGTAACCCAATAGTAGAGAAACTTAGCAGACACCACCTTAAAAAAGTGACAAAATTATCATCACCAGTAAAAAGACATGTCAGTAATATGTGCCTCTGATACGATGCATTAAGAAGGTCACAATATAATTTCTGTAGTACTCTTGTCCAAAATCATAACCTCAATCTAACCATAAGAAAAGATCTGAAAAGCCCAAATTGAAGGGCATTCTGCAAGATAATTGATGAATACTTTTCAAAAGTGTCAAGGCCGTGAAGAGGAAAGGAAGGCTGAGAATCTGTCAAAGATAGGAGAAGGAAACAGCTAAATGCAATCTGGGCTTCTGGGCTAGTGAGACAGATTGGCAGAAGAGCTCTCTTCCACACGGTCATTCAGGTCTCCAGGTTCCCTCCAATATACACGCCACCATCAGCTACGGCTTTGCTCTCTTTGCAATGGTTGAAGCAGAGTTGCACGGGATCTGTGTGTGTATGTTAGTGCTGGGTGCAGAGTTCTGGGTATGTATATCATATCAGTCTAGAATGAGGGGGTGTCCTCTCTCTCAAAGCCAGCTTGTCATTCAGAAGAGTCTTTGCTCTATTTTGTCCAGAATTTCTGGGTATTTGGAGAAGGATTTGAGATGATCCAGTTCTACGTATTTCTAGAACCGGCACGGTTATTGAAACAGGCTTGCTCACTCCCCGCCTCCAGATCCTCCCTTTCCATTCAGTTCCCAAACATAACTGTCTGGCTTCGCTCCCCTGTCTGTGGAGCGCAGACTGCACCCACTAAACTGATCCCTCTACCTGAAATGCTCCCTGACCCCTCTCGACCTGATTCCTTAACTCTTAGCTGTCCATTAACCAGCAGGGCATAGTCCATCTTCTCCAAGAAGACTTTCCTTGAAACTTCTGTAAGATTCCATGGGTCCATCTCATTCTATTATAAGGAACGTATCTTTTAGTGTCATTGTAAGACCCTTGAGGTCTGGGACCATGATTTACTCATTTTACCCCCAGCACCTAGCGTAGTATCCATCACATAGTAGGTGTTAAGTGTGTTAATTGAACACAGATCAGTGAATCGGTGAACACAGATCAGCCCCTTAGTTATTGCTTTTAATAGGTTTAGCTGTCCCTTGGGCCCTAAAAAGTTTCGGTTTCCTGGAAAGCATTCATGCAAGACCATCGTTTGAGGAAGGAGAGGGGAGTGTGCAGACTCGGCACACTGCATCCTGGGGGTAGACGGCGCACTGTGCTCCCTCCCCTCAGAGAGAAGCAGCCCGAGGTAAAAAAAACATGTGAGATCCAATTAAACCGAATGTTCGAATCCCCCCCAATGATTTGCCATAAAATGCAGTACGAAGTCTCAGCCTGTCATTCAAAGTCATCCAAGATCTAACACCTAGTCTGCATTTTCAGTATTATTTTCTGCTCTGCAAATCTTCACTCATTTCCCCAAAGTGATTACTCATATTCTCACCCCTTGATTTAAGCCCTCTAATCAAGCTCTGTGCAAGAGTTCAAAAAGAGATGGTTCTATGGCAAGCACAGTATTTATTTTTGTTTTGTTTTGTTTTTTACTACTGGCTTACTTTATGCCTCTTAGGTATATATCAAAGAAAGTAGGATATGTTTCACTGTATTACTCTTGGCTGTAATAAAATCCTCTGCCGCTTTTGCCTTCGCAACCATAAACTTTATATTAGAGTTGGCCTCCAGTTTGTGGGCAAACCTCCCACGCCTCACTCCCACAGCTCAGCCCCAAAGTCCGGAAGAGCAGGGAGGGAGGAGGGCTGATATTTCAAGTCTCAAGCCTCGCTCCAAAATGGCAGAGTCATCTCTGCGTCTCCCACTGCCCCCAGAGGCAAGGGCCTTGGTCAGCTCCCTGATTTGTGGCACTCTGGAGGAGCCCTCTTCCTAAGATGTCACTATTCCCGGTGAACTCTGTTATCCTGTCGAAAAGAATTTAGATCAGCTGATTCCTTCCGAATATGTATGTGATTATATTTGTGGTCAACCGAGACGATATCGCATGGGAAATAAGAACATGGGGCCGCAAAAAGAATTGAGTTTGGCAGACGCAGCAACATGGTAGAGAGAGAACAGCTTCTGACTGCCAGGCTAATTGCAAATAGCTTCCAGTCTGCACGCAGCTTAGACTGAAAAAATGTCCTAGCAGGAAGGAACGTTCTGCTACTCACTCCCTCCTCCCTCCTGGTGCAGACGAGGAAACTGAGGCCCCAGAGGAACCAGGGTCAGAAACTTCATCCGCTTCTTTCACACTAGAATGTCTTTTCCTGGAAAATGCAGAAAGCACTGATAGCCCAAAGAATTGTTTTCTTTGGATTTTTCTGTACAAAGAGTATAAGTCATAAAGAAGCGTTTTCAAACATTTTTAAGCTATCGAGAAGCCAGTGAACTCCATAGAGTGATATGTCTCAGAGCAACTTCTGTCCTCAGGGTGACCTTTGCTCACCTCACAGCCACGTGAAGGCGGAATACTGAGCACTGGACTCTGAACTGAGCACTGAGCTCTGAGCACTGGGGACTAAGTTCTGAGCACTGAGCACTGAGCTCGGAGCACTGAGCACTCCTGGGCTCTTGAGCTCATCAGCCTCCTTGCAAAAAGAGAGTCGTCTTTTAAAGCATCCTGCTCGCTATCCCAGGTCTAATAGAACATGTCTCAAAGATGGGAAAGTTTATGGATTTCCTCTACATTCAGAAAATATTCTGAGTATCTTTTCTACTCCCTCTTTATTTGTAGTTCATAGCGGTCTCTAAATTCCAACAGTATCCTGAATTTACCTCTAGGTGCTGACACATGCCAAAAAAGCTCTGCTCCCCTGGGTCTCTCAGGGGGCACGTGGGCTTGGGCGACAGCCTCCTCCTGCTCCTCCTCCTCACAAAGCCTCCCTCTGGCCTCAACAACATTATTCTCTCCTGCCTCTGGTTTCCCAGAGCGCTTCATGAAACTACTGTCACAATACAGCATCCCATGTGTTCTGGCGTCTCTACTTGTAAGCAGCAGCTGGAATGGGGTGCACAGGGAAGATGGGATTCGGATGCGGAACGAGGCTAGTTGGCTCTACTCCCCAGCCAGACTGAGACCCAGGCGAGAGGCACTGAGTCACCGTGCCCACCGTCATTCCCCATGGAGCCAGCACATCACCGGTGCATTCAAGATGCTCAATTAAAAAAGGTCTGGTGATGAAGGTGTAGGTGAACACATGAGTCACTTTCTCCCGAGTCTCAGGCTGCCTCCCCAGCTCCACCCTGGTCTCCCCGGACTCTAAAAGCAGAAGCTTCAAGTGCACAGAGCTCCTGGGGGGTGATCTAAGCCCGTGTGTCAGACTCATTCCCTTTTCAGCCTTGGCCATGGCCCTGACCCGCTGGAGATTTTAAAAATTATTCGCATAGGTAGTTAACAATACTGTATTGGATACTTGAAATTCACAAAGGGAGTAAATCTTACTCTCACTAAAAAAGAAAAAAAAAAAAAAGGTAATTGTGAGGGAACGGATGTGTTCATCAGCCTGTGGCAAACATTTCACCATGTATATGCGTGTCGAAACATCACATTGTACACCTTAAATACACACCGGTTTTACTTTTCAATTACACTTCAATAAAGATGGAAAAAAAGAGACATTATTTGTACAGAGGATTAAAAAGTAATCCTGTCATGCTCAATTCTGTCCTGAATGCTTCCAGACTTACAGATAACAATTCTGGACCCTCGAGAAAGCTCTTTGAAATTTAAATCGAAGGCTTCTGGAAAGTTCCTAGAAAGCAAACTCAAGGCAGAGGGAAGCAACAGTTTTGTGTAAGGGCCAATTTGAGGAAGATAAAAATACTTAAGGGCTGCGTTTTTCTCCCTGGGTGCGAAGTGAATACTCATTCATACGACTTAGATTTATCTACTTTATTGATTCGAAGACTATCCAGGAAGAAATAGTCAGTTTTTGGGCCACCTACAAATATTAATGTCGGGGCCGATCTGAGGGATGGCACCACAGACTCGGCCCGGACTTCCTGTCACTTCCTGCTGAACCGTGAGCGTGGGCGACGCAGCCCTGGCTTTGTGCCCAGACGGCTGCAGACCGGGTGCCAGACCCCAACCAGCCTCGTTCCGCATCCGAATCCCATCTTCCCTGTGCCCCCATTCCAGCTGCTGCTTACAAGTAGAGACGCCAGAACACCACTAACAGCGAAATCCTGCCGTCATTTTGGCAGGTTTTTAAAAGCACGATGAATAAGAAACTAGTTATTAGAAGATGGGGTGTCAGCATATACCCGTTTCACCAATCCACCCTAGGGCATGATATCCTCCACTGCGGTTAGAAGCTGCCGAGAGAGAAAACGCAGCAAACCCTTGCTCTTGTTTGGTTCGCCAAGAAAGAGGCCGCTTTTGTGGTGCTTAACTTGACGGTTAGTTCTGGTGACAATCGAGGCATAAACATTCAAAAAGACCAGCTCAGTGTTCACCTCTCCCTTGCACACACATGCACACATGTGCAAACACACACACACACACACCCCACAACTAATCTCAGCTGGAAGAGAGTTACAACCAGAGAACTTTCCAAAGGTTTCTGTTCTCATTTGTATTTCCAGAAGCTGAGAAAAAACACACGAGGTAAGAGGCACTAGTGGAAGCAAATAAGTTGTCGAGGTGATGTTGGGTTTAGTTGGGTGATGATTACGTGACTCACACGTTACACAACCAGCACACGCCCTGTGCTGCTGTCTGGGACTTAAGAGGAGAGGCAGAGGGAAGAGAAGGAAGAGGGTGCATTGTTCCCGGGGGACAGCGTTTAATTAAAGCCTCATCCGGCTATTGAGTTGGGATTGTGAGGCCCTGAGTGCTTTGCTTAGTGGCCCCCGCTCCCCTCGAAGTACCACTGGGCAGTTAGGTACTAGGCTTCTCCTTTACCTCATCCTCACCTAATGATCCCACACTTACTTGCATTGTAAAATATGCACCGAATACAACCATGAAATCTGACATTCTCCTTCTCTCTGCGTGCTGTTTCCATTACATTGGGGTTTTCTAGAAGGCTCTGCTTCTGCTCCTGCCTCTGGCTCTGCCCCCAGAGAGCTTCTGAACAGCCAGAAGCCCAGGAGAGAGCAGAGCTGGAATGGCCTCTGCCCTAGCATCAGAAGTTAACCGGTGTCTCTTGCTGCCCAGAGACCTGCCTGTAAGGCCCGGGGAGTAAGTTTAAATTAGACCAAAGGAACCTCGCTCATGTCCCTTTCCCCTTCCTTGTGATTCTTAGCTCTCACAGTCCTATGTCTGTGCTAAGTGCTCAATAAATATTTCATCTCAAGCCGCTGATTCATGAGCCGACCCCTTGCTGCGTACATGGTGGGGTCCAAGAGTCTCGAAAGAGAAAATAAATCAGATGTTCCCATAGGTCTCCTTTGATT
>NW_011888852.1:1343020-1355168 GCF_000151845.1 Pteropus vampyrus | reverse complement strand
GTTGAGATCAGCATTCAATTTATCATGGGCTGTGAAGCTGAGGCCCCTGTTCCTCACTGGCTATGGGCCAGAGGCCACTCTCAGTCCCCTGCCATGAGGGTCTCCCCAACGTGGCCTCTTCATCAAAGCGTGCAAGCCAGGAAGGCAAGAAAGTGTCTGCCAGTGAGGTAGAAGTCACACTCTTTTGTAACCTAATTGCAGGAGTGACGTCACTCAACACTGCTGTATTCTATTTGCTAAAGCAAGTTACTCAAAGCGGGTATAATACAGGCTGTGAATGCAGGAGGCAGGGGCCCGTGGGGCCTGTCTCAGCGGTTGCTTGCCACAGCGTGTTTGGAAGTATGGGACTGGAGTTTGGGGCAAGGGAGAAGTCATTTAAGTGTACATGAGGATTAAGGTTATTAAAGGAAAGAGTATTTCATATAGGTAGATATAGATGTAGATGTAGATGTAGATATAGATATAGATATAGATGATATAGATAGATATAGATATAGATATAGATATAGATATAGATATAGATATAGATATAGATATAGATATAGATATAGATATAGATATAGATAGATATAGATATAGATGTAGATGTAGATGTAGATATAGATATAGATATAGATGATATAGATAGATATAGATATAGATATAGATATAGATATAGATATAGATATAGATATAGATGTAGATAATATAGATATTACATGTATATTACATATATGGCAGGGCCTGGAGGGTCAGACACATTTAAAAATAAGATTAGGATGATAGAGAAACCTAGAAAATGGAGAAAAGGAAAATAGAGAAGATAATTTCACCAAATCTAAGATCATCACTTTCTTCAAAACCTGGGAGGTAAGCCTCCTCCAGGAAGCCCTCTTAGAGTGATCTGGCTCTGTCTGCGCCTCTACAAGT
Organism: Pteropus vampyrus; assembly: GCF_000151845.1. NCBI lineage: Eukaryota > Metazoa > Chordata > Mammalia > Chiroptera > Pteropodidae > Pteropus > Pteropus vampyrus. The sequence goes on along the minus strand of NW_011888852.1, from coordinate 1,354,259 downwards.
CATTCACTCATAAGAGTCTGTTATGTACGAAAGCTGCCAAGTTGAGCGAGAGCTAATAACGAGGTCTCCACGGAGCTTACAAATTAGAAAGTTGAGATAAATTCATAAATAACTTTTTTTCAAGATGAAAATCAATAGTGGCTGCAGAATGGTCCACATGAGAGGAGAGACACAGAATTGGGCGGGAGAGGCGGCTTCCCACCGGCAAATTAGACTTCCGCGGGTATCAGGCCGGGCTGTACTTATTTCCTCTCGTTAATGTGCGCATTTAGGGCTGGAGTCCCAGGACAGTTCGTGTGCCTCTGATTTGTGTCCCTTTGTGTCCCCAGCTGGGTTATGCCGCTGAGCGAAAGCAGAGCCCATCCTTTCTAGACCTTTCCTGCACTCCTGCGGGGCCCCGATGGTGTCCAGCGCGGGTCAATTCTCTGGAACTGTCTGCTAAAGACAAAATTATCTCTCATGTGGTCCAAGGGGCAAAAACACAGGAGACGGCAGACCGCCTGAGCATAACTGTGGTATTTGGAAAAATGCTTGCAGAATTTTTAAGTCCTTTCGTTCTTAGCAGACGAAGGCCTCATGGAAGGAATGTCTTCTCTCCACCAGCAGTAGATGCTTCTGGTGAGTCATTTCTTTACTTGGTGTTTAGATTGCATTTCACACAATCACCTCAGGGGCCCGTCTCTCCAAATGAAACCATCAATAAGACCAGATAAAACCACGGCAGCTTTTCAAACTACCGCTGGAGGTCATCCACCGCGCAGGCCCAGCTCAGACTCCGTCTGTCAATTTCCTGGAGCTGAGTTCTTGGGGGGCCCCGCCGCCCACCTGTCCTTTCTCTGGCTGCGCCCTGCCCCCCACAGGCGTTGCTCTGAAGAGGACAGTTCCTGGAACTAAACAGAAAGAGTAAACCTGGCCAAAAGGAAAACAGGCGTGGAGGGCCACATTTCTTCGGAGAAAAAGGTTCTTGCTGACTCAGAGCCGAGTGGATGCAAACATCCCTCGAACTCCATGGTGATCATGCAGGAGGGAGACCTCACAGCCCCCGGCAGAGGCAGGAGAGAGGGGCCGTTTGCTCTCAGTCGGCCATCGTGGCTGAGTAGGACTGTCCCCAGCGAAGGCAGCCTCTGAGCTGACCATTCGAGGGAGCACCATCCTGCCGTGTGGCCCGAGGGACACTAACGAGAACTGGCAAGTGGCCAGCATCCCACCTGTGGGCTCATCGGTCATTTCTCTGAGCTCCTAGTGTACCTGTTTCACTCCGAATAGATCACAAAGGTCACCGTTGAGGTTTCTGTACCCTTTCTGACATTTCATGAAGAGGGAGCGGAAATTCAGCCTGGACAGTCTGGGGACTGACTCTGGAGATTGGGGGTCAGCTTTCCCTCTTCCCCTAATACCAGAGGGCCTGGGCGCTCAGACCTGCCTCTCAAGGGCGACAAGCTTCGCTGGCTGGCCCTTCCCACCCACTTGTCTACGGCCTCAGATCTCAAAGCGTGGCCCCCGCACCAGCAGCATCCGCACGACCCACGACCCGGCGCTTATTAAAATGCAGTCAGGCCCCCTTCCCACGAGATCCCCAGAATCAAATTCAGCATTTTAACAAGCCCCACCGGGTGATTCCCACGCGCCCTGAGAAGCCCCACTCCACACCAGTAATTTCATTCATAAGAATTTCTGCAGAGGAAGCGGGGAGACGCACGCACAGCGTGCAGGCACCTGTAGGCACCTGCTCGCCACGGCACACCACAAAGGCTGGAAAGCAACCAAATGTGCGGAGGCGGAGTTTGATGCCGACATTGAGGAAGCAGGAGAGGCAAAAGAGACCAAGCCCTGAAAATAGGGTTCGTTTTTTCAGAAGGAACATTATAAAGCCAGTTTTAAAATATCCTTTAAAAAAAAAAAAATAGCCTAGTGTCAGAGCCCTTTTTCCTGCTTGCCCTTTGGCTCAATTACTGTGATTCTCTCCAGGCAAACAGTCCGTGAAGGCTGCTAGGCTGAGGACATTTCCCTTTGCTGAACAAATAAGCAAACACAGAAGGGTCTCAGGCTGGGGTCTCCAGGGTCTCACACTGGAATTGCCTGGGAAAGAAATCAACGTCCACTTCCAGAGCTTATGCCCTACCAGCGGGCCTGTTGACTTTCACTTGTCCCTCAATTTTCCCATCCCCCAAGACGTAATCCACACGCCACCCTCCTCCCCCAGTCTAATCCCCACAGTGCTCAACGGATGTCTGTCACCATATCCATTTTTTTTTCCCCCTAAAATGAAGACAGTTCAGATAAGCACATTTAGTTTAAGCAAACGTAACTTTATTCAACTACGGCCACAAGAAGGGTAATGAACTCTGAAGAGTGGCAGTCACAGAGACTATAGCAATATGATCTTGCCAGTCCAGGCCTAGGGCAGGGGGGTGACGACTGTTGGCAACACTTGCCCACAAATTATAGCTTTGTTTAGTGTTATCCAAATACAGCAAAGTCACTCAAGCAACACTTGTTATAATAAGGTAAATCGTCAGTGGTGGCCTTTAATGAAACAGCTGACAATACAGTCAGTCCCCAGCCAGGGGAATGGCTTCTGCCCTGCATCACAGCCACAGCCCAGCCCCCTGGACCTGCAGTGTTCACAGCAGACAGGGAGCAGTGTCGGAGCCGGCAGCTAAAACCCCACCTGCCCTCACAGGAAGTCTCTCTGACTCCCATCTTGCTGGGTTCTTATCAAGTTCTTTCCTTGGTCGTGCAAACCTGTCAGGCCCGCTGTAGCTCTAGACCCTTCCTTCTCTCCCTTCCTTATTCATCCTTATTCATCGCTCACTTCACCCGGTGGGTAATTCTACACCCCGGCCCCAGGCTGTGTGGGGTGTCTCCAAAGAGCCAAGGAGGAGGTCACTTCCCACACAGGGCAATTCAGGCTGCCTAGATGTCAATGACGTCATCAGTGTCGGAAGTCACCTTTTTTGTTTTTTTAATAAACAGAAGCGGCCTTTTCCAGCTTGGCCTCCTCTCTCCTCAAAACTTCCGTTTTGCCTACTACTCATCTTTGGCTGTAAGTTTTATCACCTGCTGAATTCTCTCCCTCCATCGCTCCCCCTCCCCGTCTCTTTTATGAGCTAGCCCCTGTCTGCACCCTGCACCTCACTGCCTGTGTCACTCCCAGGGTGCCTCTGCCTGGCTTCCCCTCTGTCTCTGCAGAAACACTTGACCCTCTCCCACGTTATCATGAAGGGTCCTTTCTCTGCCCCTGTCTCTCTCCGGACCTTCCCTCATAAATCTGAAAGCTCATTCGGTTGACTGCTAACCAAGATACAACCAGCAGAGGACGTGGGTTTGCGCAGCAAAAATTATAGTCTTTGAACAGAACCGAATTCTCAGGCAAAAGGACGCAGTAGAGATTTATCTTATCCACACTTTGACTCATGACCCATATGCCTACAAACACTCACGCACACTCATTTACCCATACTTATATATACGCTCACACATGCACACACAGACATACTCTCACACAGTCATCGTAAACACACACATGCTCACATGTATACATACCTACACACTAACACAAGCTTACACACACACATGCACACATGCACAAGTACGCTCCCTAGAAGGAGGAAGGAAATCGAGTTTGGCTTTTCATCTTCCCCTTCCTGCTGCAGACAACTACAATGCAAATATGATAAGTGATATAGTCAGAGGCAGATTTATCACGAAGCTAATGAAGCTTAAGCATTGGGGCTTCTTACTTGCACTGGCCTCAGAGTTCCTGGGTTGGTCCAGGTAGGAAGCAGGAGTCAGAAGCATTTTTGGAAATGTGTCTAAAACTATTTCTGAGAAAGAGACCTGAATCTCTAAAACGCCAATAATTTGTTGTGATTTCATTTCTTATGCTGGATTAATATATGCATTCTTAGCTAATTTTTTATTTCTAATTTTATATTTTTTTCTTAAAGCAGGACCCCAAATTGCATTAGCTTTAGATACTACCAAACCTGGATTTGTCCCTTTTTGCATTAAAACACGGCTTCTCCATCTTGGCACTACTGACAATTGGGTCTGGATATTTCCTTATTATAGGGGTGGCCCCATGCATCACAGGATGTCCAGAAGTATCCCTGGCCTCTACTCACTAGGTGCCAGTAGCTCTTCCCCTTTCCCTTCCCCTCCCCATTTGTGACAACCAAAATCTCCAGACATTGCCAGATGTCCCCAGTTGAGGGCCACTGTATTAAAAGATTACATAAATGGCTAAAAAAAAAAAAAACCAAGGGGAGAGAATCAGGACAGAAAGGTGGGCATTAAAAAATGAACTGTTATGCACAGCAAAAGAAACAATCAAAAAATGAATAGGCAACTTACAGAACAGGAGACGATATTTACAGACTACGTAACTCATAAAGGGTTAATAGCCAACGTCTATAAGAAACTCATTCACTTCAATAGCAAAAGAACAAATCGTCCAATTTAAAAAATGGGCAAAGGACCTGAGCAGGTTTTTCCTAAAGAAGTCATACAAATGGCCAACAGATACATGAAAAGTGCTCAACATCACTAATCATCAGGGAAAGGCAAATGAAACCTCACATATGTTAGACTGGCTATTAACAAAAAGACAGGAGATAGTAAGTATTGATGAGAATTCAGAAAAACAGGAATCCTGTGCACTGTTGCTAGGAATATAAATCGATGCAGCCACTCTGGTTAAAAAAAATAAATAAAGTATGGAGGTTCCTCAAAAAATTAAACATAGAACTACCTTATGACCCAGCAATCCCACTTTGGGGTATATGTCCATCTAAAATGTTTTCACAACAAAAAGAATAAAAAGAAAAAAAAGAAAAAAGAAAAAGAAAAAGGAACCCTACAAAGTGACAGAAAACTAATCTTATCATGGTAATCATTTCACAATATATAGGTATATCAAATCATCACGGTGTACGCCTTAAACTTACACAGTGCTACATGTCAATTACATCTCAATAAAGTCGGAAAAGATAAAGATTAATGAGAAATCACAGGCTATACAAAAATAAGGATGAACAGAAATTTGGGGAAAAGAGCAATGTTGCAGAAGACATAGTGATGACTGGCTCCGAAGGAAGCCGAGGAAGAGAAACAACAAATGAACGAATGTAGATATGTAGTCCGGGCAAAAGGATGAATGGACGATGTCACTCGCAAAAACTTTTTAAAAATTAGGAAAGGTAATGAATGTAGTTTGACATTTCAGTTTTAGGTGCATATGGAGAGGAACATACGGGGGGAGGCGGGCAGTAAGTCAGCGGAGAGAGGGGTCAAAAGATAAATCGATGTCGTGGGTTATCACACAAATTTGGTCCCTGTCAACTATGTGGAAGCTGAGGCCATGGGAAAGCAAGGTTTTGCTTAAGACTAAAGGAGAAAGCCGAAGGCTAAATACCAGAGAATATGAACTCTAGGTTGGCGGAGGAGAATCAACCAGTAAAAGACACCAAAAAAGAGTTTATAGATTAAGATGACCCCATATGGTAATTGGAATCCACAAGAAGAAAACAAAAAGCAACAGTAAAGGTAATTATGCAGTTATTAAGGACAGCATGAATGCCTTTTTCTCTTTTCTTTTAACTAATTTTAAAGTAGCTATATAAAGTAACGTGTATATAATGTATTGCTGGGCCATAACATATAGAAATGTAACACACATGTAATATATTTGCCAAAAATATAGCACAGAAGGTGTAGATGAAAGCAAACCTGTATTGGGCTAAGGAAATGACTACAGATGGCAAAGTGATAATAATAGCAATGTATTGTTGGCTTTGTGACATTAAGCAATGTAATATGTATAAAAATAATACCACAAACAAGAGAGAAAGAGAATAAAGCTCCACCAGAGTATGTTTCTAATTCTCACTGGAATTAAGCTAGTATAAATCTGAAGCTAATTCTGATAAATTAAGATGTATATGGTAAACCTTAGAGCAGCCACTAAAAAGTTTTTTAAATTCTGAAAAAGTGATGAAAGAAACTTAAATACTTCATTAGAAAATATGTAATGCAAAAGAAAGCAGTAAAGGAATAATAGAAGAATATAAGACATGAGACACATGAAAACAAAAAGTATGATAGCAGATGTAAATCTAACTATATCGATAGCAGTATAAAATGCGAATGAAGTAAACAATGCAATCAGAAGGCAGAGATTGTCCAATCGGATTTAAGAAAAAAACTACATGCTGTCTACCAGAGACATACTTTAGATTAAAAGATAAAAAAAAATTTCATGGAAAAAGATACATCATGCAAATAGCAAGTACAAGAAAGCTGGGTAACAAACAAAACAGATTTTAAAAAAATGTTACTGGAGATAGAGGGATATTTTATAATGTTAGAAGGTTCGACCCATCAAATAGCTATGACAATTATAAACACATACGTACCTAATAACAGAGCATCGAGATATATGAAGAAAAACTGACAGAAATGAAGGAAGAAATAGACAACTCAATGAACAATAATAGTTGGAGACTTCAACACCCGCTTTCGAAAATAGAATAACTAGGCAGGAAATCAACATAATAAAAGAAACTTGAATGTTATAAAACCAATTCTTTGCAACAACAGTGTTCTTCTCAAGTGCACACAAAACATTCTTCAGTATAGGTCATATGCCAGGTAAGCCATTAAACAAATATCAATAAATATAAAAGAATAGAAATAAAACAAAGCATGTTCTTTAACCACGATGAAATAAAATTAGAAATCGACAACAGAAAATTTGGAAACACATAAATATGTGGAAATGACATAACATACTCTAAATAACCAATGAGTACAAGAAGAAATCGAAAGGGAAATCAGAAAATACTCTGAAATAAATAAAAGTAAAGACAAAACATACCAAAACTTATGGGATGCATAAAAGCAGTGGTTAAAGGGAAACTTATAGCTATAAATGCCTATAGTAGGAAAGAAAAAATATCTCAAATCAATAACCCAAAGTTCCATCTTCAAACACTAGAAAAATGACCAAAATAAGCCAAATGCGAGCAAAAAGAAGGCAATAATAAAGATCGGAGCAGAAATTAATGAACTGGAGGATAAAAAAATAATAAACAAAATCAATGAAACCAAAACTTGGGTCTTTGGAAAGATCAACAAAATTAACAAATCTTTAGGCAGTTGACCAAAAAAAGGTTGCTAGAATGAGAAATGAAAGAGAGAATATTACTACCAACCTTACAGAAATAAAAAGAATTTTAAAAGAATATTATGAACAATTGCATGCTAATAAATTAGATAACTTAGATGAAATGGGCAAATGTCTCGAAAGACACAAACTACTGAAACTGACTCAAAATAAAATAAAAAATCTGAATGGACCTATGACAAGTGAAGAGATTGAATTAGTAATAAACTACTCACAATAGGTCTAGTTGGTGTCACCACTTTATTCCACCAACATTTAAAGAATTAATACTGATTCTTTACTCTTCCAAAAGAGAGAACACTTCCCAACTCACACATGCAGCCATTGTTGCCTTGACATCAAAACCAAAGCTGTCACAAGAAAACTATAGCCTAATGTTTATGATGCAAAAATCTGCAGCAAAATACTAGCAAATCAAATTCAGCAATATATAAATCAAGTTATACACCATTAACCAGGTGGGATTTGTCCCAGGAATGTCGACTGATTGAATATCTAAAAAATCAGTTAATGGAATAGATCATAGTAATAGAATAAAAAACAAAAGTTACATGAAGATCTCAATGAATGCAGTAATAGCATTTGACAAAATCCAACATGCTTCCATGACTAAAAGAAATACTTCGGTTAGGAATAGAAGGGAACTTCTTCGACCTGATAAAGGACATCTTTTAAAAACTCACAACTAACATTGTACTTAAGGGTGAAAGACTGGATAATTTCCACCTAGATCAAGAACGAGATCTAAAAAAGAACAAGACAAAGATATTCATTTTTGTTTCTCACGATTTCTATTCAACATTTTATGGGTGATGCTAGCCAGGGCAATTAGACAAAGATGAGAAGTAAGAAGATCCCAATTAGAAAGGAAGAATAAAATCATTTAATTAGTGGTCGCTTAGGACTGAGGAGTAAGATGTAGAACAAAGGGTATGTCAACTAAAGGGTACCTGATATTTTTCTGAAGTAAAGTTTGCACCTATCTGTGAATATACTAAAAACAAAACAAAACAAAACAAAAAAAAACACAAAAAAACAAAAACAAAACAAAACAAACAAAAAAACCCACTGAATTATACACTTTAAATGGATGGACTGTGTGGTATGCGAATAAAATTATTTTTAAAACAAAAAAGTGGCCAGAGTAATAAGAGAACTAGAAGAGAGGATAAAAATGGAAAATTCAAAGAGAGGGTAATCAACAACATTAACACAACAGAGCTCAAGTCAAGAGGAAGAGAAAGTCATTGGACTTAGTGATTATCAAGACAATTGATGACATGGTCTCAGAGAAAAATTGACCTATTTTGCCAAAGGCAACTGTTCACCCTATGCTCTCAATCACTTTCCTCTTCTTTTCCTTGAGCTTATTCCAAAAAATATCTCCTCTACCTTTTATATCTTTGATCACATCAATCATACTTTTCATTTTTTCACTCGACAAATATTATAGCACCTACCATGTGCCAGGCACTCCTCTGGGCACGAATAGACCTTTTCCTCTGCCTTGTTGACAAGAATTTTGTCATGTGGCCATTGTTAGCTTCAAGGGAGGCTGGAAAATCCAGTATTTTTATTTTGCAGCTTCGATAGTAGAAGAAAGACATGAGCTTGAATTAGTGTTAAATAAATAGACCTATATTTTCTTCCACACATTTACATGTAAAACTTTGGATTTAATTTGAACACAGGCCTGACAGCAAAAATTGTTTTCATTGAAGAGCCCAGATCCTCTTCAGTGGTTCTCCATCACTTGCTAAATTTCCCAGGCCAAAAACTTTGGAATCACATTTGACTTCTGTCTTTTAGTCACGCCCTGTATTCAATTCCTGAGCTGGCCTTGTGAAGTAAGATCTTCAAAATATACTTCTTCATCTCCATCACTACCACCCTAGTCTAAGCATCTATCATCTCTCATCTGACCTATTACGACAGCCTCTTAATTGGGCTCTCTGCTTTCACTCCTGGCTCCCACCAGCTCTCCTTCACAGCACGGCCAGAGCGATCCTCTCAAAACACAGATCTGATCATGCCACACCCTTGGCAGATAGACTCTAATCACTTCTCATTGCACTTAAAATTAAATACGGTGAAGAAAAAAAGATCTTCCCAATGGTGCTGGGTCAAATGGCTATCCATATCTTTAAAACGGAAGCTTGACCCCTACCTCACACCACAAGGAAATGAAGTCCAGACGATTTGTAAACCTAAATGTGAAAGATAAAATAATAAAGTTCCAAAACAAAAACGTAAGGGATTTTTGTTAGTTTTGAATAGGAAAAGATGTCTTAAACAGAACACACACACACAAAAAAAACCTCACTAAAAATAAAAGAGCTACGTTAACATTAAGAACTTTTCCTCCAAAGGGGGAAAAAAAAAGACACCATTAGGAGAATGAAAAATGCAAATCGCAAAGTGAGAGATAACATTTGCAATAGTAATATCTAATCGCAGTTCTGTGTCCAGAATATATATATTAAAAAAAAAAAGCTACCTAAAAAAAGACAATTAACAGAAAAACATGGGCAAAAGTTTTAAACTGGCACCTCACAGAAGAAGATATCCTAATGACCCATAAACATATGAAAAGATGCTCAATGTCATTAATTATGAGAGAAATGCAAATTAAAACCACAATGAGGTATCACCTCACGCCTGTCAGAATGGCTATTATCAACAGTAAGTCAACAAACCAGAAGTGTCGGGGAGGATGTGGGAAGAAACAAGCCTTTATGCACTGCTGGTAGGATTGCAAATTGGTACAGCTACTATGGAAAGCAGTATGGAGGTTCCTCAAAAAATTAAAACTCGAACTACCATATGACCCAGCAATTCCACTTCTGAATATTTATCAAAAGAAATGCAAAACACTGATTTGAGAAGATATATGCACCCCTGTGTTCACTGCAGCATTATTTATAAAAGCCACCTAAAAGTCCATCAATAGACAACAAGATAGAAAGGAGGTGGTACCTATATACAATGGAATAATGCTCGGCAATAAAAAAACAATAATGAAATCTTACCATTTGCAACAACATGGATGGACCTAGAGAATATTACGTTAGGTGAAATAAGTCAGAACGAGAAAGAAAAATACCATACGATTTGTGGAATCTAAAAAACAAAATAAATGAACAAACAAAACAGAAACCATCTCATAGATACAGAGAACGTTTTGATGGCTGCCAGATGACAGAGACGTTGGGTTACTGGGTGAAAAGGTGAAGGGATTAAGAAGTACAAACTGGCTATTACAAGATAGTCACAGGGCTGTAAACTACAAAGGGAGTATGTGTGGTGTCAGGTGGGTACTAGACTTACCGGGGCGATTGCTTCATAAGTTATATAAAAGTCTAATCACTATGCTGATAGACGACATCTGAAACTAATATAATATTGAATGTCAGCTGTATTTGAAACACTTTACATTTAAATTTATAAAAGAGCACATACTACATGATTTGATTTATACGAAGTTCAAAATCAGCTGGAATTTTTGTACGAATCTGTGTGTTCATGATGCTGCACTAAAGTCTTTTTTAATCTCACATGTTAAAAAAAATCCAAACGCAAAAATGAAAGTTAAACAGCGTAAAATCCAAGGCCGTAGGTGAGCTCCAAGCCTTGCACGGTCTGGCCTGGCTCTCTGACCTTCACCTAGGGCCTCTGCCCTTGCTCCTGTCTGTCAGGTGCGTTCCTCCCCTAGGTAACCGCAGGCTCATTCCCTGATTTATTCAGAATTCTGGCCACATGCCATCTCTTCAGAGACATCTTTCTGAGCACACTGATTACCTGCTTCATCTTTCTTCCCCAGACCTGCTGTTGTTTATTATATTACTTATTTATAGTTTATATTATATTATTATAAACACATTTTATGGTATGATTTGTTTCCTGCCCCCACTGTCATATGAACTGTATTCTACTCATTGTGGTATCACCAGTGTCTAGAACAAGGATTTGTCCAGCGAATGAATGAATGAAACTTACAGGGGAGAATGGATCCTTGTTCATCTTCGCATACCCTGTGCCTGGCTTAGACGCTCA
>NW_011888852.1:1340908-1341750 GCF_000151845.1 Pteropus vampyrus | reverse complement strand
CAGTGTCTAGAACAAGGATTTGTCCAGCGAATGAATGAATGAAACTTACAGGGGAGAATGGATCCTTGTTCATCTTCGCATACCCTGTGCCTGGCTTAGACGCTCAGGAATGTCTCATTGCTTTGGAGCTGAAGGAGGCAGTCGCATTGTCAGCAAACCCCTCCGTGGGAAGACGACACAGGTGTCTGTGACCAGCATATCCACACGACCGTTTTCTGCTGCGCCCGGAAAAACAAGACAAGGTTCTTAAGATCTGTGATTTGGCCACACATCCCACCCCCACTTAAAAAACACCAACCATAAGAAGCCAGATCCATGCAGTGATTCAGTATTGCTAGAGCCTAAGAGAGTAAGGAAACGCTTCTTCTGTTTAGGTGACGGTTTCCTGCAGAGACGAATCTTGAGTGACAGGGAGTGAGAACACACCGGGACACCTGTTTGCCGGATAACCAGGATCCCTTGCCTTTGGTGCAACATTAAGTCTCGCGTCTGCAGGAGAAACCTCAGGAAGCCGCTTTCTCCCCCAGACCCCCCAGTGACGCCCCACCTTTGTGGGCAGCATCGCTGGGTGCGACAGGACTGGGGGGCTTGGGGGAAGATGCTGCAGCAGTGACGAGGCCGTGCAGGGAACGAAGCATCCGAGGCCTGAGCACAGGTGGCAGCGACGCGCCATCGCAGGCCCTCCCGGGAGCAGGTGCTGCGACGGAGCTCAGCTTCTCAGGTCACCCGGCGGGCACAGGCTTTGGCGGGAGGCCCGGAGCATGCCTGGCCTCCGCCGTTTTCTCCGTGCAGCCTCAGCGACACTTGGCGACATTGGGAAGGAGCTGCCCCTCTGGACAGAG
>NW_011888852.1:1336964-1339048 GCF_000151845.1 Pteropus vampyrus | reverse complement strand
GCTCCCTCCCAATTGTGCACAGCTTATGAAAATTGAGGTGGGCAGTAGCATGTATCTTAATGATGCATTTCCTAAGGGACCCAGGGGGGTGCTTTTTGTCCTTTTGCATCCTTAGGATAAAAAAAGAACCTTAGAGTTCTAGAGAGACCTATAGATTGATTTTTGGTGACCATCAGTAACAGACAGGGGGCGTGTGCACCTTAATTTCAGGTCAGAAAACATCCCTTCAGAGTCAGCACTATCATTCCAGCACGTGGGTTCCAGTGTGCGCACACACACACACACACACACACACACACACACACAGATGGTGACACCGTTGCAGGAGAAAAACAGATGTTATTTTTGAGATGTTGGCTGTCATGATATTTTTTAGACATAATCTAGAAATGCTTGGCTTTCACTTTTGTTTTCACTAGTAGGTAATTATGTTCCTTATAATTGGTTTCTAAATCAGACCATTTCACACCATTATGGGGTTTTCTTTGCCTATTCAATCGAAAAGATAGTAAGAAAATTCTTTGTTATCTAAAGGGCATATTCATAACCTCTATTATGGAGCACAGGAGATAAACTAAAATAAAAATACAACTACTTTGCATACATGGAATCCTCCTCGTTAAAATGCATTACAGATTAGAAAGAAAGAAGAAAAAAATCTACGAAGACAGACATTACTAAATGTAGCCGGAGTAACAAAACACCAAAAAGGGAATTTGATGGCGGGGGCCATCAGATTTTAAAACTTAATAATGAAGTCACGCCATGTAAATGCTAAAGTCATTTTTCACCCAAATGAAAAAAGAAAATTGGATTCTAATGAAGGCCACAAAATCACTGCCCGGTGCTCAGAAAAATCCCAGTTTCTCTCTTCATCGAGTCGGCAAACACTTCCTGAGCGCTGTGCTGGGTGCCGAGGACACAGTAATGAGCAAAATGTCTCAGCACCGCTGGAGCCGAGGGCTGACCCCTGGGCGCGTGTGTGCACGAGTACACACACACACACACACACACACACACGCACATGCACACGCACGCGCACACACACGACTTAGTGAGGCAATATGGGGCGGGGGGAGAATGCTGCCTGGTGGTTTTTCGGCAACACTGTGCAAGGCAGGAGTTAAAAGCACAGAATCGGCAAATCCCACCTCTACAAACGTCATCTTGGGCAATGGCTTCTCTGTGCCTCAGTTTTCCTATCTGTAAAATGGAGATAGAACCAGCACACCTACCTCCTAAGGAGCCTGTAAACATTCCCGATGTGAATATACGGAAAGGACTTAAAACAGTGCTGGGATAAATAGATAAGGGAGGGAGCATGAGAGAGAGAGAAAGAGATGGAGGGAGGGAGGGAGGGAGGGAGGGAGGAGAGAGAGAGAGAGAGCAAGCCAGTGCAGGAAGAAACTTTTGGAAGTGATGGATATATTTATGGTATCGGGTCTACTGACAGTTTTATGGGTATATATTTATCTCCAAACTCATCGAGTAGTTACATTAATTAGGTACAGCTTTTTGTATGTCAATCATATCCCAATAAAGTAGTTTTAAAAAGACGGTGCTGGATGTGGCGTAGACATTATTATAAGGGTTAGCTATTATTATCTTTCCCAACCTCTTTACGGTTTTCTTCCAGGGCAAAAATGCTGCCATGGAGCTGCTAGGAATGTGTTGGCCATTTTTTAATGGCTTTCCAGTCCTCTGGGCCCACTTGCAAGGTCCCTAAATTTAACCATAAAGTTCCCAGCATTGATCCACAGCAGATGTTCAATGCACAACTTTCCTTTGCCCTGTTCATTCCCTCCTTAACGTCAGGCCTCATCAAAACAGCGCATGGGGGGGCTCTGCCGTCAGACCCCCCACTCCCCACCCTCCCACCCCAACCTGTCTTCTTTTGGGGGAGGGAGGAACCGTGTTCGTAGATAGAATTTTCTTAAAGTTTCCCCTAACATGTTTTTCCTATGTCTCTTTCTGCCTCTAGCACACACGACAGAGATTGGCATGAGCTAAGAGTTGGTTTTAGCCCCAAATTTAATATTTAGACCTTAAAAATAAAATAAACGCCATCGTTTTCCAAACAGGTG
>NW_011888852.1:1333255-1336146 GCF_000151845.1 Pteropus vampyrus | reverse complement strand
TCCCAGTGATGCCGCATGGGCCTAAAGCCACGTCGGCTCTCCTCTGTGGATTTGCCTTTGAACATGTACCATCCACGAAAGAACACCTGTCTCATTGTGTCGTAGCAGAGACACGCTCACCTCGGTTTAAAAAGCACTGGGCTCAGAATCAAATGACCTGGCTTTTTATCTTAGATTCACTACCCACCGCCTTCGTAAATTCAGAATTAAACTCACAAGCCTTCTGTGTCTTCATCTCTCGATGGGAATAGTAACACCTGCTCCACTTTGTAGGATTTCGTGAGGATCAAATGAAGAATTATACAAGAAAGCAGACTTAATGCCATGGAACATATCATTAGATTTTTAAAAATACTTTTGTCTCTTCATCTCCCAGTTCGCTCACTGGGCATGTTATGAACTCTCCTCTCACCTCCACTCTCTAGAGAAAGGAAAGAAAGGAAGATTTATTGTATCCCCACTATGTGCTGGAAAGATTTATTGCATCCCCACTATGTGCTGGGGACATAAAGATGAATAACATTCATTCTCTATCCTAAAGGCGTCCACAGGAGAGAAGTAAGCAGATACAATCGTGAATGGATGAATGAATAACTGAGTAAATGAACAAATGGCAAAAGGCCTAAGAAAATCATCTACATGTGGCAGGAAGTATCTAGCTGTGCAAATGTGAGTACGGGGGCAGGCGTAGGGAGAGCTGAAAGGGAATGGTGAGTGCAAAGGCCCTGAGGCAGAATAAGCTCGGTGTTCTCGACAGCGAGAACTCTGACTAGAGTCGGGGGCCAAGGAACCTGGGTAAAGAACGAGATCTGAGAGGTAGGCAAGAACCAGGTCATGCAGAACCTTCAGGCCATGGTGAAGAGTTCAGATTTTATTTCACGTGCCGTGAGGAGCCACTGAGGAATCAGAATGGAGGTGGCGGCGACATAATCAGATTTGCATTTTTAAAATATTAATTTCTAGGGGGAGAATTTACTGTTAAAGCACTGAAAGATCTTTAAAGGCTTCGGCTGCGCTTGTTCTGGCAGCACATAAACTAAAATTGGAACAATGCAGAGATGAGCGTGGCCTCTGTGCAAAAATGTCATACAAATTCATGAATCATTGTGGTCTTTTAAAGAAAGGGTTTAGGTCAAAACTGGGAGGAAACAGATCCAGGAAATTTCAGAAAGCAAGTTGCCAAATTTTAAAAACTACACAAAAATGACAGATGTGGGAACTCTTCGAGTTAGAAAAACTTTCTTAAACCCCATTTTAGTCCAAGATTTCAGAAAAATTAAGTTCACGAAAAGGCTGACAGAAAGATTTCAAGGTCAAATCCTATACAGATTTGTCATAAGAAAAAAAGAGAATAAGGAGCTGAATAACATGCCTGCGGACAATTAAAGCACAGTAGAAAGATATGCCCACAATGCATAGAAGATCGAAACTAACTTGCTATTTAGAAGACATTAAGAAAAGTGTACGACATGAAAAAAAACATAAATCGGAATTAGAAAAACTCAGAAACAAGGTTGTAGAACTCGAGAAAGAACCAGCTTAAAAAATCATTGCAGAATTAGACTAAACTAGAAAAAACACGAGAATGAATAAACATAAGAAATATTACCTTCACAGATATGAACAAGAAAGAAAGAGAAATTGAACAAAACAAAAAGGAAATGAAGAGAGAGAAACAGGAAGATTTGAGAGAAAGTAACAAATACTAAACACTGGAAATGCAGATAACACGAGTTCTTGAGGAAGAAAATCAAAGCAAAGAATGGAGTGAATACTAAAATTATCAGTTGAGAAAACTTTCCTGAAATAAAAGAAAAAAAAGAGTCGAAACCACATATGGAAAGTGTACATTTTGTACCTGAGACTATCAAGCAGAACAACCAAGAGATCATCTAGCAAAATTACTGGAGGGAAGGAAGGAAAGAATGAGATAAACAGAGAGGGAGGGAAGGAGGGATGTTTTGGCATCTAATAAAAAACGACACATAACTCATAAGGAAAGAAGGTCGGATTGTCATCGGACTTCGAAAAAAGAACATTTATGCCAAAAGAAAGTGGAATAACACATTTAGCATTCTTAAAGAAAATGGAAGTCACTGGTTTTTTATATCAAGACTCTCTTATCGATATGCGAGAACTCAAGAAATGCAGTTTCCAGGAGCCCTTCCTGAGAAATCTACTGAAGGATGAGCTTCAGGGAACCAAAGCGACTAGAGGTGCAGGAGTCGATGTAGGGGAGCAGTCAACGTAGAGTGCGCTGTAGAACTAAGGCTAGGTGAGGGTTCAGAGAGAGAGAGTAGGGGTGCACTGTACAGCATGGTGACCAGGTAAGAACACGCTATTGCATATTCGGAAGCTGCTGAGACAGTCGATCTTCAAGGCTCTTATCAGAAGAACAAAAAATTTTTGTAACTATGTAAGGCAATGGAGGTTCGCTGGACTTTTCACGGTGATCGTTTCACCGTGTCTACAGACACAGAATCATTGTGTCGTACCCCTGAAACTAATACGATGTTGTATGTCAATCGGACCTCAACCAAAATAAATAAATATAACAATTTTTAAAAAGAGAGAGAGTGTATGTAGTATGTAAAGGCTATGTGTTTTGACAATACAGAGTTAGTGTCACTACTTTTTTCAAGAGGGGAAGAATGGGGGAGCGCACGCAAAATGTTTTGTTTTCGGTGGTCATATTGGTTTATAGTATTGTTATTCTGAGACCGCGGTGTGTGATTATGGGGCTTAAAAAAATAAGTTTGGTTGATTCTAATTCTGTCATTCCTATGTCCTTGAGAAACAGCATTCTTGATATAGAAGAGGGATCACAATGCAATAGACAAAAGGGTAAGTAAAAGCTTTGGTCTCAAATTTTAATTGGAATATGAAATCAT
>NW_011888852.1:1328279-1331185 GCF_000151845.1 Pteropus vampyrus | reverse complement strand
GGGCCAAAACAATGTTACTTTTATTGAATCAAAAGAATAAAGACCACTGTATAGGCAGGAGCTAGTCCTCCTCCCCTCTGGCTTTCCACGTCCTCAAGGAAACATGCTCGAACGTCCCCAGGTTAGAGATACTTTCTGGTGAGCTTGGAGATGGTTTGCTTACTCCATCCACTTCACAGAACCATGTTGCTTGGCGTTTCCAGGGCTGGTTAGTCCTTTGCAAACAAACTGACACAGCGGTTGGGTTTAAGTGGCAGCGACATGGTTTTCTGCATGACGTTGGGCCATCTGGCCTGGCCCTGGTCCTCTGGAAGTAAGAGCGTGGTTCCCCAGGACCAAGAGGCCACGATAGGCCAGCCCCACAGCCACACAGAGATCTCGGTCCACAGGAATGGGCCGAGCCCCATTCAGGCCAGAGCAGAGGGGGAGGAATCCAGAAGAAAGGCAAGCTTCAAAGCATCCTTCACTTCTGCAGCAGCCCAAACTATTTGCAAGTATTTCGTTTCTTTTCCTTTGTTTTTTTTCCCCCTCAGCAGACGATACAGCTTTGCAATGCAGTCCTCAGTGGTGCAAAAGCATATATGTGCATCACTGAGCCTGAGTGATATATATGGAAAAACCACTGCACAGAGGACATTAATTCATGTACACGCTAAGATGCAATTTCATGCTTTTATACATTTAATGTTTTTACAATTAGGTCCAACTTTTGCTGTAATTCTTTTCTCAGAAGGGGCATTACAATATGCTATCTGGGAGGCCATTTTCTCCCTTAGGCCATTGTAAGCTAATTTAACAACATTAAGATCCTGCTGGGAATGTATCTAGAAGGATAAGAGAAAATTGAGACTCGAGAATGGTAGCAGAATTGTCTCTGGATTCTGAAAGTAATACACACACACACACACACACACTGCAAAGAACTTTTACTTCTAGTAAATAAATTGAATAATTCAATATTTTAATAATTGAAAGGTGAGCCGTAATGAAGGTGAATACGTGTTCCAAAAGGTTTGTGAATACTGATTTCATGATGATTAATATTTTATTTAAATCTGCATTAGAAAAAATGTTTAATTTAATATACCTCTCACCCTTTATTTAACAGGTTATACCTACTCATACACTGGGATGAAGCTCTCTTAACATGACATTTTGTCCCAAATGAACTGTCAAAAATTCAAAAGAAAAAAAAAAGAAAGAAATTCTATGAGACATCTTGTCTCATAAGATATAAATTATAAGCTAAGATATCAAATGGCAAGACGATTTTAAAATAACAGTTTTTTGGATTGTAGTGACATGTACTGATTGGCCTTGTCTACAAAACAATAACAAAGATTAAATAACATGGAAAGTTCTTTTACTAAGTTCCTTATTTTTTGTGGCCAAATTACCTAATTTATAGATTTTTTAAAAAAATTTAAACAAAAAATTTTATCGCTCATCCACCTCAGGAGAGCATTATGATTGATGGCCATGTTTGTTTCTCACCAGAATATAACTAAATATTGCCTATGCCAAAAATGCCACTTAATTAGATGTGATAAACCCTCGATTAAGGAAGAAAAACTACATTTTATATGTGGGAATGACATCTACAAGGTCTTCCCAGGAAAACCCATCTGTTCCATGACTTATGATATTCCAACATCACAGACAGTAAAGAATGTCATTTCCTGGCAGGCCAGGAATATTAACAAACATGAGAATGTTAGAGAAATTAATGCCGATAACAATGGTAAAATCCTCTCCCTTCTAAGAGTAATTTATAACTCCAAAGGCTTTACAAAACCTGCAGACAGAAGTTAATTCTAAAGCTTTAACATCATGTGGCTCTAGCTTCATTACATACAAAAAGAACTTATTTATGTGTTATTTAGCACCTCTCATTATACTATATAAATTAACTGGTGAAATAAGATAGCAATTAAATAAAAATCATGATGGCTTTATTTTTTACAAAATAATTGTTGAAGACATGGGCATTGATACATTCTGGTCAATGACATACTAGCGAAAATCTGGCAGATGGAAGACCAGCAGGGCAGTGTGGAAAAGATAATCTTTGCTAAAAAAAAGGGACACAGAAAATCTCCCTTCTTCTGCTGGTAGCATCACAGCCGGGTGTGATGACTGGAACTGCTGCAGCCATTTTGCAACCTTGAGAACAAACAGTATGATCCTCACCTGACCCTCACTTGGGTTCTTGATCTAGATTTTTGTTATATGTGATACATTTTCTTTTTTGTTTAAGTCCTTTGAATTGGGGAATTTCTTTTTCTTGCAGCCCAAACCAGACTATTAACGATCCCAGTTAACTCTCCTATTACCATCGAGATTCTGCTGCTCAGATTAATGAAATCAGGTAAACAGTACCAACAATGTAAAGTGTCCCGGACATTATACTTGACCTTGGAGATTCTGCAATAGGAGATACGGATATAAATAGAAGGAGAGAGTGTTGCAGGGCATGTACGTGATATTAAAATAGTGGGGGCCGAAAGGAAGCCCCTGGATCCAGGTAGAAAGATCCCAACATCCCCAAGAAACGGAATAGAGGTGACGTGAACTAACAAATGATCCCAAGGGTTACGTTTAGAGGAAAATTTCTGAGGAGAAAAGTCGTGACACAGAGAAGCATCTTCAGAAACGTGTGGTGCTTGAAACTGTGCCAAGGTCGTCAGTGACACGAGACCGCAGCTCCCTGTGCCACCACAGCTCACTGAATTCCACAGCCCGAGCATCCCGCACAGTGGAAAACAAATGTCCTCCTTACGACTGCACGTTGGGTGCCCGGTGGCAAGAATGTGAAGTCTAGGGGCGCCGAGTAGTGCCTGGGTTTTCATGCACTGAGGTGAGAAGGATGGAGTGAGTGTCTCATCAGCTACCACACCAAGGTCCCG
>NW_011888852.1:1317564-1327924 GCF_000151845.1 Pteropus vampyrus | reverse complement strand
ATATTGTCTTTGCTACCCTCTCAAAATGCCGAAGTCTTCAAACCAAATTTTAGAAGGTCTAAAAGTTTCAATCACGGCAATTATTTTTATTAACATCAGCGTTGTTCCAACTACACATGCATTATTTATGATCAGAATATTAGTTTCTTAGATTAGACAGCAATCGATGTTTATAAAATGTTGATGCAAGTCAAATCCTGTTCTGATAAAGAGCCCGACAGAGTTCACGTAATTAATGAAGCTGTTGCTTGCCACTAAAACCGAAGGATGCTTACAGACTTCTGATGGTGAGAACTTGACCTTACAAAATGCCAGTTTTATATACCCAGCTATCATTGTACGAACGGCAAGACTGCCATTTCAATGTTTCCATATATTTACCTGGCAATCTCATTTCAAGTCGATCTACGAAAAATTAACTGAGAAGCTATGCTGCCTGTTGGAGACAGTAGTGAATCCTTATATTATAGGACAATCCATTGGCAACAATCTCTAAGAAGTGTTTTAAAACTTCATATTTAGACTATCAGCTTGCGTGACTATTGTCAGGGCTTGACAGCTATTAGCTATGCAGACATTGGCATTGTTAAGTTAGATCAGATCTGTATTATTCGAATGGAATGAAACACTTAAGCCCTTGCCATAAGAATCAATATGTGCTCAATATCTCTTGGGCTCCGGCATCATATTATATTCTCTTTATGTGCAAACATAGTTAGGAGCAAATAAAATACCACTTCTCGATTTCCAAATAAGCTTACTCGGTTTTTAATTAAATCTCCCAGGGCGGTTTGTCAACCTTGGCATTTACACATGAAACATTGATAATTATGTACAGATTCTTAAGAGATTTGTTTAGAATGTTCCGAGTTAAGAAGCACAATGCCAGGGAAAGGGCAAAATTAAAGCGTGAACGTCGTCTAACTCACATCCCAGCTCTCCAAACAAAGCACTGCAGCGCGCACACACCCACAGGAGCGAATCGCGCTGCCAGACAGGGAGGGTGAGGGAGCCCCGGGGAGACGGGCTTGTTTTATGCACTTAATGCATAAACAACAATGTACATAATGTGTCACACGGCGTGATAATAAATGCCCACTATTAAACCACTCTTAAGAAGTAGAATAGAAACATGTTTTCTATGTAAACAATCATCTCATCTGTATATAATGGTGTTTTGTGTCTTCCATTTCAAATCTATATTTTCATTTTCATTCTGTTGTCTTGCTTCACTAGGTTGGACCTACGAAACGATGTCAAATAAAGCAATAATAATGAGCATCCCGTCTCATTCCTAATTTTAAAGGTTATGCTTCTAACAATTCTCCATGGAAAATCACATGTGCTGTTGGTAGATATTCTTTGTCAGAGTATGGCCGTTCTATTTCTATTTCACTAAGAGTTTTTGTTTAGAATGGGGGTTTAATTTTACCAAATGCTTTTTCTGCATCTATTGAGATGATCCTTTTTTCTTTTAATCTGTTAAAGTGGTAACATCCCTCTGACTTTCATTCCTGGATAAATACAATTTAACAATTCACTACTTTTTTTTCCTTCTTTCTTTCTTTCTTTTTTTTTTTGTTTAAATAAACAGCTGGATTCATTTAGTTAATATTTGTTTAGAATTATTTACCTATGTTCATGAATTTAATTGGCCTGGACATTTTTCCATACTGTTTTGTCCTGTTTTGATATCCAACTTATAGTAGGGTCATAGTTTATGTCATTTTTTAGGGAATATCCTCTTTTTTCTCTTTTCTACAGTCTCTTAAAACTTAGATATAACTTGCCTATAAAATAATTTGGGCCCAGTGTTTCTGTTTTTTTTTTTTTAGAAATATCTTTAGATACTTATTCAAGTTTTACTTTCTTCTTCCCTCAGTGTCAATGTTTTGTTTTTAGAAATTTGTCGATTTTGTCTAAATTTTCAAATTAATTATAATGAAGTGGTTCATAATATTCTCTTATTATCTTTTTAATAAGATAATGATTATCTGTGTCTGTACTTAGTCCCCTTTTCATTCCTAACCTTATTTATGCTTTCTCTAATGTTTTTTCTTGATCTTGCTCTTTATAGATATTTCTATTAAAATCAACAGTTCTTTTTTTAAAGAATTAACTCTCGGCTTTAAGTCTGTCTATTGCAGATCTGCTTTCTATTTCTTTGATTTCTTACCTCTTTTCTACTTTTTAAAGAATTATCTTATTTTTGTTTTCTACTATCTGAATTTAGTGCTTAGCTGATAAGTTTCGGCCTTGTTTCCCTTCTAAGATCAGGATTTAACGTTATGAATCTCTCTCCAAGGACTGCTTTTACTCCACTGTTCTCTTTTATCTGTGCCACCACAGCTCACTGAATTCCACAGCCCGAGCATCCCGCACAGTGGAAAACAAATGTCCTCCTTACGACTGCACGTTGGGTGCCCGGTGGCAAGAATGTGAAGTCTAGGGGCGCCGAGTAGTGCCTGGGTTTTCATGCACTGAGGTGAGAAGGATGGAGTGAGTGTCTCATCAGCTACCACACCAAGGTCCCGTCTCAACACACAAACAGTCTTGTTTCATACGATGTGGCCATTTACCATCGGGAGCCCTTGCAATTCTGTATTTGTACATAATGAATCCTTTCTCTTTTCGTTTCAGAGAAATAATGTTTCCTACTGGAAAGATACATTTGAGATTACCCGTCTAATCACCCCATTTCACATACAAGGAAACTAAGGCTCAAACAGGTGTTGTGACTTTTTCAGGATCTTGAGCCAGCACTAGAACCGAGATCTTTTCATTCCCCGAAAATGTACTCTTATTCCTAATAAATATAATGATACTCATTCTGCCAGCAATTCATCTTGTCACTGTTAGTTTGAATTTGATTTTATATTCTAAGATGCTAACGACTCTATTTCCAACCCACTGGGAACTGACTTGGTTTCCAGATTCTTCTCGTTTGTTTTAGTTCAGTGGTGGAATAAAGAATAAAAACCCTGATAAATAACCACAAAGACGCTAAACCTAACGGAAGTTATTATTATGATGAAATGTATATTGTCTTTGCTACCCTCTCAAAATGCCGAAGTCTTCAAACCAAATTTTAGAAGGTCTAAAAGTTTCAATCACGGCAATTATTTTTATTAACATCAGCGTTGTTCCAACTACACATGCATTATTTATGATCAGAATATTAGTTTCTTAGATTAGACAGCAATCGATGTTTATAAAATGTTGATGCAAGTCAAATCCTGTTCTGATAAAGAGCCCGACAGAGTTCACGTAATTAATGAAGCTGTTGCTTGCCACTAAAACCGAAGGATGCTTACAGACTTCTGATGGTGAGAACTTGACCTTACAAAATGCCAGTTTTATATACCCAGCTATCATTGTACGAACGGCAAGACTGCCATTTCAATGTTTCCATATATTTACCTGGCAATCTCATTTCAAGTCGATCTACGAAAAATTAACTGAGAAGCTATGCTGCCTGTTGGAGACAGTAGTGAATCCTTATATTATAGGACAATCCATTGGCAACAATCTCTAAGAAGTGTTTTAAAACTTCATATTTAGACTATCAGCTTGCGTGACTATTGTCAGGGCTTGACAGCTATTAGCTATGCAGACATTGGCATTGTTAAGTTAGATCAGATCTGTATTATTCGAATGGAATGAAACACTTAAGCCCTTGCCATAAGAATCAATATGTGCTCAATATCTCTTGGGCTCCGGCATCATATTATATTCTCTTTATGTGCAAACATAGTTAGGAGCAAATAAAATACCACTTCTCGATTTCCAAATAAGCTTACTCGGTTTTTAATTAAATCTCCCAGGGCGGTTTGTCAACCTTGGCATTTACACATGAAACATTGATAATTATGTACAGATTCTTAAGAGATTTGTTTAGAATGTTCCGAGTTAAGAAGCACAATGCCAGGGAAAGGGCAAAATTAAAGCGTGAACGTCGTCTAACTCACATCCCAGCTCTCCAAACAAAGCACTGCAGCGCGCACACACCCACAGGAGCGAATCGCGCTGCCAGACAGGGAGGGTGAGGGAGCCCCGGGGAGACGGGCTTGTTTTATGCACTTAATGCATAAACAACAATGTACGTAATGTGTCACACGGCGTGATAATAAATGCCCACTATTAAACCACTCTTAAGAAGTAGAATAGAAACATGTTTTCTATGTAAACAATCATCTCATCTGTATATAATGGTGTTTTGTGTCTTCCATTTCAAATCTATATTTTCATTTTCATTCTGTTGTCTTGCTTCACTAGGTTGGACCTACGAAACGATGTCAAATAAAGCAATAATAATGAGCATCCCGTCTCATTCCTAATTTTAAAGGTTATGCTTCTAACAATTCCCCATGGAAAATCACATGTGCTGTTGGTAGATATTCTTTGTCAGAGTATGGCCGTTCTATTTCTATTTCACTAAGAGTTTTTATTTAGAATGGGGGTTTAATTTTACCAAATGCTTTTTCTGCATCTATTGAGATGATCCTTTTTTCTTTTAATCTGTTAAAGTGGTAACATCCCTCTGACTTTCATTCCTGGATAAATACAATTTAACAATTCACTACTTTTTTTTCCTTCTTTCTTTCTTTCTTTTTTTTTGTTTAAATAAACAGCTGGATTCATTTAGTTAATATTTGTTTAGAATTATTTACCTATGTTCATGAATTTAATTGGCCTGGACATTTTTCCATACTGTTTTGTCCTGTTTTGATATCCAACTTATAGTAGGGTCATAGTTTATGTCATTTTTTAGGGAATATCCTCTTTTTTCTCTTTTCTACAGTCTCTTAAAACTTAGATATAACTTGCCTATAAAATAATTTGGGCCCAGTGTTTCTGTTTTTTTTTTTTTAGAAATATCTTTAGATACTTATTCAAGTTTTACTTTCTTCTTCCCTCAGTGTCAATGTTTTGTTTTTAGAAATTTGTCGATTTTGTCTAAATTTTCAAATTAATTATAATGAAGTGGTTCATAATATTCTCTTATTATCTTTTTAATAAGATAATGATTATCTGTGTCTGTACTTAGTCCCCTTTTCATTCCTAACCTTATTTATGCTTTCTCTAATGTTTTTTCTTGATCTTGCTCTTTATAGATATTTCTATTAAAATCAACAGTTCTTTTTTTAAAGAATTAACTCTCGGCTTTAAGTCTGTCTATTGCAGATCTGCTTTCTATTTCTTTGATTTCTTACCTCTTTTCTACTTTTTAAAGAATTATCTTATTTTTGTTTTCTACTATCTGAATTTAGTGCTTAGCTGATAAGTTTCGGCCTTGTTTCCCTTCTAAGATCAGGATTTAACGTTATGAATCTCTCTCCAAGGACTGCTTTTACTCCACTGTTCTCTTTTATTATTATTATTTTTTTATTAAAGCTGTTCTCTTTTTTTATTATTATTGGAGTGACACTGATCAACAAAATCCAGTAAGTTTCAAGGGTATAATTGATCAGTAAGTCATGCTGCATTGTGTTCACCACCCATCGATTTCTTTCCATCACCAAATATTTGATCCCTTTACCTCTCTCTACCTCCTCCCTCCCTCTGCTCATAACTATTAATATGTATTATTTTCACGATTCAGTTCCAGTATTTTAAAACTTCCTTTGTGATATATTCTTTCAATCTTCAGATATATGAAACATTTTAAATTATCTTTATAATATTGTGGTCAGAAAACAAAACATCATCTACATCACGTCAGTTCTTTAAAATTTGTTGAGAATTAGCCATAAGGCTAATACATTGTCCATGAGGGCAATTTTTGTAAAGGAAACGTGTGCTTGAGAAAAATGTGTATTATCAAAGTTTGTTGTCCATCACATTAATATTTTGTTCAAGTATTTTGTATTTTTTTGTTTGTTTAACTTAATAATTGAGAATGAACTCGCCTATTATGATAATGGATCTTTCCATTTTTTTCTTTCATATAATTTGATGCTATCTTACTGGTGCAGAAATTTAGAATAATTACATATTCCCAGTAAAACGTGCTGATAGCGCTTTTTGTCTTAAGGTACTTAATATTCATATACCGCTCTCATCTTTTATTTAGTTTTAATATGCCAGGTGTGTTTTCCACCTTTTCACTTTCAACCTATCCAGGGCACAGTATTTTTTAAAGCATGCATTTCACTGTGATATTAGGGAAGAGATAAACTTTTTAAATGTTTAAACAAATAATAGAAGTTTAGCTTTAATTTTTTTTAAAGAAAACAGTTCAAATTCTTCTTTTCCTCTTCCAGCGTACAGATGTTCGCTCTGGTTTTAAACGTCAAATGATGTTAAAGTAACATAGAAATTGATCCGGGACATCGTCAGGTCCATAGCCCATTCAGCGAAACACGATCTGAGGACAACTTACATGCATGACCTTCTAAGTCAGATATTCTCATTATCTTGACCTTTGCTTTAACCATTTTCCATAGACCTGTCATATGACAATCTCATCATTTAAAGAACTTTGTTGCTTCTTTTCCGCTTAATAAATTAAAAATCAGCAATAAGAGTATCATCCAGAGTTTCCTACCATTAAGATTTTGCTAAACTTCCTCTTCATCTTTATGCCACACGCATGCATTATATGCATATACAATGCGTGTATCTGTAAAACAGAGACAGACTGGATTAGGGAGCCAGCCAGAGCTAAATGCAGGTCCAGCTTTGCATTTTGTGTGTGGCGCTTCCGAGGTTAGATGCATTTCACATCTCTCTCAGTCGTATTGGAATTTTGTCTAAGGCTCTGCAGCAGAATAAATAGGGGTGCCCCACTCCCAGCCGGAAGGCAGGAAGCACCCAGCCTGGGCAGCTCCCCGCTGACTCTGCTGCCAGTCAGTGGGGGGGGGGGGGAGGTCGGGGCACCACGATGTAGCTCGTTAGTGTCTGTAGCAGACAGAGGTGCCTGGGACGGCTCGGAAGGCGAGCAGGAGCCTCTGTGGTCACCCTAAAAGGGACCCTCCTAGAGAGCCCTTGGGGACGAGGAGTGAAGACTGGGCCCTATGGAGTCGGGTGGCCTTCGTCTGTGGCCTGGGGCCCCCATGTCCCAGGGTGCCACCACCAGGGGTGGTAAAAGCCTATCACAGTTGTTCCTTAGAAACTCGAGGCTCAGTTTCATCATCTATGAAACGGAGATGACAATCGCAGCTGTCCTGTAGAGTTTCTGACAAGGATTCGAAGGAATAGTGAAGTATTTAGCATGTACGTAGAAGATTCTCTATAGGTGTTTCTTAGTTTCTTCCCCCAAAAAATTGGTATTGTACTGTATAAAGTTTGTATCCTGCAGTTTTTTCTTTTTTAGATTAAACCATATGAAATTGTTGATATTCAACCATCTGTTGTACAGAAACAGCAATTTTCTATGTTTGGACAAATGCATTTTTTTGTATCAAATATACTTCAAAGACATGATTTTTAATTACAGACTATCCTATCATGTGAGTCATCTCTGATATACTCAGTCCAACTCCTTCTAATATATCTAGGCTGTTTTTACTTTTTTATCATTTTCTTTTGGGTTCTACCTTGAATTATGCCATTTAAAATCTATTAATGAGATTTGAAATAAATTAATGTGTCACGGTCAGAGTTTATGTGTCACTGATGTTTCCTCAGATGCTAATGAAACTTCTGATGACCCACACAGCTTGTCACTCGTCTGCCATACCAGGAGTCGCCGACTGCGGGCCGGCCCAGCCCTCCACTGCACAGATCATGGGACTGGCCCTTCTCTCTGCTTCCTTCCAGCATCTGTGACTTTCCTAAGACCCACAGTGGGGGTACAAGCCGAGAACTCTGGGTTCTACATTGTAACTTAGACAATGGGGATAAAAGTTAGGGCAAACCACGCCTCTGTGCCCGCTGCTGAGTGGACGAACCTTCTGGTTACTTTAAGTCATACATCTCAAACTCAAACATGGAGTGCTTGGTCCTATATATTAATTAACACTTCTGTCACCTCCTTTGCCTCTCCCCTCCCTCACCAAGCTAAGGCGGCCCCCAGGTGAGCAGCCTGCTTTGAGGAGGCGATGTGCTCAGCTTCTTCTCATCTGCCCAGTGCCCCCACTACCTGCTGACCGCGGTTTCCAGTGACTCCCTAGGGGAGAGAAACCTCTTACCTGACATCGTGGCGGGCAATCTCTCCAGGCTTGGCGGATGCTTCTAGAAGATTCTTTCCTTCGTAGGAACTACCCCTCCTTCAGGGCACCTCTCTTTCATCGAGTTCCCGCCTCACCTTTGGCCTTTGTGGTCCCCCACGACCCGTCCGCTGAGCAGCCTTTACCTTGGTGGGACACTTACCTGGAGATCTCTTTTAAATGACTCCAAGCCCTTACCCAGGTTCCACATTTGGGGGCCAGCAGTCCACGCCGTGGGCCAACCAGGCCATCTGGGGAGGAGCATCACTCCGCATGCACTGCCCCGTGCAGCCTCCCCCCTGCCACCTCAGGCCCCTTCCGCTGTCCCTCGCCAGGACACCCAGCAAGTCCCTCACGACTCGCATGTTGGGGGTGGCGGGGAACGGGGGCCTCACAGCTCAGCTCTTTCCCCAAGAGATCGTCTCTCCCTCGCCAGGCATTCAGCTATTCTGCACCTTCCCTTACATGTAAGCCCCCCATATGTTTTCCAACCCCCCCCAAAACATACTGTCCCACTCACAGTGACACCTCACTGGGGTGACCTCTTATCTTCTGCTTGTGGCTGCACAGCCTTGAACTCTAAAGAGCTCTGCCCCTTATTCACTGACCTCTAAACACATCGACCCTCCAAGGAAGCTCCAAATTTGAAATAATCCTTCCGCCAAGAAAATAAACCTCTTCAAACGCAAACCATTTTTTTTTTTTTTTTTTTAACACTAGTTGTTCTCTGAGTTTAAATGCTGTCGCTTCCGGTTATTGCAGACTGGAGTAGGGAAAAGGGGAAATAAATATAAAACTTTACAAGCGAAGAGGGATTAATTACTTCGGTTACACGTGTTCTTTGGATTAGATTGCTGCAATTGCAAGCACTATCGCTCCTTTGTAAGATCTGCATACATATTCATCGAAGTGTCAGTGACACGTGGGGTGAACTGAGGGTAGCAGTGAAAAGCAAAACATAAAAATAAATAAATAAAATAAGCCAAGGGGACGGAAAAATAAATAAATAAAATAAGCCAAAGGCTACAGAGGCTCTCGGGAGAAATAGGGTTGGGGTCAGGGGCCACGCGAGGGAGGAGGGAGGAGCTAAGAGAGGCCCGCCCACCGCCGAGGCAGGAGCTCACTGGGCCGACTGGACCTGCCGGAGAACCGCATCCGCGTATGTCACTCCCGAGCTCATCTCGCAGGGCCCGAGACACTTCTCCACGGAGAGGCGGGGCCTGTGTTCTGGCCAAGTGACAATCAAGTGTGCATGTGGAATAAACTTATTTTCAGACATTTGAATTTACTTCTCAAGACCCTTTTTTAAAAGACTTACTTAAAGATGAGTTCTAGCAGAATAAGAAAATCTAAGAGGAAGACTTGAGATCCAGGAAATAGATTCCACCCAAGAGAAAGAAAGACTCAGAATGAGAGCTGCTTAGGAAGACAGAAAGCTCCCGGAGAGAGGTCCACGGGAATCACAGGGTGGGGGTGGAGGGTGGCATTCAAGAGCCGGCCTGAGAGTTTGGGACATTTCATTGCAGGCTCTTTCATATTTGATTTTTTTCAACCACGTCTGTGTATTACTTTATAAAAATTAAAAATTACCTTAAAATACTGGTATTATTATTATTTATTTACCATTATTATTAATGGCCCAGATGCGGCCACCAAGTCAACCGAGAAAGGGTCTGTATTTGGGGGCCGTGCTAATGGTACTTGCTATGCAGTTAGGGTTAGACCTCATTAGACGAACAATGCAATCATCTAAATTGCCTATTAAGATAGACATAACCTTTCCACGCAGAAGACAGGCTTAAAAATGAAAATGAGATCTGTATTTTAAGCTTTCATTGGCACATATATTGAGGGCATTGTAACGAACACAATGTTCATGGTCTGGTGATGGTGCCGAGAACTTTGAACAAGGAGGCTGCCTGGGTCCTAATCCGACCTCTGCCGACTCACCGTGTAACCCAGAAACATGCATAACTTCTCTGCTTTTCAGTGTCGGCGTTTGTAAAAGGAGAATCCTATTATTCATATGATACACATGTACTGACTGCGCGCCAACAGACACTGTTCTAGACCCTGGGGATGCAGAGAACAGAGAACAAACCTCACTGAGCTCAACACATTCTCGTGAAGTGGGCAGACAGGAAACAAGATGTAAGGGGACATCGTATAGTATACCAGCAGGTGACGAGTGCCACGGAGAAAAACAGAGC
>NW_011888852.1:1314700-1316834 GCF_000151845.1 Pteropus vampyrus | reverse complement strand
TGATTTTTTTCAACCACATCTGTGTATTACTTTATAAAAATTAAAAATTACCTTAAAATACTGGTATTATTATTATTTATTTACCATTATTATTAATGGCCCAGATGCGGCCACCAAGTCAACCGAGAAAGGGTCTGTATTTGGGGGCCGTGCTAATGGTACTTGCTATGCAGTTAGGGTTAGACTTCATTAGACGAACAATGCAATCATCTAAATTGCCTATTAAGATAGACATAACCTTTCCACACAGAAGACAGGCTTAAAAATGAAAATGAGATCTGTATTTTAAGCTTTCATTGGCACATATATTGAGAGCATTGTAACGAACACAATGTTCATGGTCTGGTGATGGTGCCGAGAACTTTGAACAAGGAGGCTGCCTGGGTCCTAATCCGACCTCTGCCGACTCGCCGTGTAACCCAGAAACATGCATAACTTCTCTGCTTTTCAGTGTCGGCGTTTGTAAAAGGAGAAACCTATTATTCATATGATACACATGTACTGACTGCGCACCAACGGACACTGTTCTAGACCCTGGGGATGCAGAGAACAGAGAACAAACCTCACTGAGCCACATTCTCGTGAAGTGGGCAGACAGGAAACAAGATGTAAGGGGACATCGTATAGTATACCAGCAGGTGACGAGTGCCACGGAGAAAAACAGAGCATAGAGAGACAATAATGAGTGCTGGGGGAGGGGATGCAATTTGACATGAGGAAGTCAGGGAAGGCCTCGCTGCGTCAGAAACATTCGAACGGACCTGAAGGGGATGAGGACGAGACACGCCAATATGTGGGGGCAGACTATCCAGGCAGAGGGAATGCTATGCATAAATACTACGGTAGGGGATCTTGCCCGAGCGAGGGAGCCCCCGGGGCTGAAGCAGAGTGTGGGAGAAAAGGGGCGATGAAGCCAGAGATGTAATGGGAGCCAGATCGGAGGGACTCGTACACAGGCCATTGTAAGAACTTTGGCTTTTCCTCCAGTGATGAATCGCGGAGGAATTTTAAGCAGAAGGAGGTTATGATCTCGCTTGAACTTAAAAAGAAAAAGCTAACTCTGGCTGCTGTGTGGAGAATGAGCTCTAAGAAATGAGAGAAGTAGAGAGACCGGGTAAGCAGCAGCTTCTGCAGTCATCCTGGTGGCATCGGTTGAATTGTGTATCTCCCACCCCCAAATTCAGATGTTGAAGTCCTAACCCCTCAGTACCTCAGAAGGTAACTTAATTTGAGATACGGTCTTTACAGAGGTGCCATTCAGGGGGCCCTCATCCAATAGGACCGGTGTCTTAATAAACAGGGGAATTTGAACAGAGAGATACATGTGGAAGGAAGATGACGTGAACAGATGCACAAGGCAGATGGCCATCTGCGAGCCAAGGAGAGGGGCCTGAAACCCATCCATCCCTAACAGCCCTCAGAAGGGACCAACCCTGTCAACACCTTGACCTTGAACTTCTAGCCTCCAGAAGTGTGAGATCACAAATTTCTGTTGCTTAAGCCGCCCGGTTTGTGGCACCTAGCTGTAGCAGCCCGAGGAAGCTCATTCATGAGGCGTGATGAGTAGTGGGCTGGACCACAGCCGCAGCAGCAGAGCGGGGTAGATTCTGGACTTATTTAAGCCTGTAGGACTTGCTGACCAATTCGAAGCGGTGTGAGAAAGAAATCGAAGAGTCGAAGTTGACCTTAGGTTTTGGGCCTGAATAACTAAAAGGATGGACTCGCCACAGGCCGAGATGAGGAGAGCTGGGATTGCAGCGAGTGAAGAGGTGGACGTGGGTAGAGAGACCAGGAATCCCATTTTGGACATGTTATTAGAGACCCAATTAGGGATGACCGTGACACAGCTATCGTGAGGATCAAATGAATTACAGAACGCATTTATTGCGTGTTCGTTTACTGTGTGCAAAGCACTGAAGCATTTTTCAGTAGTAGATATTTTTAAAGTTAAAAAGTCTGTTTTCTAGAAGCTTATACTACCGATTACATGGAGAGGATGTTCCATCTTAGAAAGTTAGGCACATCGAGTACCAAAGAAGTGTCACAGGCTGTGTACAATTTGTCTATAAAGTAATCGGAGTTTCATTGCCGGATTGCTGACTACCTGTATAGATAATTTCATAGTCATCGCTTG
>NW_011888852.1:1311953-1313465 GCF_000151845.1 Pteropus vampyrus | reverse complement strand
CACCCGACGGTGCCCGACGCTGCTCTGCGACAAGGCCCTGGGACGTCCCACGTCACCAAACCCCACGACAGTAACGCCACTGTCTCTGTGGCTCTGGTTCTGTCTCATGTCAATTAATACGGAGGACTCGGTTTCCTCGCCAGCGTGCCCAAGTGCAACCGATGTCACCCGGCAGCCGCGAATTCTATCGAGGCAGAGACGAGGACATAGTTGCATCTGGTGCGTGTCTCCCTCACATGTCTCCCTTTCTCTGGGGTTCCTCTGCATCTCAGCAGGCACCGCTCCTGGCCCCTCTCCCAAAGCTCGAGGCCAGCTGACTCCCAGAGTCTGCGGCCCCAGCGTTCTCCAAACTTGAGTGACTACCTTGCAAAGGGGCCTTCTCACCCCACACCCTGACCACGGGAGAAAAGGTTACGCTTTGGTTTCTTCCAGTACTTTCTGCCAGATGTTTGTCACTGTCCTCTGTCCAATCACTACAGGCTCCTGAGGGAAAGAGGTTCTGGTTCCATGAACGAAACAGATGTTAGCCCCTGAGTGTCAGCTCCTTCCCCGCCAAACCCCCACCCCACTGGGATCTGGGAGCAGGGCCATCCCCGTAGAGGTCAGCTATGAACTCGGCATAGCTCATGATTCCCGGGGGACTTCAGAATCTAATCCCATATTTACACAAGGGTATTTATTCTCTTGTTATTGTTTAGTTTTCTTCTTTAGCCATAACGGACACCCCTCAGTTAATGGCAGTTAACTGTTTGGGCCAGTTCATTTCCAACGCATCACCAAATTCTGCCGACTCTACCTTCACTATACATCCAGATGCCGCTTCTCACTACATCATTACTACCACCCCATGCGCACATGGCCGTGCGTCACACGGTACCCACATTAAGGCGATGGGCTCCTTAACTAGCCTTTCCGCCTCAGTTCTCCCCTCTCTGTCTGTCCTCATCACGTGAGCAGAAGATCTTTTTAAAATCAAAATCAGAGCATGACTCCTCTGTTCAAAATCTCATGTGGTCTCCCATGTCATTCAAGAGTTAAAGACACAGTCGTTACAGCAGCCTGCAAGGCCGTACCTCTGTGTGCCTTGAGTCTGGCTCTGCCGTTCACAGCTCTCTGTCTCTACTCCATTCTAGAAACACTGGCCACCTCAGTAAACAGTAACAATAGCTAATATTTTGGGAGGCACTTAATGTGTGTCAAGTACTTCTTTACCTTCATTTAATCCATTGAAACAGAGACCTTGAGAGGTTATACAACTTGCTCAAGGTTACACACCTACCTGATAAGCAGTAAAACTGGGAGAAACCCTAATCAGGGTCTGGCTGTAGAGACATTCTCAACCGCATAGTACATATTGCCTTTGATACACGGTAAATTCATTATGGTTATTTTCTAGTCATTTACTTTTTACCCTTGACCTGAGAGTACCAAAAAAAAAAAAAAAAAAACCACCTCAGGTAATTAAATATTTCGTTTTCGGTTTTCATTTTTAATTCTGGAATCTGAGAGTCT
>NW_011888852.1:1300237-1311903 GCF_000151845.1 Pteropus vampyrus | reverse complement strand
GACAGCCAATTTCTATAAGCGACCTGGGGCTGCTTGAAAGGTACACTCTATTTCAAGGACACGGGAGCTTACACATGGTCATTAGGTCTGCCTTACTTTGATCCCTCTCATTCTTTGATCTATAACTATTTGCAGGCTAGTTCTGATCTCCTCATTCCCGTCGCTTCTTTGAGTTCTTTTTCTGAGTTCGACTTCTCATTTTCTTTGAGAGCATGGAGAACGGCTGACACCTTTCCTGGGACATTCTTTTGACATATCTTCTTCACCACCTTTCTCTCATCGTTTCTTTTTTGGGGGAGAGTGAGGGGAAGGGAGGGTAGAACGGGCACAGACAGCTCCTCCTCCCCCTCCGTTGGCTCCTTTCTGCCCATGTGTCTTCTGATGGTGGTGATCCTCTCCAGCCCACCAGAAGGGAATCGGCTGGCCGAAGCAGCCGGCGGCCTCGCTTTGGGTTTCAGAGGACACGTTCACCAGTGGGCGGGGAGGAGGGAGCACGTCCACACTCAGATTTCACACCGCCTCCTGCAGAGCAGCAAGGGGCAGGATGCCTCGCAGCAAAGCCTTCGTCACGGAGTCCCTGATGATCTAGCTGCTCGGTTCGGTGGCCGGCAGAGAGCTGTGTGGCTGTCATTTCCCCTCGGCCATTTGTCACTTCCAGATCAAGTCTCTCTCCATCTGGAAGGCAGCAAAGGCAGCGATTCCATGAAATTTCTCACCATTTCCGTGTCTTTTGTCACATGGACTGAATCCCCGCAGGGGTGTTCAACACTTGGTCATCTGGCCACTCCTCCCAGAGGATCCTTAAGTGGACTTTTCAGGATGGTGACACTTTCTTTTAGCAAATTCTTTCTTGATGCCCGTGGAATTCACCTTTAGTCCAAAAATATTTGGCGGAGACTCTTCATAATATAGACTTGTGGCTGTTTGCTCAACTGAATATGAAATCTTCTACATATTTCAATCCTTTTATTTTCAATGGTACGGTAAGATAAATGTCTTTTGGTTTTAAAAGGTGGGATAAAAAAGAGTGTGTGAAGGTCTATATTCTAGGTACTTAGAAAAACAGTGCTATTGCTACAGTGTAATTAAGTTGGGACATTTAAAAGGATAAGCCAAAGTTTAACAGGTCATAATCAGAAGGTAAGGCAAGAAGGAACCGGGCTTAGTCAGATTCAGGTTTGGTTAGGATTATGGACTAAGACATGATAAAAGAAATTAAAACGGGATCCGTGCTTTGGAGAAATTGGACCCCGTGGGAACGGTTGGTAGGAATGCAAAATGGCAGCCACCGAGGTTCCTCAAAAATTTTAAAATAGTTATCACCACATGATCCAGCAATTCTGCTTCTGGGTGTGTAGCCAAAAGAACTGAAACCAAGGTCTCAAAGAGATATTTGCAACACTCATGTTCCTGGAAGTATTACTCACAATAGCTCACACCTGGAAGCAACCCAAGTATTCACTGACAGATGAATGGATGAGCAAAATGCGGTGTATATATACACTGGAATCTAATTCGGTCTTGAAGAAGAAAATCCTGACAAAGGCCATGCAACATAGATGAATAATGAGGACATTAAGCAAGGTAAAACGAGGTATCACAAATAGATAAATTCTGTGTGATTCCACTTACACAAAGTACTTAGTCAAATTGAAGAGATAAAGTGGAAGGGTGGTTGCCAGGGGCCGGGAGGCTGGGGGATGGGAAGCTAGTGTTTAATGTGTTCAGCTCCAGTTTTGTAATAAGAGTTCTGGAGATGGATGGTGATGATGGTGATGCATTATGAATGCATTTAATACCACGAAACTGCACACTTAAAAACGGTTAAGATGGTAAATTTTGTTACATGTATTGTAGCACGATAATAATAATAATAATAAAAAAACGAGAGAGAGAGGAAAAAAAAAAAAACAGAACCAAACGGCAAAATGACCTATAATTTGGGCAATAGGCAGAGGTGAGGGATTTGAGAGCCACCAAAGATGAACACTAGGCGTAAATGCTCAGTTTGTCAGTTGGATATATTTATGATGTGGCTCTACTTAGGTGTTATGGCTCTACCTGTATGTATAGAAATCAATTTTCTCAATCAATGGATACTGAGAATACAATTTCTACTGTGCAGAAGTCAGTAAAATTGTTTTTGGCCTTTAGAAAGAGGACAAGAAGTTGAAAGCTGACATTAAGTTACAGCCAATTAAAGAGTGGGTGAAGGAAGAAAAACCATCACTGAAAATAACAGATGTTCGGAAAGGTAGGAAGAAAGCCCTAGTCTGTGTGTCATAAGTCAAAAAGCAAGTGAGATACAGAAGTCATGGAGAAAGAAGACTGAAGAGAAAGGATTTCGTCATTGGTAATCCCCAGGGATAACTCTGAGTTGCTCTGGGCCGGATGGCACAAGCTCTGGGGAATTCAAGTGACTTCAACTTACAGGGACGATCAGCAGTAGCATAATTAGACATACTAAAGATAATTAAGTTTGTGGTCTTCTAAAGTAGTTCAGGAAGCCTCAATATGATGGATTAAATATAAGATCATGAAACTTTCATCCCCCAAGCAAAAAGAACAAAACACACATACATCTGCAAAATTTGGTACTCAAAACACTGTGAATAAACCTTCTTTTCAGACGCATATGGAAACACGTGCAAAAAAAATCTCTCAACGTACACCAAGAAGCCAAATTATACAACTGACATTTTTGGCCCACATTTAGTTAAATTACAAATAAATCACAAAAATGTAATAAAATAAAAACACCACCCCCACACTTCAAACCTTCTATTATGAATTTTTAAAAGTCTTCTGGGAGAGAAAAATCAGTCAGCTTATGACTCGAAAATAAAATTATAAATTATAAGCTATTTAGAAATGAGTAATAAGGGGAACAATACAAAACAAAATCTTTGGAATGTAATCCAGTAGTACTTAGAAGAGAAATAAATACACATATCAAAAACCAAGAAAGATTAAAGGTAAATGAACTAAGTATATAGCCCAAGAGGCTAAAAAAGAACTAATAAATTCAAATAAAGTTGAAAGAAGGAATGAAGATCATTGTAGAATTACAGAAACAACAGGCGACAATAAAAAAATGCTCAATCAATAAAACCAAAAGCTGGGTCTTAGAAAATTTCAATAAAATCCAGTGATAGAAGAAAAAAAAGAGGTAACAAAATTTTTTGATACAAGGAAAAATAAATAGAGATGTTGTGGAAGAGATTTATAAAATAAAATAAACCATGTAAAACGAACAAATTTTAAAATCTAGACACACGTGATTTCTAAGGAAAACACGAGGGACCAAAATTCTACTTCAAGAAGAAGTGAAAAACTTGGCTTAACTAACCGCAAGATAAGAGATAGTAAGATAGCAAAAGCTTCAACTCCTAAAAAAGCTTTTAGACCCCAAAGGAGTAAGGACAGACTGAGCTAGTTAGTGTTCTTCTCCAGAAGCAACAAACAATTAAAATACGTCATTTTAAAGAAAGGTACAGTTTGCAAGACTGTTATGAAGGAAACTGTAAAACTTGACTAGACGGATATAAAAAATAGTCAGTAACTGACCCACTATATTCATAGACGGGAAGACTGAGTATCATAAAGACAATCATTCGTGCCTCCCCCACTTTATTTTTTAATTAAATGCAATTCTAATAAAAAGCCTAAGAACTTTTTTCCAGAACTTGGCAACCTGACTTAAAAATTCATATGGAAGTGTAAAAGACAAGAAGAGCCAAGAGAATTTTGAAGAGCATAAATAAAACTACAGCAATGAAAATGTATGGTTGAGAAGTGCATCATGAACGAATGAAGCACCCGAGAGAGCCTGGAAACGTGACAGATGTTATCAAATACATACGAAAGTCAACCTATCATTCTTAATATGTTCTCAATATAGAAAGGCTTTGAAATCAAAGTAGGAAGAATAAACTATTTAATAAGCAATAGTGCTGAGGTGAATGACTGTGCATTTGAAGATAAAATAAGACCCCTAACTGACAGCACACACAGTTAACGTTAAATGAACGCAAGTTTAAAAATGAAAAGCAAACAGAAGCTCTTACGCATTGCTGGTGGGAGTATAAAGTAATACAATTACTTTGGAATGCAATTTGGCAATACCTAGAAAGTAAAATACCCATATTCATTAAATTTGACATTTCCGTTCGGAATAAACTATGAGACAGGAAGGATGTTCACTTTGGCACTGGTTTGTCACAGTTAAAGTGCAAAGAGTCTGATTAGCCATCAATAAGAAAAACGATTAACTATGGTATGAAAATGGATTAACTGTGGCATATTCAAACAATAGAAGGCTTTTAAAAGCAATTAAGAGGAATTAACTACGGGATTTAATCAAATCTAACATGACATCAGTTATAAGGCACACCATTATTTTGTCATTAGGAAAGAAAATGCTGCCAATTTTAAGACATCACTGATTTAAGAAGCAACCCAATTTCAAAGATGTTATATTGCAAAAAAAATGTATCAACGCGGGATGTATCTCGGATACAGTACTGGGTAAAAAATAGGTTTGAAAATTAATAGGACAATGGATTTTTTCCTCATGAAATTTAGAAACACACAAAATAGTCCTTTTTTTTTTAAATATACATGTAAAATGAGGATGAAAACATGCATGGTTCTCTCTTAGTAAAAAGTTATCTCTTAGTAAAAAGCGGGGGGAGGAATGAAAAGAGGTTATAAGGTTTAGCCATACCTCTTAACATTTTATTTATTAAAAACAAAAAAGGGATTAGCTTTTATATAGCATATATAGTAAAAGTCTGCTTATCCTCTCTGTGAAGGGACAGTTGCAAATTTAATCACTCCATAGCACCTGTGTCACAATTATGGAATGTTTATTCCTAAAACACAATTTAAAAAAACGTTGTTTGCTAAACGTTCCTGAGAGATTTTCCTGCTCACTCACAGGGGGGGTGGGGGGGTGGGGGTAGGAGTGGCGAGTTAGCGAGAACATAAACAAAACATGGTGATGCGTTAACATCTTTTTAAACCGGAGAATGAGAGCGTGATGCTCTATTATTTCCTGGATGTCTGAAATACTTTTTACTTGAACATTTTACAAAATAACATTTAAAAAGGCACCATGTGCAATTTAAAATGAGCTCTATCAAGATTTCAAGAAGTAAATAACTCTTATATTACATAAACTTTCATAAAAAAAATACGAACAGTTTTCCAACTCGTTCTAGAAGGCTAGCAAAACTGCTTATACCAATACTGGGATAAAAATAACAACAAACAACTGATAAGCCAGTCTCACTACTCGGCATGAATATAAGTCTTCGGAGTAAAATGTTAGCATGCTCGATCTACTAGCATGACCAAGCTGAGTTAATCCAACCAAAGCAAAGATGGGTCTATATCTAAAACCTATAAATATAATTCATTACACTACTTAAAAAAAAGGAAAACCACAAACTGCCATGAAAACATGGGAATCCAACACACATTTCAGACTTTATTTTTTTAATGACCCTGATTAGACAGAAATAGAAACTCGTAAACTGGACAAAAGCGGGATGCTTTGTACTTAACAACGCTCCAGTGTCGCCAACAGTCACACTTAGACCGGAGAAACACGATTGATGTGTCTGAGCAATTTGAAATAATACTGACAAAATTATCTGCAGTGTGTTATCTGACAAATCCAAGATAATTAACAGAAAAACTATTACATCTAATAAACGCTCAGCAAAGTGGTTGAAAACTTACTATAGCAGGTATAATCAGTTAAAAAATAATGGCATGATAATACCAATGTTAGTAATAATAATAATCCACAAGTATTGTTTAAAAGACGCAAAGCCTATTCTTACGAAGAAAGTAAATAAAACTATATTGAAGGGAAGGCCTTCAAAAAATCTATCTCAGTGGGCAGACTCAATATTGTAAAGATGTTGAATCAGAGATATTTGAATAAGAGAAAATGACAAGAATGGCCAAGAATGACAAGACATTGGTTAAAATTACAACTTAGGAAAAATTTTCAGACCAAATACAAAAGCAAATTATGTAGGCATAGTAATTACATTAGATGCTGGTATAGGCATAGACAAAAGATCAGTGAAATATGAGTCCAAACACAGATCCACGTAGATAAACATATTTAGTTCATGATACCTGTGGCATTTCAAACCAGTGGAAATAAGAGAAACTACACCCTCCCCTTCAAAAAAATGCATTAAGAAAAGTTAACTATACACTTAGGAAAAAATTAAGTTAGACCACAATCAAACACAAAATACAAAAATTATCCCCAGATGGATTAAATGAGCTAATGTAAAAAAATGTTATTAGAAGAAAATGAAAATATTTTCAAAATCTTGTAGTAGGCACAAAACCCAGAAGCCATAGTGAAAAAATACTGAGATTTGAGCTCAAGGAGAGAAAGAAACTTCTGTATATGATATAAGATAACCATTAAAAAAAAATCACTAGCAGGTATCTTCCACATATTTAATAAGGATGGGAATGATGGCAAGAATACGTAAAGCACTCACAGAAAGGCCGCAAACCCACTTTTAGCACATACACTAGCCAACTGTAGTACCTTTTTGTGAGAAATAAATTGTGCGGCTGAAGTCCATAACCCATCTCTTTTTACTCAGAGATAAAAACAATGATGAGACAACTAAAGAGGAAAATGGGCAAAGAATATATGAACAAATAATTCGTAGACTAGAAATAGCCAATCAAAACGAAAACATGCAACAATGCCATTTCACCGGTAATTTGAGAAATGCAAATGAAAAAAATAATTGTGCAATCGCGGGATTGACGAAAATTAAAACGGTATTAATTGGTGGGCTTTTTGGAAAGCAA
Organism: Pteropus vampyrus; assembly: GCF_000151845.1. NCBI lineage: Eukaryota > Metazoa > Chordata > Mammalia > Chiroptera > Pteropodidae > Pteropus > Pteropus vampyrus. The sequence goes on along the minus strand of NW_011888852.1, from coordinate 1,305,048 downwards.
TTTAGCGAATCTGTAAGTTGAAGGAACGCCACAGTTCTCTGCATAGGAAGCTATTTCTCATAGGAAATCTGGCACTTCAGCTCAAAGACACATATGGGGGATTGAGCATTTTCTACATCATTTGTAAAAGTGAAAAATATAGTAACTCGAATGCCCATCCACAGAACAGCGATTCAACCAATCACGGCACACCTGTACAAAGGCTACACTCTGCATTTGTTAAGATGGTGGGATAAAGCCATGTGCTGATCGCTGTGTAGGAACATTAATCAGTACAGGAGAAATTTGTAGAAAAGTCAAGTATGATCCCATTTACATGAAAACAATACATAGGTGTATAAGAGTGAACAAGGAACAGACAAAAACCCTCATCTAGTGACACAAACTGATTTTCACACTTTGCTGTCAATGTCTGAATTGTTTCTACCCATTATTTTTTATTAAATTGGGGGTAACACTGGTTAATAACACTGTATCATCTTCCGGTGTACAAGATGATAGTTCGGCATCTGTACTGCACTGCGTGTGGCTGCCCGAGGCCTGGTGACCGTACGTTTGAGCCCCTCTACCTCCCACCTCCCCCCACCCTCCTCCCCTCTGGTAACCGCCCTTCTGTGGTATCTACTTCCTATGGGAATAGAGAAGTACCTGTGTAGATTTTTAAATTAAGTTTAACTGGCTGTTACTTAATGTGAACGTTGCCTGTTTAGGCTTGAAGACAAGGTAATTGCTTCTTCACAGCAAACGAAGTTAATCTTATATTATAGTTAACTAACCAGACTTGCTGTTTACAGTCCCTTAACTGTATTACACACCCTTCTAAAGCCATCATGTTAAAAGCTGTAATAGTTTCATATCTTCCTTCTTCTGCTCCAAAAAGCTGTGTTAAAAAGCTGGCTTTGTTCTCCTGAACTGCTTGTGCAAGGCGATCTCCCCATTACCCAACCACGGCTCAGAAAGTTCTCTACTTCGGCCAACCTTGTCCCCTCTGTTCCCAAGTGAACGAATCTAGTCTGCACCCAACTCCCAGACAGTCACACCCCATCTGAAGGTGCTGACTCCCCAGTTTATCCATTAAGTACGGGCACCAACGGGGCTTAATGCCGACTGTACAGTGAACCCAGTTAAACTCATTAAATGCTCAAGAATTTAGATTTTGTAAAATAAATGACATTTACATTATTATCCATTACTTTCTAAGATCTGTCATAGAAAGCAGTTTTAAGTGATGTGAATTCTAGTCCAAATCAGTGGTGTAATTTATCAACTCTGGTTCTACTCTGTGACCTTTGGGCAAATCTAGGTTTATGTGTAAAACATTGACAACGCACGTTTCTCAGAATGAGAGATAATACAGGGAAACAGGTAGCAGAGTATCGAATAAAATGTGGCCAGTATCATGTTCATCCTCTTGGCTAGGAAATCTCAACACAATTTGAGAATTATTCCTTCCTTAAAATGTATTATTTATTTAATCAATGTTGACTTGATGATTATTTAAGGTGAGTACAAAAAGAGCATGGCTTTGGAGTAAAACAGGTTTCATCAAATCTTCAGCCACACTTCAGAGCTGAGGAACGTTGTGTACACCACAGTCTGTTTCTCGGTCCCCTCACTGACCCCGGGCCACAGTCAGGACCGTATGACATGACGACGTAGGTACAGCTTTTAGGAAGGGATCTTGTACAATGAATTACCATGTTCCTTCATCTTAAACAATTCTTAAGGTCTGTTATTTATATTTTAATAAAAGTTAACTTGGATTTATTCAACGAATGTTTTTAAGTCCTCGCTATGTGCCATGGGCATTGCGCTGAGTGCTAAACCACTAAACGTGAACGAATCCCATGTCTTCACACAGTTTACCACATTGGAATAGTGGGGCTGTGCCGAGGGCCACGGAGAGGTAAGCTCAGGGACACATAACAGTGGGGCTTGTCCCGTTCACAGAGATCGAGAAATGTTTCGTCAGGGAAAATTCTCGCTCAGAGAGAGTAGGAAACAACTAGACTGCAGAAGAGTGCCCCGGGCACAGGTTATGCAAGTTGCTTTATCTTTCGAATGTCTATATACATTTATATGCACCTTATCAGTTCACACCTCTGGCAACCAGGTACAAGGGACGAAAGGAATAGTGTGGCTGACACGGACTATGAAGACAAGACTGGGCAGGAGTGGCCAAACATGCAGAGCTTTGCAGGGTGTGTTATCCAAACGCAGTGGTACACTGCTAACGGTTGTCGGGTTCACACAGCTCGTTGCTGCTGCTGTGGGGGTGGACGGGGGTCACTGTAACTCACAATAGCCTAGCTACACGGTGAACGTGAGTTTGAGGGCAAGCAAATGTCAGCAGACCAGTTTGGAGGCAAAGAAATGATATGAACTTCAAGATCTCACCGGTGGAAAAGGAGAAGGAAACTTCCAGGGATAGGCAGGGAGTAAAGTCAACAGAAGCTGCTGACAGGTTGGCTCTGGGGTGAGGGGAGGAGCCCGGGCCATTCCCAGCTCTCTGACTTGTAGTACTGGTTCTATTTTTGGATATATGAAGATGACCAGATTTGGGAAGGAAAAATTATGCATTCACTTTTGGACATGTTGAGTCCAAAGTGTTTTTAAAAATTAAAGAAGTCAGGTTTTGCCACTCTCTGACTCACAGTCCTACAACGGATTCCCAACGAACTTTGAACAAAACTCCCAAGAGGCACACAGGAACGTTCTGGCTCTTCGCTCTCTTCTGACTCTTTCTTACCCCTTTGTCCTGCGGTCGCCTGCACTCCAGAAACATCTGTCTTCTTGAAACTCTGATGCACTCAAAGTTCACTCTTCTGTAAGGACTTTTGTACTTGTTCTTCCCTCGGCCTATGATTTATTTTCCCCCAGGTGTTCACATGGCTACATCTCCCACTTAACGGACATCCATTCTCAGATGTTAGCTTGTCAAAGAACTTTCTCTGACTATCCTATATAAAATAGCCTTCCCGCTGGGAGGCTGGGATGGAAAGGCTGAATGAAACCTCCTGTAGTCTCGCTTTGCTATAAGTCTGCCCGTCACATACTACGAGTCTTACTCTGTGTGGACTAAGTTCAACTCCATGATCAATCCCTATAATGCCTAACAGAAAATAAGGCAACTCCTCTCTTGAGGGAAAAGCATATCGACTTTAAGACTTCGGTTCTTTTATACTCACAGTCCTGCATAAAAGAAAAAAAATTACAAGCCCTATAAATATGGAGAAAGAAATATGACTGATAAAAAAAAGGAATTGATAATCAAGAACTAAAAGAATCAGGCAATAGAATCAGGTCTATAGATGATTCAGATGTTGGAAGTTAGAATGTAGGAGTGGACATGGGACACAAACCACATATTTACAAATGAAGCAATCATAGAGGAGCAGTAATATGTGGAAAGAGAATGCCCAAACGGATGGAATCCATCAACTCCAAGATCCCAGAGCTCAGCAAACCCCAAGCAAGGTAAAGGAAATGAACCATAAGTAGGTTCATCATAGTCAAACTGCTGAAAACGAAGAAAAAAAGGACACATTATCTACAAGTAGCAAATACACAGAAAACATAAAAGCTGGATGATGATGGAATGTCTACTTTTAAATTGCCAGGTCAATAAAACTGCCAACCTAGAATTTTGCAGCCAATGAAAATACCCTCCAAAAACTAAGGAGTGAGAAAGACCTTTCAAACAAACAAAAACTGACTTATCTGTCACAAGACCTGCACTGTTAAGTACTACAAAAAGAAGTTCTTTACTGTGAAGGAAAATAAATTAAAATGGAAGCACGAAACTATTAAAAAAAAAAAAAAGAGCAAAGAAAAGAGAAACTGTACAGGAAACAAAAAAGAACACCGAGCAAAGCAACAATATTGTGGCATTTATAACCACAAAATACATAACTATAGCGCAAAGAGTAGAAAGGCAACAAACGAAGTTGAAATGTTTTAAAATTCTTGAATTGTTCAGGAAGTGGTAAAAGCATTAATATAATACAGAGTATAATAAGCCAAACATAGGGTAACCACCGGAAAAAAATACGATCAGGCATAACTAAAAAGATAATAAAAGAGATGAAACAGAATAGTCAGAAGTATTTTATTGAGCCAAAAGAAAGTGTGAAAAGGAGAAAATATATGAATAAAGACTGGAAAAAAAGAAAAAATAGCAAGATGATAAACTTAAAAGTTTCTATATCAGTAATTACACCAAAAATGAATGGTCTAAACACTAATTAAAAAACAAAGATTCTAAGATCGGATAAAAGAACAAGATAGAAGTATAAGATGTTTACACAACATATACTTTAAACACAAGAACAAACATTTGTTGAAAATAAAAGGACAGAAAAGGTTTTGCCATGCAAACGACAGCTAAAACCAAACCAGTATGGCTTTGTTATTACCAAAGTAGGTATGAAATATTCATGCAGATATTGACATTTTAAAATTATCAGGGTCACTGCACCATAAAGACACAACAATCTTAAACTGTATGTACTGAATAACATAGCTTCAAAGTACATATATAGCTTCTCCTCCAATCATTTCTATTCTCTGTCACTTTTCACGACCTGACGTCATGTATTTGTTGTTTCTTCATTCTCCCCGCTCCTGTGGAGAGCACAAGCTCTACAAGGGCAGGGACGTATCCTGCCTTGATGACACCTTATCCTCCATAACCAGCTTGGCACATAGTAGGCACTCGATAAATTTTTGCTGAGTAAATTAATAAAACTGCCACTAGCGACTTATTCTCTTAGTGCTTACTTTTAAAGTTTATATTATAAATTTATTTTCTT
>NW_011888852.1:1295112-1299517 GCF_000151845.1 Pteropus vampyrus | reverse complement strand
AACTGTATGTACTGAATAACATAGCTTCAAAGTACATATATAGCTTCTCCTCCAATCATTTCTATTCTCTGTCACTTTTCACGACCTGACGTCATATATTTGTTGTTTCTTCATTCTCCCCGTTCCTGTGGAGAGCACAAGCTCTACAAGGGCAGGGACGTATCCGGCCTTGATGACACCTTACCCTCCATAACCAGCTTGGCACATAGTAGGCACTCGATACATTTTTGCTGAGTAAATTAATAAAACTGCCACTAGCGACTTATTCTCTTAGTGCTTACTTTTAAAGTTTATATTATAAATTTATTTTCTTCAGTTATGCAATCCTTGAAACAGTACTTAATAAATCTCTGTCAGCCAAGATTTAGTATGAGAAGTTTAAACAGAAAGTTTGAAAAATGTTCCTGGGAAGTACATTTTCTCTTCATGAAACAAAGGCTTCAAAATTAAAAATCTTGAAAATGTGCCTTTCTCCATTTAGTAAACACATGTGAAAATACACATTGATTCACATAAATAAAATAATACAATTATATATTAGCTTTCGTGTTTATTCAACTTCACAGAAAATCCAAAAATGTGTCTGAAAGTTGGTTATTTATCTAAATACCAATTGTTCATCATGGTGACATAATACTACATGGCAGGGGAGATATGCCTACGTTAAACAAATCCTTAAGTTCCTGACATTCTGGAAGTGGGCCAAAAGGAAATCTGAAAAATCAAACTTACAGGTTGTCAGCAGATACAGAAAGTAACGTAACCTTTAATCCCGGAACCCATTCCACTGCCGCGTTTGGCATTTACATATACAGTGGACATCACTGAAAGAGCTTCCTGTTGCACTGCAGCAAGAATTTCATTGTGACGCAGAGTGAATGGATTTGCCACAGCGTGCAGCAAGGTAACCTCACTGAAGAATCATGAGATTTTCATACTGGAACTTGCTATGGTGAGTTAAATATTTTCTTAATTTTATACAGTACATAGTTTCAAAATGAACACTGTCACTGAAGAGTTTGCTAACCACTGTTAGCGATTAATGTTTTATACATACTTAATTTTACTTTATAGTATGTGGCTCTCCAAATGTTAGTACGTGAAATGTTAAGTTTAAACATAATAAAACTCAGGACATCAAAACGTTGATCATTATTGCACCTATTTTTCTACAGAAAAATGGAAAATTTACATCATAATCCTCCCAAAAAGTGAACAGACATGTTAGAAAATCAGACTCATTGGCATTGAACAAAATCGACGATGAACATTTGTGAACTGATGTACAGAATTAAATGTGCAATGAAATTTGCTTAACTATGATCATGCAAATAAAAATCCCCCCCCAGTCATTTTTTCATCATGTTTTATAAAATGGTCTTAGAGATATACTGCCATAAACATTTCTGGTGCAACTTAGTCAACGACAAAAATACAAAGCTATCCCTTATTCTTTATTTTATAGACTTAAAACCATGCCTTTGTACTGCTGAAATAGAAATAGCGTGGTTGGGAGAACTGAGCTAATGAAACATTTAACAACCAATACATCTTGGTCCAACATTAGCTGCCTCGATATACAGCAGCCTCCCATAATCACTGGTGTTAGTACTGTTGTAAATGAAGAACAGTTAAATATTGAAAGATTAAGACACAATTCAAAACATTTTTTAAAAAATAAAAGGCAGTTTCATAAACATGAAGAAATCTCTAAAGAAAAATAATCACAGCAACTGTGATACACACTGGAAAATAGTAAAATGTCATTTTCCAAAATAGTAGTTTCTTTATTATATCCCCCATCTATTATAACCAATCTTGGAAATATACCTTAAACATAATGGTGTAGTATATGAAAATGCTCCATTATTCAACGTGATAAATTTAATAAGTTAGAATATGATTTTCTTTTCTGATGTTAACCATGAAAAAAGAAAAGAACAGCACCTGAAATACTAAAATGGATTTAGCTAAGCATTAATAAGTAGTAATGTATATGTTTTGGTTCAAAATACAGTTTATAAAACTGTAAAAGTATACTGCCTTAATTTGTTTCTATAATTCTGCAGATTACAACAAAGAAAGAAAAAAAGCTCTGCTCTCAATCCAAATAGATTTCCACTGCTCCCAATCAGGACAAAGTGGAATTTCACTTAAAGTTGTAAGACTGTGATACCTACAGTAGCTCATATAGTCGAATATATCACTCCCACCCTGTCCCTACCTGCCTCCCCCCGCCCCCGAAAAAACACAATTTTTTTGGCTCCAAAATAAAGTACAATAAACTCTTGATGAAAAACTATGTTATGGGGCGATCTATCATATACTATGACTAAATATGAATTTACAGAAAAGAGCACATCCCATTTTCAGCACTTTTTTTCATAAACATGCAACTCACTATAAAATACAAAACACTTGCTTTCAGGAACAGCTTTATAAAGACACACTGCATCAATAAAATTTTTTTCTTTCTGATTACCTTTACATTGTTATGGAGAACTGGAACTTTTCTAATGTGTATATATCAGATTTTATATTATAATGTAATAATTTGCATTTTCTGAACATAATGTTCAAGAAGAAATATCTATACACAATAACATTCTAGACTATTAAAAACTAATTCAAATTACAGAATTTTATTGATACAGTAGATTAATAAAAACTGAAAAGGGATGATAAAATGGGATAAAGAATTCAGTACATTATTTTATAACACATTCTTTAAAATTAAAATATTTTAAATCTCTCTCTTCTTAAAATTTTCATTGCCATGAAAGGCCAGAAAATTCTGGGACCAATACTGAGGTGTAAAATAATCAAACAACTTCACAATTTGCGTGGTGTCCTCACATCGGAGGCATGGTTCAGGTGTAATGACAGACAATTTAGCACCTCCGAAGGGTATGGGTGCCCAGGAGTAAACACGGAGTTAAGATACACAAGGAGAGGGACCATGTAACTCTCCAACAAATAGTGACATCAAGAAAATGACAACACCATTTGTTGAAAATGTTTTTTTTTCACAGTAAAATTGCAGAGTATACAAATACAAACACTGACAGATGACTGCTTAAGATCTATTCTAACAAACTCTTTTCAAATCAATAGATCCAATAAACAGTTGGGTACTGTCAGTTTAAAGCCACAGATAAAAGCTATACAAGCACTTTAGAAGTCAGAAACATTAAAAAAAAAAAAGAAGAAAAAATATATTTACAGGTTTCTTCTTTCGTTTATGTCTACACAGCCATCGCACGTGACACTTTCACAAGACTCCGCGGTCGATGTTACCACCATGTGCATGGCTGACGCACATGACCACCCTATGCGAGGTCGCCAGAGTAAGGTCCAACTGAACACTCTTCAGCAGTCCCACCTTGTGCATCAAAGGCTTAACTCAGCCTCGAGCTTGACAAAAAAATGAGTTTTTCGAAGTGTTCACATCGAAAGTTATTAATCACATGCTCTCATCGTCTTTCTCTCTTCGAACTTCGCCGCCGTACCTTAAAAGAAGTCACCAGATGCTTCATTAAAATGGGTACGTTTACTAGACACAGCAGTAATTTTTTTTTTTTTTAACCAATCACTATTCGTATTTGTTCTTGATTTTCTTTGCTTTTCTTTCCTTGAAATCTCTTATTTTAACTTGCTGCCTTGGCATCACTTATTTTAGGCCTATATTAATACTTAGATGTCCATAAATAGCCTTTCCTGAGTAGCAGGAGAAAACTATTTTACTTTTCTATTTAGTAATTTTGTAAAGAAATGAACAAAAGAAGTCCATGTCGACACCAAGAAAAACAACTGTAAATATCACCTTTTTGCTTATGTTTCTGTGGTAAAAGAAAACATTTGAAACTTATGAATTTAGGCTTACAGATGTTTTCCTAATTTATAGTTAATGAGTTTGGATCCTAACAACTATCGAATACATTTAAATCAGCAGAATTTCAGACATATTACCATTTACTGACAAGTGCTAATGAAAACATCAAACCTTAGGGCCAAAAAGATCAGTATTAACAAGAGGAATATAAACAAGTGGATTTTAATTTAATTAGGTTATAGTATAGTTTTTCTTTGATGAAGACATCAACTGTGGACCCTTTGGCCTTATTTTTATATCTCCCCAAAACCCTTAAAAAAACAATCCCAGCTAGTTGGAGACCACATTCTGGTGTATTTTTCTGTGGTCTTAACTCATTCACATAAATGAATCCCGGTGCAGACAGAAGTGCTGGTTATACCAAACAGGACAGAGAAGCAGGGATCAGCTCTGGGACTTGATCACAGAAAGCAGGTTTCTCAAATAGGATGGCTGGCTGAGCTGATGCAAAGATTTACCATTACTATTATCAAGAGAACAGCTCCTACTTAAATGTTTATTTAATTATATTTC
>NW_011888852.1:1279286-1294242 GCF_000151845.1 Pteropus vampyrus | reverse complement strand
CACCTCTTGTTTCTTCTCTCTACAAAGTAATCTTTTAAAATACAAAAACAGCTGTTGTCACTCCCTGTCAATAACGCCCTGCTGTACTGAGAGTCATTTTGTAACTCTTAACACAGCATCCAAGGCCCTGGCCTACATGTCCATTCGCATGTCTTTCTCGTCCCCGATCCCCCACTGCGATCCAGCAAATCCTGCTTTCCTGAGCTGAATTTGTAGAGCTAGTTTCCACTTCGGAACCTTCCAATACAGTTCCCTCCACTTGAAATGTTCCTCTCCAACCATGTATAAAAGTCCAACTCCCTCTTTTCTCGAGAAATCAACTCATCACTTTGCCAAGAGAAAGCTCCCCCAATTCCTCAGCCCTGCCATGACATGCTCTTATAGTTGCCTAAATTTTTCCTTTAGGGCACATACCACTGTTTAGAATTCCATAATTATGTGTGATTAGTTTATGACTACACATCTACTTAGGTGCTAAGTCCCATGAGGACAGGAATCATGTCTGTTTTGTACCACTGTATTCCCTAGCACGCGCTCTGAAAAAGAGGTGGCAATCGAAAATATGTGACAGATACCGCCACCATTTAATCAAATGTATCCCTGTTGATAAAAATTTATTAGATTGTTTAATCCATGCTCAAATCAAGAAATTTTTTTACTTGATTTAGTTTTTCAGAATTAACAGAAGAAAATACAGAAATTACATAGAAAATAATACAGTGGTTCTCAATTTCACTGAGGTCAGAACAAGAAAAACAGGCAAATACAACATGTTATTATACAAGCTCTAAAGAGCTTCCCAGTGAGGGTAAGAGAGACTGTTATGACAGAATACAGTCTCTTTCTCTCTCTCTCTTTTTTTTTTTAAATGATTGGTTTAGAACGTTCACATGGGGACTCGGGTAATTTTAGGAGATAACATGATAATGATTTAAGCCCTTAATTTTATGATGCTCAAATATAAACAAATTAAAGTTATGGGCCTGAAAGACATCTACCCCCTGTTATTTCCTTGTTATAAAATCAATCATGGCAATTTAACATTTCTTAAAATTTTGTTTTTCAAAACCAGTGATTTTTCCCTGGTTGCTTCCAAACGCATTTATGCAGCTGCCCAAAAATGGACTTACCATTACTTTTCAGCTGAGGGAAAAATTAAATGAAGAAGGCATGAAATACCGGCTAGACACCTAGACAACTTTTCCTCTTCCTGTATATTCCACAGGAATAGGAAAAACTTGTAGGATATCTAAGTACTTGGAACAAGGTGTGTTGGTAACTCTGAAAAGTCAAGCCTCTGACATAATTACGTAATGGTATCACTCTCAGAAAAACTGCAGAATTTCTGACTAACAGAAGACACTCTATTTCCACTTAAGTAGAGAAAAAGTACCAAATTTACAAATGACAGCATTGATACTCCTTCAATAATTTTGGATACACTTCAATAATTTTGGATACAGATTTCAATAATTTGGATACACTTCAATAATTTTGGATACAGATTTCTTATTGTAACTCTCATATAAACATGTGATTGTGTGACCATCCAGAACTACCTGTATGTGGATACAGATGTGCTAATTTCATTAGAAAACAAATGAAATCAAGACATCGAAAACAATTTCTATGGATGTAATTTAAGAAAAATGATTCATTTTACTTTCCTACATAGTTCAAAGAATAAAAGCGAAAAGTATAAAAGCTATTTTTTTAAAAAGTTGCTTAGGAGAGATATGAAGAAAAACTGCAGTATGGAATGACAAGGCAGCCTGATCGATACGCTGTGATTATTTAAAAATATCTTATCATCTTAGGTACCATAAAGTCTGATTTGGAAATGAACTATTTGGTACTCATCAAATAAAGATTGGCCTAAAACCTGTATAAATGTTACCAGAGGATTATCAATCACCTAGGTAAGTTAATAAAAAACCTTACCTTACCTAGTGTAATGGGGGCTAAACATATGAGATTTAAATGCAGCCTTTTATATATTTAAAAATTTATAAACTTCTGCAAAATAATTTGAAATTGGTTTGAAATTTAATATTATTTACAACTTACACATTTTTTTTTGGTTGTGATGGTGATGGCGTTTTTGATGGTCTTCCTCGTCCTTTCTGTGGGATGGACTGTGTGGGATCAACTGCACTAGTCTCAGGAGATTCTGCTCTGCTTTGGGGAAGACCCAAATGTGGACAGCGTCAAATTATGACTCGCAACAGAGTGACAAATACATGCGCTTAGTCACACGTGCTCACCTCTGCTGTGCTCTCCGGGACGGCCGGTGCTGTCTGCTCTGAGACTTCTGCTCTGGGTTTCCGCCTTGTCTCTCTTCTTCTTCCTCTTCCTCTGCTACTGAAGGTGCGGATTTTTTTTTGCTTCCTTTTTTAGAAGTTTTTACTGTGGGCTCTTCTTTTGGTGTCCCTCCACCACCGAGAGGTTTCGGTGGTCGGCCTCTTTTACCCTTTTTTGGTGGACTGTTCTGTTCATCCTCATTTTCTAATAAATCTTCTTTGAGCCTCTTTTCCTCGGGCCACTGCTGCTCATCTGACTCTGAGGCTGTGTGGCCTCTCTTCCGTCCTCGCTGACTGCCTTTAGGTTTCTGCTCCTGTACCAGCTTAGTCAGGTCGTCCATACCTAATTTCTCTTCGGAATCTGTGGCAGGTGCTTTTTTCCGGCTTCTAGGTTTGTCCAATTCAGACTAGGGATAAAAACCACAATTTCAAGTATAAAATAGTCAATATGTACATTTTGAAGAAACAAACAAAAAATCTGTGACCCACCTTTGTCATAAAAATGCACCTAAATGAAGTTAGCGTTTTTAAATACGTCAGAACAATAACTACTTACTTGCTTTTATGAAGTTTTTAGTTTAAAAAAATTATCTGGGGTAAGAGGGTAATTATTTATGCATACTTAAGCTAGAGAACCTCAAATGGAAGCCTCTCAAAATCAGTAGTTTATTAAGACATAAACTTCAGTGAAGAGCTATTTCATAAAAAAAAATTCTAAATTCAATGCTTGAATAGTAGACAACTATACTAAATATAATGAATCTGTTTTGATACTCAGTTTAACTCTCATTTTACCACAGTATATGAGACATAAAATATCAACTATGTTATAATCATGCTTTACACATAAAAGAATTTTTTATTTTATGAATGAATGCTGCAAAATACAAAAGTTAAACACATTCATCATTTATTAAAAGATTTGAATGCATTCTGAATCTAAGATACTACTTCTTCTCAGGTACAGTTACTTAACGACAAAAATAATTTAAAAATCAGCGACTTTCAAATTTAAAATATAAATCCTAGTCTACATTCAGAGAATTTATGATTTACCAACAGATGGAGATTGAGGAAATTTTTCAAAGAAACTAAGAACAGTATGTATGAACACATATGTTGCTGTACACACACATACATACTTAAAACTCACAAATACCTAAGTGTATAGTAATAAGTTAACTTCTAAAAAGTTTGTACCAATTTACATTCTTAAATATCAGTGAAAACAAAAATTATCTGAGTGCCTGTAATTTTTATATGTTTGATTAGTCATTTGCATTTCCTGTCTGTGAACTGCCTAATTATGTCATTGGTAGTATGCCCTTTGTCCATTTATTTATTAGAGGCTTAGTGTTTTAATCTACATTCTTCTACGCTTTTATATACTTTTAAATTTTATTTCTATTTGTTATAGACTGAATTATGTCTCCACAAAATTCATAGGTTAAAACTACTCCCCCTAATATGATGGTATTTGGATGGGGCCTGTAAGAGGGACTTCAGTTGCAATGACATCATGAGGGCGGGGCCCTCATATGGGACTAGGGCTCTTTAGGAAGAGACACCCAGAAAGATTTCTGTCTCTCCCTTTCCACACATGTGAGGACATGGCCATCTGATAACCAGAAACAGTTCTTACCAAGAACTGAATCAGTCGGCACTTTGATCTTGAATATCCCAACCTCCGGAAACGTGAGCAATTTAATTTGGTGGTTTAAGCCACCCAGCCTATGGTATTTTCTTATGGCAGCCTGAGCGCACTACAATATTATCTTGTTTAAGAACAAGATGTGAGATGAGGTTCTAAACTGTTTTTTCCCTACTCCCACCCCCAAAGAGACATTCAACTATGTCAAAACTGCTGATTTGTAATGCTTCCTTCATTCTGTATTATGTTTTAAAAAATAATGTTTAAGGACTATTATCACAGCAGCACAATATTTTACTAATTATAACTAAGTATGGTTGTATCTGGTTGGGCTAAACTTATTAGTCCTCTTTTTTGTATTCATTTATTCTTCCACATGGACTTAAAAAAATCACACTGGAATTTTCTAATTATATAGTCACTTAGAAAAGACCTGTTATCTCTTAGATTCATCTTTTCCATGAAGGAACATGGCGTGTCCTCTCTCTAAGTCTTCCATGTTTCTCAGTTTTGATATTCTCTCCACATAGGTCCCACTACTTCTTTTTAAGGTTATGTTTAGATATATCTGTATCTGTTTCTTTCTTTCTATCTATCTATCTATCTATCTATCTATCTATCTATCTATCTATCTATCTATCTATCTAATCAACCTACCTATCTACCTACCCACCTACAGCAAGCTAATAATGTATCTAAGTTTGTTGTTGCAGTGGTTATTACAAAGTCAATCCCTTTTCCCCCACCTGTATACCTGATATAAAGTAAAACCAGAGTAAAGCTAGTTACTTGTACACATATATACAGAAATATGGCTACCATGCTAAATTCTTAGTTTTTCAACTGCTTCTCATTTTTCCAAGAGTACAAAAATAAAAAAACAAATCTGTCTCTTTTTTCTCATTGTCATACCTTTGATTATTTCATGTCTTCTTGAAATGGTCAAATATTCTATAACAATTTAAAAATTAGTGGTGATAGCAGGTTGCTTGTTTTGTTCCTGATTTTTAATAAGAATGCTTCAGGTATTTTATCTTTAAGAAGAATAACTGACTAAATCTTTGCTAACTTAAACAGACAAAACTTTCAGCATGCTAGGATGTATCCTTCTGGTATTATGAGTTCATATTTGAATATTTATCTCTTCTTTAGCATGATCTGAGAATATCTTGTTAGTATTTTTCTTATTTGGTACACTGATATGCCATAATGTATTAAAAGATTTTTTAACATTAAATTATCCTTCCATTCCAGGAAAAAAAAAGACCTATAAATCACTGGTTTTAATTTACTAGTATTTAAAGTTTTGCACATAAATTAAAAAGTAACTGTTATTACTCAGAGATGGGAGGTAAGAGAAACATTAAGTTAAAACTAAATTTAAAGTGTCATCTCCGATTTTAAATGCTACAGTTCATTTTGATGTCCACAGATCTGGAAGTTTGGCTGATTTCCTTCATGTTCTGGAAGAGGTGGTTGGTAAACACGAAACCAATGCCTGCTTTCTTGAAAATGCTACTAAATAATCTACTTTCCTAAAGCACTACATTCTCTAATTTTTCATTTTGCGCTGCATTGTTTTAAGAAGAGAGGGAGTATAAAACTGGGGTTAGGAGCAGGAAATGGAGAAAATATGGTACCTATAAAACTAAAATTTAAATATAAATGTGTATGGAGAATAACTGCTTTGCAGTGAAATTTCAGTGTGAAGCTGGCAGTAGGCAAAGGTATGGTACCCTTTCGTTATAATAGATGGTATTTTTTCACTGTAATTATTGGTCTTTAAACTTCTGCCTTATCATGTTCACCTCTTTGAGGATATTTTGGGGGAAACTAGATTAATAAGGTTCTACTAGTACTTCTGAAAATAAATGCAATGTTATACAAAGGACAGCCAATTACACAAATAATTCTCAAAGGCTCAGAAATTCAAAACTATTCTATGAAAAACAGAAACTGTGTTCTGCATTGCTCTGTAAGGTGAAACTAGATATGGACTTTATAGGATAACAAAATATTAAGAATTAACAAAACCGCATTTTCCAAATGTGGGCATGTGGGTGTGGAGCCTAGGTGATGTTTCCAACAGCGAGAGACATGACAAACTCTCCACTTAAGGCATTTGCAAGTACGTGGTGACCGACTCTCATCAATGGTAATGAAGCCATTTTTGAGAAGTAGGACTAGAAGACATAAATACCTTTTCCAATTCAAGGATTCTCTTCTCTAAATCCAGATAACAGGATTCCTTTCTGGCTAAGCAATCAATTTTTAATTCTGCTTGAGTGAGATTTTTAAACAGCCAATAAAAATGAGAATTTATAGTACAGATAGTAAGGATTTAGTAAGAATTTTAGAATTACAATTTTTAAGTAGAAAGAGAAACAGTCTGGTAAAATAAATTACTGGAGACACTTGAAAACACCTGACAACAAAATCCTTGGGCTGTGTAATGCTGGGCCCGTGGAAGACAAGACACTGATATTTCAGAGAAAGCGAAAAGCGAAAGAGCATCATTACTTCATTAATAACCTCCCATCTCTATTAACTGGGTAGATTTAAACACATTATTATGGTAATCACTAATAAAAAAAGATTAATCTTTTTAACAATAAAACAGCAGTAACAACAATTCATTTGGGCTAAACTGTTTATTCTGATAAACCTTACCAGCGAAGTATCCACATTTTACAGATAAAGAAACTGATCGGAGAGCCAAATCAAGAAATATTCAGAGCTAATCTAGAAGTCAAAGTGTGCCCAATTATTAAGGCCGTCAAGCTGTGCTGGAGTACATAACTGTCTTTTGCATCTGCACCAAAACTACTAAATGTGTCTTCAAATGACATTTACAAGTTGGGTCTATCATACAAGCTATTGCTGCTATTAAGATTTAAAAAAGAAACAAGGACTTCCTGAAAACTGTAGCCATTTCGTACCTTTACTAGAAGCTTATTTAATAATTACGGGCTCAAGAAATCAACTAAAATGAGGAAGCTTTTAAGGATCCCTCATTCTATTTCCTTTCTCTAAGGCTGACTTTAAACTTATTATGTAAAACAAAAACAAAAACAAAAACGAAACCCATGACCCAGAAAAAAAGCAGTTCTGAGTATGGAACTGGCATGTTTCATTCCAAAGACCTGAAGAATAAAGATTACTTATTAGAATGACCAAACAAAAAATAACCACAAGAAATTCAATATGCTTAAATTACTTGGTAGAGGATAATTATAAACTCAAATGTGATTAAAACCATTAAAAGAAAATCATATGTTAAATTCGAGAGTAATGTTAACTGGTTTAATTGTAAAAATTATTATTTATATGGTAAAATAATAATTATTATAATTATAAAACCAAACCAAATAGCTCACCCTTACAAGATCAGAGTCGTCTCTCTTGTCACTTTTTTTCCCTGGCAAAGGTGAAGACATCGTGTAATCTTCATTTTCACTGTGATCCATTTCAGAACTATCAAGCCTTTTAATATAGACATTAGCAGTTATTATAATCATAGAACCTTAAAAGCTTTTTCTGTTCCCTAGTGTAGCTGTATAGCTTTATCAAAAAAAGTTCATTCTATTTGAAAAGTATTAGTTTTATTCTACCATATTTAGCACCAAATCAAGCAATGAAGCATATTTAATAACCACAAGTTTAGTTTTTTCCCTAAGTCTTTTTAAAACGAAATTCTGTGTTGTAGTGGGAACATAAAGCAAAGTAAAACTTTTTTCTTGCTGGGAAGTTGGACTGTTCTACGTCACAGTGTGCCCTATCCCTTCCCTCCCTCTCGCCTACCCCCATTCGACTGTTTCTTCTTACACTTAACAATCTTTAACACATTAAGTTACTGTTTATTATCTACTGACTACCTTGGCCTGCTAGAAAGTAAGCACCGATCTTTTGTCAATATCACTTAGTGATACGCACTAAAGCATTTGGATCAGTGCCTGGTATGGGGTAGGCACCCAACAAATACCTGCTAAGTGAATAAACAGCACATGCGCTCATGCACTGGTATAAAGGCTCCGTCTTCTGTCCAGGGAGGGTTATCTCATTCTTTGTTTGGTTTTAAAAACCATTTGCACATTACTGAACCCTGACTTTCGGTCTCTGGTTGAGAGGCTACCCTGAGCTCTAGCCTCACATACCCAGTTGCCCGCTCACCTGAATTCTAATAGGCATCTCAACTTTAACACAGGCAGAAGTTATGCAGACACTCCTCTTTCCCCTCCTCCTCCACACACACGCACACACATTCAGTCTGTTCCTCCTCAAGGATTCTAGAGCTCGGTACATGGCACCGCCATCTGTAGAAGTATTCAGGCCAAAAAACCCAGAACACATCCTTAAATTCCCCTTTTCCCTAACGGTTCACATCTAATCCATGAGCAAGACCATTTGGATCCACTAAGAAAATAAATCCCAAATTTCACTACTTAAGATTACTGTTAGCTGACTCCTACTGGTTTTTCTACCTCAATTCTAGCTCTTCTATGGTCCACAAAGAGTCAGGCAATCTTTTAAAAGCGCAAATTAGATCACTAGACTCCACAATATTTTCCAGTTGTACTTAAAAATCAAATCCAAATTCTTTACATTACTCATCAAGTCCAAACATAATCTGGCTACCTCCCAACATCATCTCTGCCATTACTCTCTCATGCCAACTCTCCAGCGAAGCTGATCTCTCCAGGACACCTAGGAAGTTTCACCAAGCAGGGAAACTAGGAGTCATTTGTTTTGAAAAACAATGGGAGATGAAGACAGGGTAAAAACATTAATTGTCTTGAAAGCAAACAAGAGAAACCTATTAAGATTTCTGGGCAATGAAATAACCTGAAACCAGCAGCATTTAAAAAAGATTATCTAGCAGTGATATGATCTACATAGCCAGAGGAATAAGGATGAGCAACAGTCAAATACTATAATAATTAAAGAAAGGAAATAAATGAAATGAGAGCAGAAAAGAGAAATATAAAACACTGTAAAGAAAAATAATTGGCAGATGTTAGCATGAGAGAAGAGTCAAAGATAATTATGAAGCTCTTAGCCTATGTGACTGGATGAATCATAACTAGAAATTCAAGGAAAAAAATCAATAATTCAGCAAGTGAGTTGGTGGAAATGTTTTGGTTACATCAAGTATCCACTAGAAAATGTCCAAATGATATGCGTGAAGGGTCACTTAGGTATCAGCCACAAATATACATTAATATGGGAATCTAGAAAAATGAGAGCCATAGATACAATTTTTGTTCTATTTGTATTGTTATACATATATATATGCGCGCGCGCGCACACACACACACACACACACACACACACATAATTTAACAATGTATTCATTACAAGGATATTGATAAGTTATTTTAGAATGTCTCCTCCCTTTGTTACTAACTGGTTATGAACAATGCAAAAGACAGCATACAGTCTTTCACAATAACTTAGCAAAACCAATAAACAGTGGCAGTTTGGCCCTGTACAGGCTCTGCTACTGACAGATGATGTACTATCCACTATGCCCAAACCAGGGAAAGTGTAAAATGTGGTTCCCTTTTTCCTTTCTTAAAAAGAAAAACAGTCTCCTATAGAGCATGATTTAGCTATTTTTAAACAATCGAAAAAGTATATACATGTACACAGTAAAAAGAAATTTAAACCATACCAAAGAGTATAAAATGATTTCCCTCCTACCCTGTATTAGGCAAACACTATTAAGATACAGTGAATTTTTACAAAAACTTTCGATGCATATACAAGCAAATGTGAAGACAAATCTTTTTCAAAAACTCAAAAACACTATAACACTATTCTATTTTTTGCCTTTTCATTCACTAACATATTGTGGAAACTCTTCATTTTAGTTCCTACCTCACCATTTAATGACTGTGTGTGTTCTGTACAGTACAGTTTTCCAACTGCTGACAATCGGAAACTGGCCTATGTTCTCTAACAGAGATCACTCCCACAAGCTAGAATATGAGAAAGGCTTAAGAGGCAATGCCTATCTAAATGAGCTAGCAAGTAATCACGAACTTGAACTAAAACATGTTCAACGGTATGCGATGATTTCCACCCCTCGACATTAAATGTTTTGGGTTACATTATTTTAGATCTCACAGCCTTGTTGGAATCCTCAAATATAAAGTATGATGTTTTGTATGTACTTACCTCCCTTTTATTCTTCCTGGAGAGCTTGGGTTTGAGCTGCTACTTGCATTGCTTACAGTTTCCATTCGTGATGATTTTGTCTGAGATTGTTTGCCTGCTGATGAAAGCGGCTTATTAACAGCTCCTAGAACATTGGTTGTTTTAGGCTGAAATGAAAAATGTATTATCTCTTTCTATTTGATTAAAGCCAAAAGAAATTTACATGTAAAGAACCATAAATAACATCTGTCAAAGTATTAATACACAAATCATGAAAAATGTGCCTATCCTTAAGCAAAATAAGGTTTATAAACTGAATATCACTCGAACAGATACAAAAGAACTATAATAGACAGCATAATATTCAAGTTTCTTACCTGGAGGAAAAGGCTTACATAGAAAGTGAGAAAAAAATGAACTGTATAGTAAACAATGAAAACAGATAATTGGACTCTTGCTATGGAAGGGTCCATAAGATGCAATTTCACTTTAAGATTTTTATCTTGATATTATAGGATAAGACATTTAAGGATCAAAGTCTCCAGGGCTTTATTATAAATAGCTGAAAAAAAAGTTCATACATCTGAACTTGCATCTAAAATATAACTACTTCTTACTAGTAAATAGAAGATACCTAAATTATATTTTCTAACTTAAGGTACACCAATTTTAAAAGAAATACAAAATAACATAATTATGCCAATAATCACAATAAAATAAACTACCATATAAGAATTAAAAAGGTTTTCAACACGTACTTTTCCAGGAGTGAAAAACGATTTCATTTCTGGAGGCAGATAATTTTTGGTGTTACTGAAGTTCTACAAGCGAGGAAAAAAGCTGTAGTCAGTGAATACTGAAACACTGTATATTTGTGAGGTGGTTCAAAAAGCCAACAAAACACAGAGCGGCTTTTCTTTTAAAGTACATAATAAAATACATATTTACTTAAACTCATCAGCTGAAACATAAATTTTCAGTCACTCATTTTAAATCCTATAAGCTTAAACTAACCTCGTACCATCTCCAAGATTAACAACACGTATGCGAGCTCTAGCATGCTAGATCTCTAAGGATGCATCAGAAACACGTGCTCCTGTAATACTCTCCAAAAGAGACCACGTGTACTGTTACCTTACACCACAGTGAACACGTAAAAGCAGCTGCTTGTAGCTACTGGGTGAATGAACTACAAGGCTGTTCCAAAACTCTATATGCTAATAAGACCCGAACTGATATTTAAAAAAGAAGGCTGTGTGGTTTCTACACTCAGTTACTCAACAAGCTCACTACATTAAGAAACTCTAAGAGACTCTGGAAAATACCTTTTACACCGCACACCTCCTTGAGTTTTATGACCGTGGGAACACTCCTGTAGTGTTCCCAGGGTCTTGGGCCCATTCCAGTGTCAGTTCTGTCTGTATCCTCATCCCAGTTATAAATCTCATTCAAGGGCTTACACCTTCAGATTGTATCTCCATCAGCATTTCCTTCCCATTCTGGATAGATGGCCACAAGTCACAGATCGACACGCTTTGATCGCATTTTGGGCCTGTGCCCTCAGATGGCATAAGACTCTGAACACAAACTCTAGATCCTCCTAACCATTCTATGAACCATAACTTTGCCCTCCAGTCTGGCCCATTATTAAAACCCAAGGTGACCTTTCCATGACGTTGGTAGTGGGCCAGCTCTTGACACTCATCCTTCAGGATCTTCCCACAATAAATGCTGAGAAGATATTTTATTTCAACTTACACAAATTCTAAAGTAACTACCTTGTCAGGCTGGGTGAAAAAGCGAGCTGGTAGAACTGGGTCTTTGGGAGACTCCAAGCTGTACGTGGTGCTCTTTGACATGATGATGTTCATAGCAACGTCACACACAGTATACAGTTTCTGAAATGGTATTAAAAAGCAAGTACTTAAATGGCATCCTAGACTCTGCCAATTAGCAGTAATTCTAAAACATGTTTTATGTGCAGTTTTCTGTATAATAGTGTAAGTTAAAATGCTTACACTGCCTATTGGTTTCATTAGTTTACTAGTAACAGCATTACTATAAATACTATACTAGTAATTGTATATTATTAAGTCTAATTACTAACAGAAATACTACTAATTATTTACTACTAATAGAAGAGACTGTTTGATGTTGCTTACAAATACTATAGAAGTTCCATATCCTACACTCGAATGATTAAATCGACATGGAATCATAATTATTTACAAAGAATTACATACTTCATTCATTTTTGTGTCATCTGGTCCTTGGGCATCTTTTGTTTGCTTAATATTTTCAACCATCTTTCTGATAAATGCATGGCTGTTATTTTCATTTTTAGCCATTAATATTTCTAGAACAAACCAAAGACATCTAAAAAAAAACAAAAAAAAAAAAACAGGAAAGAGAAACAAGAAAGAAAAATTAGTTGTTAAATACAGATATAATAATTCTAAATATAAATATAATGAATTCTGGGAGCGGAAAAAATTTAAAAGAAACATCTCCAAGTCAACAGAAAAAAGATACATATCACAACACATCAGCAGTGTAGGTTTATGTTCATAAGAGCCCTTCTCAAAGTCTCACCAATTTTCCCGGGGAGGCAGGTTAAAAAGAAATAAACAGTGGAAAGAATGACGTGATCTTAACCTCTAGCCGTGACAGGAGGGGAGGACTGCCTGAAGGAATAACCGGGCCATGAATAAAGTGAAGTCCCAAAAACTCAATGCTGACTTTGATTCCAACTGGAAGTCTTTGTGAAAACACAACTACCTTACTCAGAAGTTAAGAATCTTGATCAGTAAATTAGAGAGGAAAAAGTCACGGCTGATAACATACTGTCTTTGCTTAAAGAGGAAAAAATTAAAAGAAGGCTCAGTTTTAAAGTTAATTACAAAAAAAAAATTCTATTTAAGATAAAAACAAAGGTGCTTTGTCTCTGCATCACACAGACAGAAAGGGATAGTTATAGCACAGAGAAAAAAAAAAGTAACGGGAAA
Organism: Pteropus vampyrus; assembly: GCF_000151845.1. Taxonomy (NCBI): domain Eukaryota; kingdom Metazoa; phylum Chordata; class Mammalia; order Chiroptera; family Pteropodidae; genus Pteropus; species Pteropus vampyrus. Next base: position 1,281,130 of record NW_011888852.1, on the reverse strand, counting down.
AGGAAAGAAACGTAAAGCAAGGTATTGTGCCAGAAAGGAAAAAACCTTTAGTATCCCAGGTACAGGATAAATTCTGCGGTAGTGGCTCTCTCATAGTCTGGAGATTACTTGTGACTGTACTGGGCAATTTAGAGATATACCAAAAATGTTTAGTAAATTCCAGAGTATTTTATCCATTTCAAAAATCAATGGTCTCTGAGGAAGGGGGTGGCTAGACATTTTCATTAGTTATAATTACCCTAATATTAAACTCATTTGAGGAGAACTGCTTTTTTAAAAAAAACAGAAACTGTGGCAAAAAAGAAGGTAATAGCTTTTTCCCTTGCAAAGTTACTAGTAATTTGATTTTATTTTCTTGAGACATCTCAAATATTTAACTTTAAAATATTTCTATGAATTAAGAAATCAAGAATTATTTTCCTTTCATAAAAAGCTAAAAGCATAATAAACTTATCCATTCAAAATCACAAGGTCATCTTTTATTGTAACAGAAAGAGGCCCATGGTCTCAAACTTATCTAAAGGACTATGCTGATCTTATAAAGACTTCACTAAATACTATTATATCCCCTCGGTGTACACCCAGGCATACACAGTCTTTTGGCCTCTTACAACAGTCATAAACTTTATTAAGAAAATCGCCAATGGAGTAGTAAGTGGGAGTGGTCCGTGGTTATCAATTTGGCCTGTTATTAAATGAGACCATTCTCCCTTCCTTATGGAGGAAGAGAGTTACTGCCAAGAAAATGTGCTTACTATGTGCACAAGGAGAGCATTACTTCACTCCACATGAAAATCTATTCACAGTTTCGGAAGAAAGTAGGAAAAGATAAGAACTGGAATGGAAAGTTTTAATGGATTGTTTCAATGGAAAAAAAAAAAAAATGCCAGACTGGTAGAGAAATACGACAGTGTATAGTAATTATGCTAAACTAAGTTTTGGAAAGTTATGTAAGAAATAAAATATAAAGACATGGTATGAAAAAAGAGAAATAAGAGAATAAGGGAAAGAAATTTAAATTCCTAAGAAATGAAATAAATCTAATAAAATAATTACAATTGAGATTCCATTATCAGGAAAGGGATAAAGCTTTCAGAAAATATGAAAATGGGAGGGAAAGTCTTACTCTTTAACATCTTTAAGTTGTTCAATATCCTGTACTTTGACATAATCTGGGTCATGTGCCAAAAGATGAATTGTATATGGAACAACATACTCTGGTAGAAGAGACAACAGTTTTTCTGAAAAAGAAAAAAAAAAAAAAAGAAGAAACATAACAGAAACATCCGGGTTAGAAAATCAACTCTTACTCACTCCTTCTTTCTCTTTGATACTGTATCCCAATAGTACCACAATGTGGCTAGAAGAATAATATATTGATATATCCAGTGTTGAGGTACATCGTAAATTAAAGTTTATCCATCCATCATGTCCAATAGTGAAATGCATATTAAATGCACCAAATGCTGAGGTCACAAAGACAATTATTTCAGTTTTCAAGTGCATATGGAAAAAAGTGACCCAAACAAACTATATCTAAGACTAAGAGACCTAAGATCTATTTTTCTTGTTATTATGAGCAACCCTATGTTCAATATTCCCTTGTAAGCTGCTGAGCAAAATGAAAAACTAGTATATCTTTCAGAGTCAGTATGGCACAAAAGTAGAGAATAAAGGTTTTTGATACTATTTGTAGTATCAAAGTAAAATAAAACTGTTTGATACTATCTATAACAGAAGAACAGAAATAAAGGAACAAACTTAAATAAGTTTCTAGGACACTTTAAATAACAAAGAAACATTTTTTCAGTTTAATGAAAATATTTTTACACTTTGAGATCAGC
>NW_011888852.1:1271553-1279236 GCF_000151845.1 Pteropus vampyrus | reverse complement strand
GGTTAGAAAATCAACTCTTACTCACTCCTTCTTTCTCTTTGATACTGTATCCCAATAGTACCACAATGTGGCTAGAAGAATAATATATTGATATATCCAGTGTTGAGGTACATCGTAAATTAAAGTTTATCCATCCATCATGTCCAATAGTGAAATGCATATTAAATGCACCAAATGCTGAGGTCACAAAGACAATTATTTCAGTTTTCAAGTGCATATGGAAAAAAGTGACCCAAACAAACTATATCTAAGACTAAGAGACCTAAGATCTATTTTTCTTGTTATTATGAGCAACCCTATGTTCAATATTCCCTTGTAAGCTGCTGAGCAAAATGAAAAACTAGTATATCTTTCAGAGTCAGTATGGCACAAAAGTAGAGAATAAAGGTTTTTGATACTATTTGTAGTATCAAAGTAAAATAAAACTGTTTGATACTATCTATAACAGAAGAACAGAAATAAAGGAACAAACTTAAATAAGTTTCTAGGACACTTTAAATAACAAAGAAACATTTTTTCAGTTTAATGAAAATATTTTTACACTTTGAGATCAGCGTATTCCATTATAGGTCAGAATGGTAATCTTTACGTGCTTTATTAAAGGTTACATGAAAAGACCAAGATTCACATTCTGAACATTTCCTTTTATATTTTCTATTTTTGAAAAAAAATTTTTAAAGTAGATGTTCAACCTGTAGTGCAATAACACATGTGCCAATGAGGCACCAAGTTCTATTGCTTAATTCAAAGAGAACAGTCTGTGTGTGATATCATTCATTTCAAGGCACGTATAGAAGAAAAAAGTACCAAGGTTCAAAATTCAGTGAAATTCAAATTAAACTCTATTAAATATTGATTGAGTGCTTACAATTTTTCAGGCTTATTATTTTAAATATAACGATGAATAAGACTAGACAAAGCCCTCACTAGATAAAGCAAAAACAGAGACAGAAGCCATACGTCAATGTGGAAGGTGCCCTAAGATAATAGCTAACAACTAAGCGATTACTTCTTTGGACCATGCATTATGCCAGGTGCTTTTATATATGTAACTTTTTAATTCTCAGACAATCGTAAGAAATGAGTATACTTATACCAATTTTACAAATAAGGAAACTAAGGCTCAGATTGCTAAAACAACACAACCGGTAAATGGCAGAGGTGGGATCTGACTCCAGAGCACTCGTTTTCCCCAAGGCGAAGAAGGAAGAAAAAGACAGAGGGTCCTAGTGATGCAGTAACACCAAAACTGTATTTTAAAGGGTTCAAAAGGTGCAAGCAACATTCCTCGGTTTTCTTTGTCTGTCTGGAAGGGGGAGGCAATTTCCAGATAGAGCTGACAACAGAGAAAATAGATAGCTGCACAAATTTCAAATAACCCAGAGTACAAGGAGCATAAAATTGACAGTTGGGAGTGGTTAAAGAGAAACGTGGAACTCAGGCTGAAGGTAAACTGTAACGGGCCATGTTAACAAGTTTCGACCTGATCCTGGGAGCAATGAAGAACCCACATGGATTCCAAGTGAGTTGGTAATATGATCCGATCTGTTTTGGAAAGATTCTGATAGCTGTGCGACAGGGCTGGGGGTCGCTCAGAGGGAGAGGGACAGGGGGTCGTTAGAAGTGAATACACCAGTCCCAGAGAAACAGAGCAGGGCAGGAGAGCTGAAGAGAAAAGTTCATGGTATCCAGAGAAAGAATTAAGGATGTGGTGACCAACGAGAGGGAAAAAAACGGTATGAAGAATGCCTCTGATTTCTGACTTGGGTAACTGGACATATTTTAATGCCATTAAGCAAGCCGTAAAAGGCACAGAAACATATAACTAATAACGTGGGTGGCGTAAAGTAAGCAGATTAAAAACAGGCACAGAAACATCCGATATTAACGTCAGCTACAGGTGAGAACGATCAACAAAGATCAAAGTCCTGTACTTTTTTTTTAAACTAAAAGATGACACTTAGACAATCTCTATAAATTTACACATTTCACTGTTCTATTAAAAGTACCTCCGTCCAATGCTTATTTCCCTTGGCCATTTTGTCGGTGACATAAAGAGACATTCGAGTTGATTTTTAAACACTCACATGTTTACATTTTAAAAAAGCACTTTTTAAAGAAAAAGCTGTTACTGAAAAATCGTAACAACTTCTCAGTTGACGCATGTCAACTGGAACGTAATAACGAACACCCGGGGGCTGGCGGGCTGGGCGCGGCCGCTTACCGCTGACGGCCGCGTGCTGCTTCAGGTACTCGCGCCGCACGTTGATGTTCTTGAGCAGGCACTGCCGGGCGTGGGCGCGCCTCTCCTTGACTGGGTCTTTGGCGCACAGTGCACAGATGGCCATGTACTCCAGTGGCAGCCGTAACCGGGACAGACCTTTGTGAAGTTTCTGAGCAAACACCTGTCTCACCTGATAGCACTCATCCTGTGAAGACATCATGATCCCATGTTATCCGCATGGCGGCAAAGGCTAAGTGACAACTTCAGACACAAAGCGTGCTGCAGCACGTCGCCAGAAAGGTGGATGGCAGTGAGTTTATGCACAACCTCGGCTTCGGCTCGCAGACTCAGATGTTGTGACAAGTTAATTTCCACTTGGAGGGTTTACCTGGACCCCAGGAACTACCTGGTCCACGTGTCAGAAAAGACTGCATGTACTTTTAACACAGATAATGCTCATAAGTATAAATCCATCCTATCTTAAACAAATGAGGTATAAAAAAATAAAGTTTAAGCACTCTCATATTTAGCTGTTTCATTTACTGAGAAAGATAAAATTTCTGATTTATTGATTTTAGTTCTATCATTTAAAAAAACCACTCAATTTAAAACGCACAACTTTGAAGGGAAGAGTTGCTAATTAATTTCAGAAACATTGAATTACTGTCTGCTCTACACAGGAACCAGTCCATCACCGCAGCGCCTGCTTCCTGCACACACCACCTCGTCCTGAACCAGCTGCCTCATCTCTAGGACACTGCCCGCGTCCTGCAGAGTCCCTGTGAGCTCCTCACCCCGCACCCTTCCGCGCTCTGAGCTCTCTGCTCGGACCTCCAGTGCAGGATGCAGTATCTGGCATTGCAATGATTAGTCCACATCTGTCCTACCTGCTGCTCAGTCCTTGAAGACAAGAACCACGCCCCTACTCACCTCTGTGCTCTAAACCTAGCACAGTATCTGGTGCACTAGTTACCAGAATTTTTCCTAAACTACAGGGAAAAGCTCCATATGACTTTTGACTCATATATGAGACACACAGAGACCCTCTATGTCACACAAAGACCTTCATAATTACACCTTACCCTCTACCAATTAACTCAACGTGTGGAATGTTTCATATTTTTTGCAACTTTATGTACATTATTTCTTCTATCTTAGAATGTTCATTTTGTTTTTCTTCAAAATCTAGGTCATAACATTTTGCCTTTGTTTTTAAATCCTTTGTGTATCATCTTTCATTTAATATAAACTTCAATTTCTTATAATACCAAGCACCTACTTTTAAAAAGTAGTCTAGCTTTCACAGAAATACTGTCTATTATCCACTCTTGCATTCAACAAAACCAAGTTAGAATTAACTCACTCCTTCCCCAGTATCATTCCCATGGGGGAGAGAAATCTTCATTATCAATTATATATTACAAAAATACCAAATTACAAACTGTATAATTCAACACATCACAATTATATTCACTAATGAACAGACTACTCATTAAAAAATTAATCTCCACTCAAGCATCCCTCCCCTCTACTTAGATGCATTTCCAACCAAGATAATGTTTTTTGTCATTCTCTTATTAATCATTCAGGATCCAACGACGTAATGCAAATTAATTACAGAATCAATTTGTGATTCATTTGGCAAAAGTAGAAGAATTCCAAAACATCATTAAAGTGCTATTAGAGAACTGTCAAATCACATGCAGGGCAGCTGACAGTTCACAACGAAAGATGAGAGATTTGACAAGAACGATGACACAAAAAATACATCAAAAGAGAATTATCTGAATAAAGATTTGAAAGATGTGCTCCTGGGCACTGAAGAAGTCTTCATATGTTTGTTTTGTTTTTGTTTTTTGCAAAGATAATTATCCTTTTCACTGTTTTATAAAAGTTAAATGTAAAAAATAGAATATAATTTTTATCAGAAAAAATACACTGTGAAAAAAGCAAACAATATCCTCTTGGTTATGGTTAGAACCAATAACTAGTTCAGTTTTTTTGTTTAATATTACAAAATATTTCCCCCAATATAATTTTCCAATCAAAGCTTTTATTCACTACTGACTATGAGTAAAGTCTGAATCTTAAGTAGTCTGGATCTTAAGTAAATTCACTTTTAGTGGCCTTTTCTGGTATAAATTATCCTCAGGATTACTTCTAGTATCTTGTAAAATAGTTCGATTACTTTGTATGTTGTATGTTATCAACATTTATTTGTATTCTCTGTTTTACTAAGAGGTTATCTTCTTGAAGGCTATACCATGACTGACTTACTCATCTTTGTATTTATAGAACATAGAACAGTATACAGCACATAGTTTTACACAGTAAATTTGAATTGCATTCAAATTCTAAAATACCTTAAAAATTATTCAACAATGTTAAGGTTCATATTACTGAATTTCTATTCCTTGAGATTTACTTTCTATTCAAATACATGACAAGGGTCCCTGAGATGCAATCCTGCTTTTAAAGAGTTCAAGGCAAGAAAGAGAAATAAACCACAGGTACACAAATAACAAATACACGAGACACGTATATATCACAGGACTGCAGACAAACCTATAGGGGATCAAAAGGAGACCAGTTGTAAGAATCAGAACCAAATTTTGTGGGAAAGGTTCTGTCTGAGCCTTTTTTTTTTTTTACAAAAAAGGCTGGATTTGGATTTGTAGAAATGTGAGGGTGAAAAGGAAATTAAAAGCAGCAACCTAGAGGCACATAAAAAAAATGTTCGATTTCATTGAAATGAGGGTATAAAGGATAGTGTGCGAAACAAGATTTTTAAATGCCTGAATCCAAATATTAAAAGGGATTGAATGGCAAGTTGTAAAGTATATGTGATTTTCTTTTTTTAATGAGTATAAGCCTCTAATTAGTTCTGACTGGGGGAATAACATGTTCAGAACTGATAGGGAAACTAAACCAACAATAGAAAAAGTCTTACAAAAATCTAGGTGAGAGCTCATGATGGTGGTTACAGCAACAAGAATGGTTAAAAAGGGATGAATAAAAAAAAAGATATAGATAGTATAGGACAGAATTATCTGCACTTTTGCAATGAAGCGCAAGGACAAGCAAATAGGCAAATACAAATCATGCTTGTAGCTCTAAGAAAAGCCATTCAGGTTTATTTAATGCTTACTGAAGCTCAACATGTCAGAAAAATAGATTTGGAAAAGATTATGAATTCAGTCTTACATTCACAGAAAATGAAAGTCTGAAAATTCTGTTTTGCATTAGAAGTGAGACTGGAGACTTAAAAAAAGTTAATGTTGCCAGTAGAGGAAGCACTACACAGATGATAAGATGGCCAAAGAATATGGAAGTGGAAAAGTCAGTCCTGGGCAGAGCCTCGTAGAACACATACATTTAAAGGAAAAAAGGAGAGCCAGGAAGTGCAGGCAGAGAAAGTGCGACAAAAATCAGGAGACAGAACCAGAGGTTTTCAAGAACAAAGGCGCGGTGGCCGTGTCGAATGATGTAGAAAGGACCTGTACAATGATGATCAATGTCATTGGATTTGGGGACTTTAAAAGAGCATTTCTGTAAAACAGTGAAGGCAAATGAACGGTGAGGAGTGAGAGGCTAAGAGCGTGTGAGACAAAGGTATAGATGACTCTTGAGGTTTAGACGTTTAAAAAGGAGAGACAGGCATGTGTGGTTTAAAAGATTAGGGAAAAGTTTGGTTTAGAATAAACTAAGGTAACCTCGTATGTTTGTAAATTGTGAGAATATGCTGATAATTAACTTCTAGCCATTAACGAACATTCCAGTGAACAGAAGTCCAAAGCAAGCAATAGCATAACTTGGGCACTCTGCACTTCTGCCTTGAGAATCGGGGGACTCAGTCACATCCAACAGACAACTGAGCTGGAAAAGGAAGTCTCTCAAGTAGTTAGGAAGTGTGAGTGATTTTTGCACATAGTGGACATTTAACAAATGGTTTGTACGTATTTATTATCCACAGTAAGTTTCAAACAAAACCACTCTTTTTATATATTTCCATATTTTCTTGGTTTTAAAAAAATTTCTACTTCAATACTATGGTGCCAATACCCAAAGAAATATCAAAGAACCTGGTAAGTCAACAGAATTCATGTATTACCAATTTAAAAATATGTTGTTTTCTTCTAAAAAATTTTTATGCTTTCTGAACAATTTTCACTTTCTTGCAAAATAAGATTATCTCTAAAATTAAATGGGGAACACCAAACCAGAAAATTATGCGTTTCTCAAAATCTCATTTCTCAAATGGTTTAGTTCAATATCTGAATAACGACACCAAAAACTAAAATTAGAAACAGGATTTGGAATAACTTTTAAGGACTAAAATACCAGAAATTGACAAAATGGTTATAATTAAAAAAATTGATGATTGTTTATGTGTAGAGGTCAAACAGAAGTTGCAATTTTTAAATAAGCAGCATAAGGAAGGGAGGTAGAAAGAAAAATTACAATCATTTCTGAAGTAAATGCCAAATTCTTACAAGTAAGACTATTTGGAAAAGAATAGCAAAACTAAGTGTAAAAATAACCAAATTATGAATGAAATACTACAACAGAATGTCAAATTAGAATATCACATTAGAATATCAAATTTACTATTATGGAAGCCCTTTTAAATTTTCTCAACAATGCTAAAAACTTCTAAAGTTATATAATTCAAATATTATGTTACTCTAATATGAAATCCATAAGACTAGAATATAAATCCATTAATATTACTATTAATAATTTGAAATTTGAACTCACTGAGTAATAAAGAATGCTTCCAACGTAAAATTAATCTCTTTATAAAACTATAAATTTCTATTTTTCTTTCTTTTAAAAACTAAATACATTCAATCTTCAATATTCATACATTCTACATCTGTGAATTTATCTACTGACTAAAATTTATTTCTAACCCCAAAATGAATACTTGCAACATTTTCATGGTCATTCCTGGGTAGTGCACTGAGCAGCAAAAAGTGTGAGTTGCCTGACACATGTCCAAGTGAAGCTGAACAACAAACAACTGTCCTTTTGGTGGTCTATTTAGTGCCACATTTTTCACATTTTTATACCTTTTGTTGCTGACTTTGTTGTTTAAAGTAGCTTCCAAGCATAGTGCTAAAGTGGTGTTTAGTGTTCCCAATAGCGAGAAGGCTGAGATGTGCCTCATGGAGAAAATGTGTGTTAGATATGCTTCACTCAGGCATGAGTTACAGTGCTGTTGGCCATGAGTTCAATGTTCATGAAACAACTGTATTTTAAATAAGGTGCCTTTAAACAGAAACACACATAAAAGAAGGTCACATATTGATTGACAAAAACACTGACTAAAGGCTTGCAGGAACCACTCGTCTCTGTCCTATGAACAATGGTCCGTATCTGCTCATTCAGTGCTTGGAGTGACTTTGTAGAACAGAACTACTACTGCGAATAACAAGAATAAACTGTACTGTGTTAAC
>NW_011888852.1:1258155-1271503 GCF_000151845.1 Pteropus vampyrus | reverse complement strand
AAAAAAATTTCTACTTCAATACTATGGTGCCAATACCCAAAGAAATATCAAAGAACCTGGTAAGTCAACAGAATTCATGTATTACCAATTTAAAAAAATATGTTGTTTTCTTCTAAAAAATTTTTATGCTTTCTGAACAATTTTCACTTTCTTGCAAAATAAGATTATCTCTAAAATTAAATGGGGAACACCAAACCAGAAAATTATGGGTTTCTCAAAATCTCATTTCTCAAATGGTTTAGTTCAATATCTGAATAACGACACCAAAAACTAAAATTAGAAACAGGATTTGGAATAACTTTTAAGGACTAAAATACCAGAAATTGACAAAATGGTTATAATTAAAAAAATTGATGATTGTTTATGTGTAGAGGTCAAACAGAAGTTGCAATTTTTAAATAAGCAGCATAAGGAAGGGAGGTAGAAAGAAAAATTACAATCATTTCTGAAGTAAATGCCAAATTCTTACAAGTAAGACTATTTGGAAAAGAATAGCAAAACTAAGTGTAAAAATAACCAAATTATGAATGAAATACTACAACAGAATGTCAAATTAGAATATCACATTAGAATATCAAATTTACTATTATGGAAGCCCTTTTAAATTTTCTCAACAATGCTAAAAACTTCTAAAGTTATATAATTCAAATATTATGTTACTCTAATATGAAATCCATAAGACTAGAATATAAATCCATTAATATTACTATTAATAATTTGAAATTTGAACTCACTGAGTAATAAAGAATGCTTCCAACGTAAAATTAATCTCTTTATAAAACTATAAATTTCTATTTTTCTTTCTTTTAAAAACTAAATACATTCAATCTTCAATATTCATACATTCTGCATCTGTGAATTTATCTACTGACTAAAATTTATTTCTAACCCCAAAATGAATACTTGCAACATTTTCATGGTCATTCCTGGGTAGTGCACTGAGCAGCAAAAAGTGTGAGTTGCCTGACACATGTCCAAGTGAAGCTGAACAACAAACAACTGTCCTTTTGGTGGTCTATTTAGTGCCACATTTTTCACATTTTTATACCTTTTGTTGCTGACTTTGTTGTTTAAAGTAGCTTCCAAGCATAGTGCTAAAGTGGTGTTTAGTGTTCCCAATAGCGAGAAGGCTGAGATGTGCCTCATGGAGAAAATGTGTGTTAGATATGCTTCACTCAGGCATGAGTTACAGTGCTGTTGGCCATGAGTTCAATGTTCATGAAACAACTGTATTTTAAATAAGGTGCCTTTAAACAGAAACACACATAAAAGAAGGTCACATATTGATTGACAAAAACACTGACTAAAGGCTTGCAGGAACCACTCGTCTCTGTCCTATGAACAATGGTCCGTATCTGCTCATTCAGTGCTTGGAGTGACTTTGTAGAACAGAACTACTACTGCGAATAACAAGAATAAACTGTACTGTGTTAACGACCCAAAACTCAGATGACAGTTTCAGAATTCTGAAATGTCTCTCATGCATAAAATTTTCAAGAGGAAACATAAACATTCAAGATTTTTATCTCTATATCATGGTGGGTATTTTTCTTTCTGAAGTCAAAGACCATGTAAAGTCATGTTCTGTACAGCCATTTTCCTTACATTGATAGCTAAGGCGCAGAGCTGATATTGTTCTAATGTGATGATTTCATGATAACAGGGTTCTTGTGCCAGCTTCACAATAGCACTCCCAGCAGCGAGTCTCAGACGTGACATATCAGGTTTACTGAAAAAAAAAAAAAAAAAAAAGGGCAAGAAAATGTAAATTAGATTTCCAAATGTTTGCACAAAAACATGCCTATTTTGTATATCTAATTTTAAGAAAATTCCTCTGGCCCCCCAAAAAGGGGCAGAAAACAATTCAGTGATTCTAAACACCATAATATGTTTACTTAACTTTGGAAGTTGGTGTCTATTACTATAAAGTACTTCTTTGGAATAAAAGTATATGCTAAAGGCATTTAATTCTCTCATCCTACAAAAATAGCTTTTAGCCAAGCCTAGAAAAAATTCTATCTGTATGTATAGTCGTTAGGTTTTAAATCTTCTCTTATGGATTATTTCTGGATTTGTGTTTACTTATAAGTCAGGAATAAAAATGTCCTAACTTGCTCATCAGTCAACTAAAACTACTGTGCTAAGTACAAAAGAAGTAGAATAAAAGCAGGTGCAGTACACAAAATGTTACTATTTTTAGCTAGAGTTCAACTTTTCTAGTATTACCCACAGCTTCTTTTTAAGTTTAAGGAAAGAAAATTGCTAAATGGGACACACTTCAAAGATTAGTAAATTCTTGACTAGTAAATATATCAAAACAATCCTTCCTAATATAGTGATATATTAGCTTAATTACAGGATCTTGGAGTAAGGAGGGAAAGCTGTAACTGGTCTTCCAAGATCTAATCATCTAGTTGGTTTAAGCCCCTTCCTTTATGTTTCTAAGAATTACATAAAAATACTGACTGAATGCATGACAATGTTGATAAACATGTCCCAGAGGTGGTTTTCAGTGTATCTACAGTAATATTCTAAGAGCTATTATGAGGTAAATCAATCAACCACTGCTAAAGGCAAGTCTGTTTTTCTTGTTTATTTAGTAGTTTATTTGTTTTTCTTGTTTATTTAGTATAAAAAGAAATAAACAGTTCTAATTAATAGTTTTTGAAGACCAGGTTTCTATATAAAAGCCTTGTTTAAAAATGCAGAACCAACGTAATTCATATAAATTTTCAGAATTTAAGTACACATTTGATTTTAAGAAATACCATGAATAAAAAAAACAAGTGAGATGAGATCTAACTATGCACATGATTTAATTAATAAATTTGAAAGACAAAAATGTGCTCATACTAGGGAATTTTTTTCTCCAGTTATGTAAATCCTGAACATTGGCATATATTAATTTTAAGAGCACTCAGGTGAAAACAACTAATTAGACTGAAAGAAGATGAGTTGCACATATGAAACTGTTTACCAAGTTTTATTTTTATTTGGTTTGTTTAAGAAAAATGTGCTCCCATTAATATTCTATGCAAAAAGTAGAGCAAGAGCAAAACATTCAAAAGCTGAAATGAAGACAAAAGGGAGAAGGTAGCTGGGGCAGTCACCTCTGCATACTTTGTCGCTAAAGTCTTTAAGCTACATATATTAGGGAGGGGAAAGTTATTCTCTTATGTTTTATTACCAATAAGAGGCAATAAACGGCACGTGTGGTTTCACAGAAGACAAATTTCTAAATTTTAGCTAACCCTAACGTAATAACCACCACCACCATCAATATTTCTAATTACTATGCACTAGGTAGTGTTTTAAGTACTATAAATATACTAGCTTACTTAATTATCATAACAGCTAGATAAGATGGGTTATAATCATTCTCTATGAGGAAACTGAGGTACAAAGAGGTTAAAGTAACTTCCTGAAGGTCACCTTCCAGTAAGTGGTGGTGCCACAATTTGAATCCAGGCTCCAGACTCTGTTTCCAATCACTATACTATACGAAATGTTTCGAAATGAACCGAACCAAAATAGTTATGTTTTAAATAATTTCATGAAGTACAGTTTAAAAATTTACATATATTTATATTTCTGGAAACAGATTCAAGAAGTTCTCTTCTACCGAGTTTGTTCTTTTTCCCTTAGATATTAAAAAGAACATAAAACATCAGTTACATCCTGGCACACTAACGTCTTCACATTAGATATTTAGGTAAGTTAACATCTAATGTTTAAAATAATTACAATGTACCCTGCACCAGACACGTGACTGCTGCTCTGAAATAATCACTGTACAACACCATATTACAATAAAAATACATGCATACTTACAAAGCGATACTGATTACTTTTTTAAAAAAAGAAACTGCACCATTCAACAATTACACCAGATGTGAAATACTGTGCAATCCAAAGAAATTTGAAATAGTGATTACATACCTAATTTTTCCCTGTTCTGTCAAGTCTCCATCACTATGCAATATTGTTGTTAGCAATCTTAAGGTAGAAGTTCCTGATTTACTGTGATTATTCTTCATTCCAAGTAGCCATCGAACCATCATTTTAATAGCCTGAATCTATTTAAAAGACAAATTCACAAATAAAACACTGCCACATTTTAAAGGAATTCTATATTAACCTTCAAAAAACTAAAAAAAGTTTTTAATGAGAGCTTTTTAAGGAAAAAAAAAGGAGAGGAAAAAATAATTATTCTTTTCTGCATATATAAAGATAACTATGAATGTTTTAAAGATGCCTCACCCTCTAGACGATTGACAAATGAATGACTTAACTAAAAACTGTTTTTCTTTTAAATGTTTCCTCAACATACACTCTATCCTTTAGAATCCACAGTAAAAATATACAAACTTCCCTAGGCAGAAAAGTTGTTTCCAATTAAAAATTATATTCAATCTTTTGTGTCTGAGAGATGATACCATCTCACATTTGTACTGCATTTTGTAATTATGAAGCTCCTAAGTACTTTACAAGCTTTAGTGTCTGCAACAACTGTTTTTGAAGGCATGCATATTATCTCTTTTTCACATATTATCTTAGCTTTTTACAGATCCCTCCCCTGGGCCATTTGGTAAGCATGTAATGTAAGTGCAGGTGGTTTGCCTTCCAGTCTAGCACTGAAAAAACAGGTTTATACTGGACCTTATAAGTATCAAGCAGCATTAAATCCTGAAGGAAGGGCTGTTCTACAGGTCCACAGAAACTATATCAGAATTTGAAGCTGGAATACTGTGAAGTAGTTCATAATATGAAATATAAACACACACACACACACACACACACACACACACACACACACTAAAAAGCATTTAGAGGAAATAACTAGAAAAACGAAAATATTTAATGTATTTGTTTCTGGACCTTACACCACACTGTGTGCAGTGGAATGAGGTGATGTCTACAATTACAGACTATCGATGGTTTTAGTAAATCAATACTCTCTATACACTAGCGATGAGCAACCTTTTATGTATAACTCCCTCATTCAAGGAATTATAGGTTGAATTTCTAAAAAATCAAAATAAAGTTTTATCAAATCCTATGGAAAAGATGAACAGTCTTAAAAATCTTTACTGACTGGAAGAATGTACATAACAACACCGGCAGTGTCTTTTGCCACTAAAAGGGAATATCAAGCAGTGGCAACATGGGGGCAGTTTTCAAACTCATTTTTTCTCAACTTAGATTATGAGCAGCTGCCCTCAAGGAGCTCTGGCTTCTCATCACTCTAGACTCTCACAGCACATGGGCTAATGTCATACAATAAACATAGAGATTGGAATGAGTCTAACAACCATATCTCTATAACAGGAATAGAAATTTTAACACCTATACTAAGACTATCACACATTAAATATTAAAATCGACAAAGCTATGCATATTACTCACTTTGACCATTGTCTCAGGAGAAACTTCTTCATCTGGAACCCAAAGCTTGGTTGTCTTTTTTCCTGGAAGCTAAACAAAATTTAAGGAAATGTGAATGTGACTTCCCATGTTTAATTAATATTTACTGAATGGATAAAATCTGTATCTTCTGTAGTGACAGTTATTATACATGAGTAAAATACTTTACCTAACCCTATTACTCAAAAAGGCTGATAGGCATTAACTTCACTAGTGCCATATACAGCTTTGTTCGGCCTCACCAGCTGGTTCTTCCTAAGGTGTGAAGCAAGACTGACTGTAACCTCTTACATATACTCTCATATCTAGCTACCCTTTTGAAACTAATGATTCAACTATTTAAAGTAGCTGGCAAGGTCTAGGACAAAAATCAATGGAGCCCAAAAAGTGTAGTTCTTAAATAAAGGGAAAGGTATATACAAAAAAATCTTGAGCAGGGAAAAAATAAGAAAGCTTTGTAGTTGAAAACGAGTAACAGAAATATATATTAATATCTTCCTACCTAAATCACACCAAAATGGCAACTCAGACGCACACTGAGTTAGCAGGGCTGGAAAACAAAAGGAGTCCAAAAGAAGTCCAGAATCATAGGAAAAATTTGAAAACCACAAAATAGACAGTAAAATATTAACAGAGCTAGAGAGCTTACATCTTCATAAAGGCACAGGAAGGAAACACCTTCCAAGAAAGGTGTTTTTTGTTTTTGCCAGCACAATCACAGAATAATCCTGAAATGATATACTGCAAGTCTGAAAAATGCGAATTTACGGTGGCAGCCAGGAAATTAAAGTAAGTTGACAAAAATGCTGAACTCAGTCTTGGAAAACTAGAGATCCCATTTTCATCCCTAGCTGATATGTGTGATTTCCGCCTAGGAAAAGAGAAATCCAGAAACACCTCAGGCAACCCTGTGGCAATAGGACAGATACCTCCAACATTTGGAAAGCAAATACTCTAAGAACATAGAGCTGAAAGAGTTCCACGTAGCTTGCGATGCAATTCTCTAATTGAGAAGTGCCTTCAAAGTATAAAGTGAAAATAATGAAAAAGGAATCACAATAGAAACATTCTGAAGGAATTTCTGAACTAAGGATGGCAAAAAGCTCCCCAAAGCTTCCATGGGGCAACCCACCAAAAGAGAAGCAACAATCAGATCAACTTCAGCTTCCTCAGCTGCAAGACTAGAGTCCAAAAAACAATGTTATGAATTTTCTGTAGCCAAGTGACTGGAGACATAGAATTCTAGTATTTAAGAATGAGGGGGGGAAATATTTTCAGAAATCCAAGACAGAGAAAGTTTCCAAATTACAAGCCATTCTGAAAGAATTACTCAAAGATATACTCCACTAAAATATTTAATTCACAAGAAAAAATTCCATCTGCATAAGTTATTACAAATACAAAAAAAAAGTTATCCCAAATAAGACCAAGAGACTGTCAAATAGGTTCAAAAATAATAAAACAAAACCACAACAGATGCAACAAAACCAATGACAGGTAATATCTAAAAATAACAAGATGGAAAACCTATTGGTCAAGATGAAATATGGATTAACTGGGATATTGACATAAACAGGATACAGATGTCCTTAAAAAGTCTTACATCAAAATAAGATATAAAATTCATGAACATTTATACACTAGAAGAATAATATCAAAATAAACCAAAACAAAAATGATTTTTGGAAAAAGATCAATAATGTTCATCAGCGCACAAGACTTGAATATACCTTATTCAAAAGCTGACAGATGAGGCTTAAAGGAAAAAAGGAACTGTAGGAAACATGCAGAAATATAAGTAATAGATAGAAATAAAATATTCCTGGATTAGAAAATAATTAAAACTGGCATTCTTCATAGATATTATAAAGAGAGTTAAGCAAGATGGATATAAGATTCAAATAAGTCCCCAAATCAACCAACCAGAAAAGCATAATTTTAATAACCAAAGTAACTAAAAAAATTGTACAACAGAAGTGTTTATATTTTCTTTACAGAAAAAATTGTAAAACTTTAATGAAAGACATCTTGTAGATAAACAAAGCAATGGAAAAGAACAGAGGTGATACATAAGTGGGCAGCAATGCAAATGACTAAAAAGAGAGATTATTCAATCAACTGTGCTATCCTAATGGAGAGTAAAAAGAAATGGAATCCTTAAATCACAGCATACAAAAAAACAAATAAATTCCAGGCAGATTAAATTTTTTATGTGTGAAAAGAAGAACATATGGGAGACTATTTTTATTACACTGGAGTAAGAAAAAGCATTAACTACAAAAAATGATAAATTTAGCTACATTAAAATTAATCACTTTTGATCAAAGGATACCATAAAGGGAGTAAAAAGACACACCATAAATAAATTTTGTGGATTTTATGAAGATATTGCAACATGTACCTGAAAAGGTATTCATGAGTGTAAAGATTACCTCTAAGAAAAAGACATCCAGAAAAAAAAAGACAAGACATCAAAAGGAATTTCAGAAAGGAGGCAACATGAATAGTGACTAGATATAAAAACTTAATTAGCAGTCAGGGAAATGCAAATTCAAACTATAATGAATACATCATTTTATATCAATTACATGGGAGAAAAATTAAGAAATTTAACAATACTTGGTATGACACGCTGCTGACAAGAAGATAAATTTAAACAATCATTTTGAAAAGTAATTTCACAATAAAATTAAAAGTTACATGTGTTTAGACTGTGTTTTATCAATTTCACAAAGAAGCCTCTATAAGAATAGGAGCACTGTTCAAAATAACTCATTATTTATTTATGATATAATACAGAGTAATGAATGAATGAACTACAGTTAGATTTAATAACAATGATTATTCAAAGAAACAAATAGTAATAACAAAAGCAAGTCAGCCAAGAATGTATATAACTCTTATAAACCTCAAGAACAAGCAAAACAAAACGGGTATGCCGTTTAGAGAGATGTATGTGTTAAGTGGTGTTTTGCTTTAGTTAGGGAATAATAAGCCCCAAATTCAACACAGTGGTTACCTAATGCAGGAAGAAACAGGAAGAAAGATTTGGCGAATAATAAAATCAGGAGCTAACAGTTCATAAGTGTTCATTGTATTATTAAAAAAACAAGTTATACAAATATAATATACATATATTCCATTTTAAATATTGATTATGACGTAAAACAGGAAATTAATCGGTTAAAAGAGGTGAAAGGGAGTTGTTTCTGACAAGAGCTGACTAGGCTGTCGTAGACCTATGTTCCCACCGGAACGAATGGAAAGGCTGGACAGAATACTTAAAAACAATCAGTCTGAAGGCAACAGGGAGCTACCAAAGCAGTGAGAATGTACAGGGCAAAGTTTCAAAAGACGAGAGAAATCAAGAGATTTGAGAGTGGCACGAGGATTACTTTTCTCCTACACTCGATGAAAGTGAAAGAGGCTGAGAGGTCGAGCAACGCTTTCATCCCTGTCACAGAGCTGGATGGAAGGGGAAAAATGGAATTCTGGGCCCAAAAGAGGAGAGTCCCAGTTAAACTCCCTAAACCTTTGGATGGACCCAAACAAATACACTCTAGATATAGACGTGACTAAAAACAGAATTAGCCTGTCAAAAACTGAAGCCCAGCTTCCAACCATTGCATTCTTGATTGGATGAAAGTGATCTGACAATAGCTCAACTGCCTGTCAGAGGCAAAAATTAATGCTCTATGGAAGAAGTATAAAATCATCTAGAGTTTCATTTTATCTCTACAATTTTTGGTACACAAAGTCTGACACTCAACAAAGAATAACGTCTGCAAGACAAGACAACCAAATATCAAGAGAAAAACGCCACAGCAAATCCAGATACTGAGGCGAAAGACGCATAACACAATTAAAGATGTTCAAGGATTAAATAACAAGGTAAAGAATGCTGGCAGGGAACTTAAAGCTATATTAAAAATTATAAGGAAATTACAGAATTGAAAGATACAAGTGCAATTAAGAATTCAATGCATAGGCTTAACATAAGATTAGACAAATCTGAAGAGAATTCGTGAACTCAAAGACAGATCAGAAGACAACAAAACAAATGTGAGCAGGTAGAAAAGTACAGAAAAATGTGTCAGACAGCTGAGTCACAACAAAAAAAATTGTAAGCTTAGAGTGTATAATTAGAAATGCAGTAAGAGAAAACAGAATATGAAACAAATAGGATTTGAAGAGATAATGACTGAAAATTGTTCAAAATTTATGAAAGACAAAGAAGCTATATTCAGAAAGAGCCATAAGCCCCAAATTAGGATAAATATAAAGAAAAGCACACCCAGACACATCGTAGTAAAACCAGTGAACAACAGAAAAGATGAAAAGCACTCAGAAGCAAGAAGACAAAACCTTAAAGGAACAAGACTGTTGGCTGACTTCAAGAGAAAAGATAAAAAAATGGAAGATAATGAAATAGCATCTTCAAATTATTCAGGGGGAGAAAATGAGAATTCTAAACCTGGAGAAAATATCCTTTGATAAATAAAGGCAAAATAAAGACATTTTCAGGCAAACAAAAATAGAGAATTCATTAGCAGTAATCCACATTAAAAGAAATACTACTTTAATTCTTTGAGTAGATAGAAAATCATCACACAGACAAAAATATAAAAAACAAGAGAAAGGGGAAAATGTGTTGGTAAACCTAAATAAATATTAACCGTATAAAATAACAATGGTAATGGACCTGTGTGACCAGGAACACAAAAGCCTCAGGGAATAAAGGGAATTAAAGTATTCTCTAGGTTCCCTGGAACACTGTACTGGCCGTCCTGAAAGTTTAAAACACAAATAATGACACTGGCCTCCAATGAGTCCGTGGAGCACGATGCTATCTCTAGGGCGACTACTAAAAGAGGAGGAGATTGTAAAAGAAGCCAGTAAAGGGGAAATAGGAAAAACATAATAAAAAAAAAGGCAAGAGGAAAATGAATACGGAACTAAGAGAAGAAAATGAAAATAAAATCAGATGGCAAATTAACCCAAATCACTATTCACATTACATGTAAACAAACTATTCTAATGAAAAGACGAAGTTGACAGATTGCATGTCAGAACTGGGTTCAGGGTATTGTCCTACATGGGCCATTTAAATAATGCGAGTCTTCTGTTAGTTACCATCTTTCCCTCCTGAGACTGAGAATAAGAAAAATGTTTGCTATTACCACATCGATTGTTTTGAAGGTCCTGGTCAATGGAAGAGGAAGAAAAGGAAATAAAAAGCATTAAGAATGGAAACGAAGCTGTCATTATGGACAAATGATTATAAAAAGAGAAAACCCAAAAGAATGAGAAAATTAACTAATAAGATAAAAAATTGTTTTAACAAGATCCTGGAGTACAAAGAAGTACCTTTATATATATATATACGCCAATGATAAGCAATTAGAACATAAATAAAAATTGTATTATTTCTAATAGCATCGAAAAACAAAATGCCTAGGAATATATCTAAGACCTCTACACAAAAATTTAAGAAACATTACACTGTGAAATTAAATATTACCTAAGACATATACCATCTTTGTGAAATGGAAGATGGTGTTAAAATGATGAATATTATCTCTAAATTTATAATTCAATACAATCACTATCAAAATTCCAGCTGCGTGTGTATATGTTGGGGTGAAGATCTGACAAACTGATTCTAGAGTTTAAATGGAAATGTAAAGGCTAAGAAAAGCCAAAACAAAATTGAAAATGATGATGATGATGGCGATGGTGAAGATGATGATGATGAAGTACTCGTAGTTGCAGTAGGAATAGCAGCAGCAGCTGTTGCATTAAGAACATTTGGAAGACTTAAGGTACCAGTTATCAAAACTCGTTATAATAATTAAGACAACATAATAAAGTAGAATATGTACGATATGATTTAGAGCAAAAGTAATAGCAAAGAGCAGTGTGGAATCTTCATAACGTGATTTTGGTAATGCATTTTTAGATGTGAAATCAAAAGCACAAGTGACAAAAGAAAAAAACAGATGTGAAATCAAAAGCACAAGTGACAAAAGAAAAAAACAGACGCCATCAAAATATAAAGCTTTTGTGCATGAAAAGATATCAAGAAAGTGAAACCATTAAAAAAATAATACTTGCAAACCATAGATATGATAAAGGGAAACAACAATCAGATTAAAAATTGGGCAGAGGATCTGAAGAGATATTTTTCAAAGACAAATGGATGGCCAACATATACAAGAAAAGGAGCACACCATCACTAATAATCAAGGAAATGCAAATCAAAACCGCACTGAACTATCCTACTCTCGTTAATGACTATTATTAAAAAAACAAACAAACAAAAAACAAAACAGGAAATAACAAGTGTTGGTGAAAATGTAGAGAAAAGGGAACATGTGCACTGTTGGGGATGTAAACTGGTGCGGCCACTATGGAAAACAGTTTGGCAGTTCCTCAAAAATTAAAAACAGAACGAATGTAGGATACAGCATTTCCACTTCTGGGTACTCCCCGAAGGAAATGTAAACAAACACTAAGGTGAAAAGGTATCTGCACCCCCATGTTCACTGCAGCATCATTTACAATAGCCAAGATATGGAAACAACCTGTATGTCCGCCCACCGATAAATGGATAAGTAAGTGGTATATATCCAATGGAGTATTACTCAGCCATAAAAAGAAGGAAATCTTGCCATTTGCAGCATGGATAAACCTTGCCATTTGCAGCATGGATAAACCTTATGATGCTAAGTGCGATAACTTAGACAGAGAAAGACAAATACCATATGATCTCTCACATGTGGAATCTAAAAAATAAACGAATAAAAAACCAAAACCCCCAAAACTACAACAACAACAACAACAAACCCAAACTCACAGATACAGAGAACAGATTGGTAGCTGCCAGAGAAGGGTGTGGGAGGATGAGTGAAATGGATGAAAAGGGTCAATAGGTACAAACTTCCATTTATAAAGTAAGTCATGGAATGTAATGTATGGCATGGTGACTGTAGTTAATAGTGTGCTGTATATTTGAAGTTGCTAACAGAGTAGACCTTATGAGTTCTCATCATGGGATAATAAATTCATAACGGTGATAGATATTAATTAGACTTATCATTTCACAATACATGTAAATATTGAATCATTACACTGTACATCTGAAACTAATATTGTCAATTATATCTCATTTTAAAAAGGTCTTTTTAAAAAGTGAAAAGGTAACCTACACAATGAGAAAATATTTGCAAATCATATATCTGATAGATTTTTTTCTAGACTATATAAATAACTCAACTAAAAGACAATCTAATAGAAAAATGGGCAAAAGACTTCAATAGTCATTGCTCCAAAAAAGATATAGGAAGAGCTAATAAGCACGTGAGATGCCCAACTTCATGAGTCTTTAGAGAAATGCAAATCAAAACCACAATGAAATACCACTTCACATTCACAAGGATGGCTATAGTCAACTTAATAGAAAATTAACAAGTTGGCAAGGATGTAAAGAAACTGGAAATTTCATACATTGCTGGTAAGAAGGTGCAATGGTGCAAACACTGTGAAACAGTGTGGCAGTTCCTCAAAAATTTAAACATAGAATTACCATATAATTCAGCATATTCACTCCTAGGTATATACGCTAGGCATATACTAAAAGTAGGTACTCAAATACTCAGACACAAAATATTCACAATATTCAAAAGGTGAAAACAACCCACATGAATAAAGAAATTGTGAGAAATACATACACTAGAATATTATTCAGCCATGAAATGAAGTACTGATATATGGTACAAAGAAGATGAACCTCAAAAACATTAAGCTAAGTGAAAGAAACTAGGCACAGACGGTCGTATGATTTCATTTATAGGAAATATGAGAGTAGGTAAATCCATTGAGACAAAAAGAACACTGGTGGTTGCTAAGGGAACTATCTGGAGAA
>NW_011888852.1:1251326-1258105 GCF_000151845.1 Pteropus vampyrus | reverse complement strand
TTAATAGAAAATTAACAAGTTGGCAAGGATGTAAAGAAACTGGAAATTTCATACATTGCTGGTAAGAAGGTGCAATGGTGCAAACACTGTGAAACAGTGTGGCAGTTTCTCAAAAATTTAAACATAGAATTACCATATAATTCAGCATATTCACTCCTAGGTATATACGCTAGGCATATACTAAAAGTAGGTACTCAAATACTCAGACACAAAATATTCACAATATTCAAAAGGTGAAAACAACCCACATGAATAAAGAAATTGTGAGAAATACATACACTAGAATATTATTCAGCCATGAAATGAAGTACTGATATATGGTACAAAGAAGATGAACCTCAAAAACATTAAGCTAAGTGAAAGAAACTAGGCACAGACGGTCGTATGATTTCATTTATAGGAAATATGAGAGTAGGTAAATCCATTGAGACAAAAAGAACACTGGTGGTTGCTAAGGGAACTATCTGGAGAATGACTGCTTAATGAAAATGATCTGGAACTAGATAAAAGTGGTGGGTGTACAATACTGTGAATGCATTAAATGCTACTTGAATTGTACACTTTAAAATAATTTTATGTTATGTGAATTTTAAGTCAATTCTTTTTAAAGCAGCAGGGAAGACAGTCTTTTCAATAAATGGTGCTGAGTCAGATGGAAATAAAAATGAATCTTGACATCTATTGCATATGATATACAAATCAATTCCAAGTAGATTATAGAGCTAAATGCAAAATTAAAAAGCTTCTAGAGCAACACTCTCCAACAGAACTCTCTGAGATGGTGGAAACATTCTGTGTTGTCCAATATTAGTCATATGTGGCTACTCGGCACTTGAAATGTGTGAATAGATTTATATTTAATTTAAACTTAAAATTTATTTAGCCATTTATGTGCTTACTGGTTAGTATTTTGGCACAGTTACAGAAAATAATATAGGGAATACATTCATGACCTTGGGGTAGGCAAAAAAGACTTGAAGTATAAAATGTATTAATAAGTACTAAACGAAAAGAAAAGAACTGATAAAATGGGTTTTATTTAAATTATGAACTTCTGTTCATCAAAAAACACCATTAAGAGAGTGAAAGGGCAAGTTACAAAGCAGGAAGAAAAATTTGCAAAATATACTGTCAACAGAATATATAAGGAAATCTAGAGGCATTGTCAATTTCACAGAAAAATGTGAAAGAGGCTTGAGCAGGGACTTCACAAAAGAGAACAGCCAAAATGAAAAAGTGTCAAAGAGCAGGGTTCCTTAATCCCTTGGCCTCGGACCGATACCGGTCCATGGCCTGTTAGGAACTGGGCCGCACAGCAGGTGGTAAGCAGCGGGCAAATGAGTGAAGCTTCATCTGTGTTTGCAGCCGCTCCCCAGCGCTAGCATCACCACCTCAGCTCCGCCTCAGATCATCAGGCATCAGATTCCTATAGGAACACTGGTCCCTGGTGCCAAACAGGTTGGGGACCACAGTCCAAGAGCATATTATTCATTACACGTTCACGTAGTAGCTAAAACGTTAAAGACTGGCATACCTAGTACAGATAAGCAATGGTATAAGCAGAATTCTCATCCAGCACAAAAAGAAACGTTAATTGGTATAATCACTTTGAAAACCCATTTGGCAAAATCTACTAAAACTGAACTTATACATACCCTAGGACACAGCAGTTACACTAACAACAGAAATGCATACATAGTGCTCAAAATGATATATAAAAGAATACTCATAACAGCATTACTTATTTAACCCTAGAAATAACTTAAATGTCTCACGACAGAACTGTGTTAGATACATCATGGTATATGCAAACGCTGGAATACTACACAGCAATGAAAAGGAATGAACTACTGCTATATCCAACTAAATAGATTAATCTCATGAACATAATATTGAGTGAAGGAAACTAGACATAAAGGATTTATTTTGCATGACTCCATTTATACAAGGTAAAACTAATCTCTGGGGCTGGAAGTCAGAATATAGTTATTTTCATAGGTAGAAAGGGGGTAATAGAAAAGAGACACAGGGAGCTTTTGGGGTGCTATTTATCTGCATAGCTGGTTAGTCAAAAATGTTAATTTTCTGATAATTTAATGAACTATACCCTTATAAAGTGTGTACTTTTCTGATGTTCTTTCTCTTAATAAAATTTTTTCATTAAAGAAAACAAAACAGTAAAGATATAGAAACACATGATTAGCAAACATGACCTAAAGGATATATATGAAATACTGTACGTAGGGGAAGAAAAAGTGAGACATACAGCTGAAGAACACAGTAGAACTCGTACACAATGGTAATATAGTGGCTCTAGTCAACTAAAGTTCAACAGCCACAAACCATTAGAGGTCTAATATATATAATGACCGTGACTATTATCCCCACAAACTATTTTTCCGTAACTAATGAGTTTAAAAGTACTAATAATATTAAAATGCTTTAGTAGAAGAATAAAAATGGATAATAAGTGTGGTAATTCAGCTACACATTTCAAGAATTGCAACTATATTTTAAGAGAAACTTTACCTCTTATTTCTTTTAATTATACAAAGAACCTAGGTACAGTGCTGGGCATACAGTGGACACGAAATTGATGGTTTCGTATGTGTCTGCAGTTGTGTATATATAAAAATATACACATGTGCATAAAACTCCACGTGACCATGAGAGGTCAATTTTCCCAGACCCAAACATGCCTTGACCCAAATACAGTATTCCTCACCTTATCCACAGAGGATATATTTCAAGACCCCCCCAGTGAATGCCAAAGATAATACTGTCAAACCAGAGATAATATTGAAAATTATGTACACTATCTTTTTTCCTATACATACATACCTACGATAAAGTTTACTTTATATATTAGACACATTAAGATATTAATAATAATTAATAAAAATAGAATAATTAAAGCAATGTACTGTAATAAAAGTTATATGAATGTAGTCTCTCAATCTCTCAAAATATCTTACTGTACTGTACATACAGCGTGGAGACACTGGACAAAGGGGTGATTCACATCCCAGGCAGGATGCAGGACGGAACAATAGTTCATCACGCTACTCACAACGGTGCGCAATTTAAAACCTACAATTGTTTATTTCTGGAATTTTCCATTTAATGTTTTCAGACCCCTGTTGATCACTGGTAACTGAAACCATGGAAAGCAGAACAGTGGACGAGGGGACTACTGTACTCACAAACTGGAGACAAACGAAACTATTACTTTCGTCCCAGTTTTCTCCTGGGGCTCTTAATTCTCTGCTGTCATGACAACCATAGTATAAACAAGCTTGTCAATCTTCACATTTTTAAGAACAAATGTCATTACAAAAATTAAACCCTTTTAAAGCTACAATAAACAGAATCAGGTGGTATTTTGTATTTATCAAGGAATGTATTTCAAGTCACATGCCCTGGCCCAACTAAAGTGATGTTTCAACGTTGTTTTCCTTATAATGGAAAGAGAGTATGTTAAAAAGATAGGAAAACCTAAAATAAGGCAGGCAAATGGAAGTGTTATTTATGTCATTTCACTTCTCTTTGTTGTATAAAATTTTAGAAGAGAACATTATGAAGAAAACAAGTCTAAAAAATACAAATTACCCGATCATTCATGAGAAGATCTTTCACAATGAAAGTAGCTACCAAAGACTTCAAAGGAGCAGCAAACTGATCGGGCGCAAGGAGAGCAATGTGGCCAATGGTGACCAGCGGCGTTATGAGATGCTCCAGGTTGCTGGGATCCAGGCTCTTGTGCAGAGGCTGAAAATGAGAAAAGAAAGATATAATCAACTCTACGAATATGCAAATAAATTGTTGACACATTTCATCTTCAAATTAAAAAAACACAAAAATTTCAATTCATATACATGATATAAATAGTAACTCAAGCTTACATTTAAACTTCTATAGGTTATTTATGTCTAGAAAGTGTCATGTTTAAATATTTTGTTTTACCCAAAATAGAAGTAGGTAAAGAAGCACTTCAGCACAGAGAATCATGTATTTTATGACCACACATATGAACGTGTGAAGGATTGCTAGGACTCCCCAATATGTACCCCTGTTCTACTTCCTGGGCATGAAGGTGCCTCCGTGAGCAGTTTCCTGTGCTGTTAAACAAGGATATCTGAGTTAAGCTTGGTTAACAGAATGTGAGTAAAAGTAAGGTGCGGCACGCCTGCACTGAGGCGGCAGCAGCAGGTGATCGGCGTGTCTTCTCCACATTCCTTCTCCTTACTCACTGGCTGGCTTAACACCAAGGGTCCAGTGAGACTTAGAAAGAAGCCACTAGTCAAAAGGAGTGTGTGTGTCTAAGCCACTGACTGGAATGTGATCCAAATGCACATGTATTTTTTGGTGGATTTTTATAGCATCTAATATTAAATACCATAACTAGTAAAATTATTTTATTATTCTGATAGGAAATCTAACCATTAATATGCATTTTGCCATGACAGAAGAATGAGGCTCCTCATATACTCACAGAATGTCTAAAATGTATTGTTAAATTTTTAAAATCGGAAAATCAGAGGAGTGACTACAATATGCTATCACTGGCAGAGGGGAAGGGGACACAATGTGTGTGTTTACATTATTTATATATGAAAAAAATCTCTCCAGAAACTGGTAACACTGGGTGCCTCTGAAAAGGGAAGTGGTTGGCTGGGGATATCTGGGTTGGCTGAGGAAAACTATTTATTATTTTCTTCTTTGGATATTTGCTTTGCATCTTTTGATTTGAAGCAAATGAATTTATTAGCTATTAGAACTTTTAATGACACATTTTAATGATGAACTGATGCTCTGTTCTCCCATACTGAACACAAGAGATCTAGACTTGAAAAAAATAATACAAAACTGTTCTTTCCTAAAATATTAGGCAATACAAGGCTTCCCCAATATAACCAAAAGTATATTTAAATGAATTTACTTCTTGCTACTCTTGACAACTTCTCAATCATTTCTACTGCACATGTGCCCGCTTGTTTACATTATAAACAAGAATATGATAGCGCACACATGTTTTTTTTTCTAATAGTTTACTATAACAAGTGTGACAGTATTCTACAATAAAATAATAAAATCGTTTCTGAAAAAGCAAGATTAATGGCCAGAGCCTGGATTAATAGTGACCTCATAAAGGCCAGATATCTCTATGAAACGCTTTCTCAGAGAGCCAGCCAACCTTGTATGTTATAGAAGGATTATAAGTTAGGTTCTCGTAAAGATGAAATAAAATAATAGACATAATACCAAAATCGAAATAAAAGTACCCTACAAATTCAAGTTGTTATCATCACTGTCTTCATCATCATTAAAAAGAAAAGGAGATTAAGAAAAACAAGTTTCCTATAAAATTAACATGAATTCACTAAAGTTTCATACAGAAAAACTTACTACAGATAAAAACTGCACCCCAAAACACACAAAATTTAAAATAAATGATTTGCTATCTATAGCAAACATGCTGTTTGACAGATAAAGAAAATGACTTTTCTTCCTCCTTTAGGTCTTCAACATAATATCTAAAAATATGACAAAATTAGAGTAAACGTTTCTAAGACAAAGGTCACAAGTCAAAGTATTTAAGGTCGGTAGCCTTCAGCATAATTTCCAAATTGTTCTGACTTCATTCAAGGCTCATAAGCTAAAATTATGTTAGAATTTTACAGATTTTCTGCTTCTTCTATTTGCAATAAGAATAGTAAAGATAGTCCCTGATTAGAACAGACTGCAATAAATCTGCAATGCTTAGAAAGGGTAATGGTAATTTAAAAGTGTAGAAAAAAATAATATAAAATATATATTTGAAAGATACACTTTAAAAAGATACACATAAAATTACATCAGTCATTAAAGTAGAAACTTATTTACTTTATATTACCAATTGGTACTGACTTACAACATCCTATACTTCATAAACAGAAATCTAATTTTCAAACCTGTAAATTGACAGAATAATATTACCTACTATCAACAAGTATGATTTTACACGTAATTACTCATTAAGAAAAGTTTGCTAATTATAAGTGTATAGATACAATGTATAAGGTATAAATATAATGTATAATGTATAGACATAAGTAAATGTCAAAAATATTATACAATTGTTTGATTTCTAAATTTGAGTTAGCACAAACATCAGAATAATCAGGTATTTTCATATTGTAACCATTCATCAATATTAATTATACTGATTCAAATTCTGAAAAAAAGCAAGTACTAAAATAATGTTGTTTTGTTGATATGTCACAGGAACTTAACTATTGTTTATATCAATTAGCCCACAGTAAAACTGTTTTTGTTATACATCATTTCACTTAAAATTACAGAACCTATCAACGAAGTTAAGTGAAGATTTACTGTATACTATAAAATGATGCGTTACCAGATGTGAACATTCTATAAAACCATTATTTGTTTTTTGACTATAACATATGAAACAAAAAAATCTTTTTTCTTTACCTCAAATATCTGTGCAAACTGGGTCTCTTTACTAGAAAATATTGCATGAATACAATGAATAGCATATTTGGCTTGACGAGGGGGTCCTTTTTTAGATTTGTGATGTAAAACGGGAAGCAAAGCTCTGGAAAAAAAAAACAATAAATCAGAAAAATCAACATGATTTCCATTGGATACTTTAATGCTTGTGTTTTTAAAGTAAAGGTTTCTAAGAACAAAAAAGTCACATCTAATCATACTCATTTTAAATAATTTATAATTTTGTTTAATAAATATTTATCTTAAAAATATAGAGAGAAAGTAGA
>NW_011888852.1:1199574-1250382 GCF_000151845.1 Pteropus vampyrus | reverse complement strand
CTAGTGCTCCAGTACTTGTAAGAATTTAGAGACACAACAATGCATCACAATAACTGTCTCACAAAAGATATCAATAACAAAATATAGTAAAAAGACACATGACACATTGAGGGGAAATTGTGCATTTCATATTAGGGAGACAGGGTTAATGTTCCTAACAAGTAAAGACCTTCTACAAATAGAGTACCGACAATATTATGGAAAAATGGGTTGGACATAAAAGAGTAGAAAGCTCTTATACAAATTACTCTGTGATGTGTGAAAAGATGTTTACTTTCACGTATTTGAAAATATTACAAATTAAACTACACTGAAAAGACTTCTGTTTCAGACTAGGACAGTATATATAAGACTGGATTTACTCTCCAACCTTAAACAAGTAGAAAACAAGCTAAATGGGTTCAGACCCTGGACAAGAGAAGGCACGGTACTATAACCGCTAGAAGATGGGAAACAAACTAGAAGAGCCCTATTTCTGCTCCCACTTACTGCACAGAGGGAGTTTCTAGACTACACTACAGAAAGAAGTGGCCCAAATAGAGCCTAGTGGTCGCATGGAGTGAACAGTTCATATAATTAATAAAATAAAACTAAATTTTAAAAGAGTATCCCCTTAAAGAGTAAAAAGGAACAAACAAAAATGTGTATCCATTTGGTAGCATAATTACACAAAGAAGAATCATTCCAAGCAACTTTAAAACACAGAAATTTGACCGTAATACCTCACATGTGATATACCATGAATACATATGGGAGAATCACCTAAACAAATAAACAGACAACTGTTTTCAGGAGTAACATTGGTGGTGCTGCTATTCTGAGACTGTTATGTATCTATTATGGGATAATTCAAGTGAGACATTATGTAATATTATAGTTTTATCATCTTGTACTATCTCAGCATGGGGAAAAAGAGGTACAGATGTAAAATTGCAGAGGTTCAATAAAAACCTTATAGTCTCGAATTTGAACTGCAATAATCAATA
This sequence comes from Pteropus vampyrus, assembly GCF_000151845.1. Lineage (NCBI taxonomy): Eukaryota > Metazoa > Chordata > Mammalia > Chiroptera > Pteropodidae > Pteropus > Pteropus vampyrus. The sequence goes on along the minus strand of NW_011888852.1, from coordinate 1,249,396 downwards.
TAAACACTCAATGCATTTTATATTCCAAAAAAGTTTCTTTAGCTATGTCTACTGCATCTTCCTAGAAGAATGACCTACACATTAGCAATGAATATCCACAAGATTTACACTCTGATTTCTTTATACTATTCCCATTAAAAAGAACCAGGGATCCTTCGAGAAATAACTAATTCCAGCTCTGGGGCAGGACATGTACAAGATGGGCCTGGAACATCTTGTCATACCAGATAATAAAGAAAATCTAAGGTTTACAGCTTCTTTGTGAAATGAAAAAAAAAAAATTATTTCTGGTTACTTCAGTAACTAAACTCCCCAGGTAAGACCTATCTTCTCATAAATCAGATTTTACAATACAAACATCCATAATCTCTTTTCTTAGTAATCAAGAGAAAAATTACAGGTCACACACAAATAAGAAGCAACTCTAGTTGGGATTTTTTAAGATAGCATGAGATAAGGAACTCATGAGCAGGGGATGTGAAGAGACATCTTTCCAAAGACATACAGGTGGTCATCAGACATGTCAAGTATTGCTAAACACAATTCTTTTCAATGGTCACACAGCTCCTGAGTAGGTGCTAGACCACAAGTGATCTAACCAATCACCTACTGATGACGGTCTTATTTTTACTTAAACCGTAAACAGTAAAACCATGAACAATCCTGTGCTAGTTTCTTACCTACTATCTCTGACTTTAAGCCTATCTGGTAATCTGCTTTGAGATCCCCAAGCTGTAAATCTATAAATTACATTACCCAGACTCCCTCAAGAGCCAGCTTCCTCTTAGGTTTTTCCAATAAAAGACACTCGAGCTTCTGAAGGCATGCTGTGCAGTAGCTTCCCTGCCCCTCCCTGCCCCCCAGCAACAGCCAGGCCCCTGTGCTGACAGCTGGGTGATACACACAGGGCTTATCCACCCAGTGGGCAGGCCTCAACACTTTCCAGGTGTTCCTTCAAATATCTGTATTCATTCATTCATTTATGTTTAAAATACCTGGTATGGTTTCTGTTTCTCTGACTGGACCGGGAACCATACAATCATTATGTGGACATTTTTTCTAATTATCTCTGGGATAAGTTCTTACGAGTGAAACTATGGTGTTAAAGACTACACGCATTTAAAGTCGGTATGTATTATCAAGCCAGAAAAGCTGCATCGATTTAGACTCCAACTAAGCGAGCATCACTAGAATGCCAGTTAACACTGGTTACAGCACATGAGTTTTTTTATTTGTATTTTCCTCAATTACTATTAGCAGGCATAAATGTCTTTTCATGATTTGGGGGGCTGGAAGAGTTTCCTGTTTGTTCCTTTTGCTACTATTCTACTACTGTGAGACTTGTCTGTTGTTCCTTTTGGAGTCTTTATGTAGTACGATATTAACTTTTTTAAGTCATATTATTGAAAATAATTTCCCAGCATACCATGTTTCCAACTTATTTCATGACTTTTGTCTAAATGTACTGGTTACTAATACTTTTATTAATTCATTTTATATATTTAAAATCTTAGTTTATCTTTGAATCATCTGGAATATACATAAAATCAAGACAAGTAGTCTACATTAATTTTTCTTTTTCAAAACAGCTTGCCGGTTACTTATTGGGTAATCTGGCTTTTCCTGACCAATTTCTTTGTAGAATATTATACTCCTTCACTCACCATGATAGGGTTGCAAATTTCTTATATACTTTACTTAAAGGTCTTCTGATTTTTACTCCTACAATATTTTCTACGGTTGTTAGTGATATATAAGGACAACTTAGGATTTTTACATACTTGTTTTGGCTATCTTGTTTTTAGTTGTTTTTCAGTTGATTTTCTTGGATTTTCCAAGAAATATGGCAACTTGGTTTCCCTCCTTTCCAACACCTGAACCTCTTATCCAAAACAATGCTAACTCATCGTAGCGATACTGTATGCCCCCATCTCGTTTCTGACTTCGCCTGGAATGCCTCTAGTGTTTTACTGTATGGTGGTGCCTACTGCTTTGAAAGGTATTACGTTATGAAGGCATTTAATCCATTTTTATTGGGTTTAATTATAAATAGACTGATTTATTATCAGAGCCCTTTTAGTATCAATCAAAATGATCTACTTGTGCCCCTTCCCTTTTACTTGCTTATATAATAAATTCTAACATGAATATTAAGCTTACTAATATCACCCTCCTATATTCCTGGAATTAACCATATTTGGCTATAGTATATTCTTGCTGTACTATATAGTAAAATCTTTTTGTTAATATTTCACTTATAATTTTTGCATCAATATTAGTAAGATTTGTCTCAGTTTTCTTTTGGGGGGGATATCTTTTTTCAGGTTTTAAATATTCCTGCTAGTTATCTTGACTTTATAAGAAGTAATCTGAATGTTTCTTTTTTTTCTTATGCTCTCAATAATTAAAAGATAATTAAAATTCTTGGTCCCTTGTAGATTTAAAATATCTTCTCTAACACACAACTTTTATTGGCACTCTTATTAGAGGGTAATTTTCCTAATTTCTTTTTTTATAATTATAGCCTATTATATTTTTCTTCCCTCTTCTCGAGCCAATTTTATTTATTACATCGTCCTTTAAAAAAAAATCCATATTTTCAATTATCTAAAACATAGATATAGCCACACCTAAAACTTAAATACTGAGAATGAAATGATGAGAAAAGATATCAGAGATATGCAAACAAGAAAACAAAAGTTGGATTTAGGGGCATAAGCAAAACTGAATGCAAAAGGAAAAAAGCATAAAACCTGGTAAACAGAGTGACCTCACAATAAAAAAAAAAAAAAGGAGGGGGTAATACATTTTCTGATTTCTTGTATCCTAAAGAATATCCTTCATTTGCTCTTAAACATAACTTGGCCAGTTAGGAAATTTTTAGTTACGTTACTTTTCTACATCAAAACTCCCTAGCTGTTGAATCATTAACTTGAGAAATCTTACGTGGTTGAAAAGAAATGTTAGCTTTCATAACTTCTGTTACTTGTTTTTTTCATTACTTTTGATGTTTCTGAAATCACTTCTGTGATCCCTGAAAATTCAGGATATTTTCTTAAAACATGAGCTCTTCTTGATCTCCAGATTCACAGTTTCATTCATTCTAAACAAGTTTACTATTATTATTTTTTGAATATTTTGCACTTCCTCGCTAAACAATTATAGCTGTTCACTATCTGCTAATTCTCCTCAGCTGCCTTTATTTCTTTGCCCACTATCTCCACATTCTATGAAATTTCTTCAAGCTCAATCTCTAGCTGATTACATTTTCTGTATTGTTTACTCCTTGCTGCTTATAATAAATTGTATTCTGTAATGTAAATTGTTTCTGCTCTTCTTTATACTTAGGTTTTGCCACCTCCGTTGTTATATAATATCTTATTTTTGTTCTCTTCTTTCCTCCCAGATGGCATTTGCTGTTTAACTTCCTTGGCAGTTTAGAACGACTGTCTAAAATTTTCTTTCTTCCTAGAAAAATTAAATTCTTCCAAATAGTGCTTATCAGCTACTTTTGAATGCCAAAACATTTGCATAAGTTTCATGTTTGTTAATTTATTTGTATTCTTGTTAATTCATTTTTGAATAAGAAACATTCTCTCTGGCTCTGTCATTCAAACAAAAATGCAGACAGTGTCCCCCTGATGACTAGAGATTGAACATTTCTCTAAAGAAATTAGCATCAAAGTTCCCAACTCAGGCTATACTTGCTTCACCAGCTGGCTAAGTAGCACAGAGGAGGCAGCTGAGACTAAAGGTAGTGAGTCCCTTATCCATGTACTTTCTCTCCAAGTCTGCGGAAACTCTCCCAGTGATGAGAACCAGCCGCACTGGACTCTGGTTCTATCCTCTGCTACAAGGGGATACTCGGATTTGGCACATCTGCCTGGGGGTGGGCCAGACTCTTAAGAGATGAGCTGAGTCAGAAGGAAACCCGTAACTCACCATCATTTTTGTTTAGCGAGTCAGAACATAATTTTTTCTACTCTAAGTTTTGCTCTTCCTGTTCAGGAAAGCAGGTCAGCCCAGAGGAAAACAGTGTGCCTGCAAAGGCTCCCCTTTAGCTGCACAGCCGAACTAGGCAACCCTTATTTCTTTCAAAGCCAGCCTCAAATCTCCTCCTTCTAAATTTAAGCAAATGACAGAACACTTCGTTCTCACATTCAATTCAGTATAAACAATCTGTCTAGTCTGTGGTCTCTCCTACTTAGAAACATTTTTCTGTTGGTTCTTTTAAATTATTTTGGTGAATTCAAGGGAAAATAACTTAATAAACATTCACTTAACTCTTATCATTTTTCCTCAAAATCAACTCACTGAATTTAATAATTTAAAACAAAATTTGCATGCATATTTTATCTACTGGAAGACATATGAGTTACTTCACTGAGAACAGTGTGTGCACACAGTAGATATTCAATATGAGTTGAATTAATTCTCTTTATGAAATGCATTTGAAATATACTCAGCATATAAATCAAATAACTTTACTTCAGTTCTATATTATAGCAGCGTATGTTTTAAAATATCCTTGTACATTCTAAAACGTTCACCTTTTGACCCTGCCCTTATAGTTCCTCTATAAATATATCAAACAATTTTTTAAATATAAAGAGTACTAGGAAAGATAGCCTAGAATGAAAATAAAAACCTCCAGTGAATAAATCAAATAAAAATTTGTTCAAAGCTCTAAGAAAGGAAATGTGCCATAATACATACGGTACTGCAGGTACTGCAGACATACATTACAGGCCTAAGTTTAAATCTTCACTCTGCTACCTGCTAGCTACACGACCTAGAACCATTTACCTCACCTGAACACGAGACTCCTCACCTGGAAGGTTAGGAAGCTAATGCCTATACTTTAATGAAGTGTTACAAGGTTTAAATGAGACAGTACGATAAGTGAGCATTCAGTAAATCATACAGAGTTATAGTTTATATAGTGTGAGTGTGTGAGTGTGTGAGTGTGTGTGTGTGTGTGTGTGTGTGTGTGTGTGTGTGTGTGTCTGTCTGTCTGTCATTCTCTCTCCCTCTCTCTCTATCTCTCTCTCTCTCTGTCTCTCTCTCCAAGCTCTGATCTCTGATCTGGAGAGAAGAGTGACAGCACCATTCCAAATGGAAATTCATGTTCTGGGCTCCCTTAAAAATTAAGAAACCAGTTGTAAACAATAAAGTTTCTTACTCTTGCCAAAGAGAATACTATTACAAATTTCTGGTATGTTTCAATTATCATTTTAAATAATGCCTTTGTCCTGTTTATCAATAGTTTCTAAAATTAAGTTCACATAAACAAAAAGGAATAACAAACGTGTATCTCAGTCTCTTTCCAAGGAAAAGGGCCGTAGGCAATGAAGAAGTGTGCTATCCCAACTCCAACTACCTAATTAGATAGTGACTAAACCAGAAGTAATGGGGTAGAGGTAAAATTGGCTATCAGTGACTGTAACAATATGGGGACCAACTATCAGATACACTCTCCAGGAACAAGGAAGAGAGCTGCATATAAAGCAAGCAGGGATCCATAAAGAATGCAGACTTATTCTTTTGAGATATTACACAATCTTGACAAATAGTCAACCATTATTAGCGATCACTAGGATAAAAGGGCAATTTCCAGTTCTTAGACATACTGGAATACACAAAAAAACACACATTGCTGTTACAGTGATTACTCCATGCTTCCCTCTGTCAAATGAAGCACTGCATCCAAAAACTGTCGCTCCAATACTCTTTATCACAGAGGAAAGTGGAGAGAGCGACATAAGTCCTGCTAAAATTCCTTTAGCATTGCCCAGTGGACCTTAAATTCATGGGAACTGTTTAGTCTATGCCACAATATAACAAGGGACTGCTTTATTATAAAAGTGTTTTCAGTTAACGTTTCAGAAAAAAAAAATGACATGTTCACACCATATTTTCATGAACCTTTTAAAATACCAATCAATGCTTTCTCCCAGAAAATGAGTATCTAAAGTATATGAGAATTTTAAGTATAGACTTAAAATAACCTAGACATTATTTCCTCAAAGCTTAAAATATTCCAATTATTACATAATTCAAGAAACTGTAAATTATTTTCCTATTTTTCAGAATATATATCAGAATTAACTCACGATCTTATGTGTGGGAAATCCTCCTCAATTTTGCTTCCTGTGTTTTTAAAAATTTGGAGTGCAGCTTCTGCTACTTTTTCATCATCCATTTTCAGACAAGCCAGGAGAGATTCGAACGTTTCAGCAGAATGAAACGAGATGGGATGTGTAAATGAGAGTACCTAAGAAATGAGTCATATAAATAATGTGTAAATCCTTTTCATCACTACAAGATAAATCCAAAACATTACATATTAGGAACATTGTAAATCAAATAGAAAAATAATTATGCTAAGGAGTAAATGAGAGTACTTAATAAAATCTAAACATTACTCAAATATATAACAGAAATGTTCTCGTATAGGAAGACTGTGTGCTCTAAACTCATTTTCTTTCAAAATTAAATTACATGTACATAATATAATTCTACTCAAAATAATCTAAATTTCTGCTAATGTATGGGTTTTTCTGGCGGGGGTGGGGAAGAGAGTAGGATAAAAGGGGACAAGAAAAGAGAATTTAACAAAATATCTCTATTCTTCTAAGTAAAAGGCCATGATGAGACTAGCTAACAACATTTTTAGAAAAAAGTAAACTAGGGAAGGGAGTAAACACCAGATAGTAAAAGATATTATAGGACAACAATAATTAAATCAACATGGTACTAATATTAGAAGAAACGGAAAAGGGAAAACAATAAATAGACCCTACCATATGAAAGAACTTGGACTATAAAGAACGTCATAAATTATAGAGAAAGCAACAGAAAATAAATGAGAATGGATGGGATTTTTAGTAAATAGTCCTGGTAAAACTAAGTACCTATCTAAAGGAATATCGAATTAGACCCTCCCCACAAATACACACTTTCAAAATAAATTTCAGAGAGGTTATGTTTCAGTTTTAAAAAACAGGACAAATAAAAACTCTCTAAACATTGTGGAATTTTTTAAATCTTAAGTTGGAATCAAATGTGGAACGTAAAAACAAGCAAGGAGTAGAAAAATACTTACTGCATAATGCTATATTTATAAGATTAAGAAACAAGCAAAATAAGCAATGTTATTTAGAGATATATATACACAGACACGGATGGTAAAATTATAAAGAAAAATAAGAATAAAAAATAAAATTCAGGACAATTACACATGGGGAATGTGAGTGGGGGAAAAAACACTCAGGGAACTTCAACAGTATTGTTAATACTCTATCTGAGTTAGTATTCTATTTATTCTTCTATAGTATTCATTCTATTACAATACTTCATGACTTTATACTTAAAAAGAATACATTTTTATATATATCAAATATGTCCTATAAAACAGCAAAGAAAATAAAAAAGCTCACTTAAATCAGTTTAAAAAAATAAAAAATTGAGATGTCAGTAGAAAATGAACACAGGGTAAAAATAATGAATTCACCACAGGGAAAACACTAATGATTAACATATGGAAGAAGGTGTTCCTCACTAATAATAATTATGAAAATTAAAAGATTATTTTTCTTATCAGATTAGCAAATCTCTTAAAAATTTATAACATTCCCTGTTTGTGAAGATAGGAGATAGGCCTTTTCATACACTGTTGATGGAGTTATTTATGGATATAATTTCTCTGTAAAGAAACTTGATTGTCTGTTTAGGAATTTTGAAAAAGGTAATTCTTTTTGATCTAGTGATGCCCTTCTAGTATTCAAAAACAAACAAACAAACAAACAAACAAACAAACAAACAAACACACACTGACAAGGGATCTTAGATATATAATTACTTAGTAACAATAAGAATAAAATTATCTAAATATCCAGCAACAGGAAACTATTTCGAAACTCTATGACATCTCAAAAGTGAACCAATCACCATTTCAAAAAAAAAAAAAAAAAGTGGACCAATCACCATTTTATTATTATTTTTACTATGAGCCAGATACTATGCTAAAAATTTTAGGTTCATGATTTAATTGAGTCCTCTGTGAGATAAGTACTGTTATTTTCTCCATCCATTACCGCAAAGGAAATGGAGGTAAATTAACTTTCCCCAAAACATACATCTACTAAATGACAGCCAAAAAGCAGATCTGTCTTAAAAAAACACTAAGAAAAATGCTTATAATAAGGGAAAATAGTCAAGATACAAAATTGTATATTTAGTCTGGTCTCAACCATATAAAAATGTGCATTTTTTTAAAGAGTAAGAGGAAACTAATGTTTATGTATGATTGGCTAATGAATATTTTCTTCTTTATAAAATTTTATATTCTAAATTGTTGACAATTAACTGACATTTTTATAATCAATATAAGGCAGTAATATATTTTAGCTAACAAAATAAAAGATAAAATATAGTTTTAGGAAGAATTTCGCTCCTTCTGTGATAGGTAGGGCTAGCACCTTCTTTGCTCGCTAATGAAACCTTCAAATTATAACCCACTATTTTAATAGAATACAAGACTATGATATATACTTTAAAACTGAAAATTTTTAGCTTACATGTTAAAATATGAAATTTCTAAATTAGCTAAAATGATTGAGAAAATTTTATCTTAGATTCTATAAACTTATGCAAATCTCAAAAATAAAAAAATATAAACTATATATTTAACAGTCATCTAATTAACCGCTTAATTGTACCTTAAACATATTTACCTTAAGCAGTTCAAGACCTGCCCTGATGGCTTGATCAGTTGGAACACCTTCATCTTCATCATCTGCTGTTCCATCTATTGATTTGTTTACTTGCTTAATAAGAGCACTAAAGTATGACCAGAAAAAAAAAAGCCATTTGGTAACTATCCTTCATTAGCAATGTCTAAGAAGAATCAATCTGAGAATTTTCTATATAGCCTACATCCAAAACATATAAATTGGATACAGCAGTTTCCCAAACATTATTACAAAATAAAAAACTAATATTTCGAGATGTTTCTTTCCAAAAATGGCATTTTCTTTTGTCCATTCAAATGAGGTCAAAATATTATTTGATTTGCTGTTTATTAATGCCATCTATATTTTCCGTGGAAGGTCTATGCCCAAACACAAGAATGATGGACGTTTTCTAATTACTTAAAATTCATTACTGCACCAACAAGTTAATAATGTATACTGAAATAATGGATAAATGGCAACATATTAAGTACTTTCAAACAATTAACCAACTATCACTGTATGTCAGGCACTGTTGTAAGAGCCAGACGTACACACGCCTGCTCCTGAAAGGTATAAAAACACCTAGGTAACAGACATACAATAAAACCTCACTAGAACATTAGAACAGATCGAAAGAGAAATACGATGTTTTGAAATTTTTCTTCTAAAATATCTTAAAACAGACATGTGTAAATGCATTATCAATTATCTAAAATAATCATTCACACTAATAAGTATTTGTTATTTATAGTACCTAATACATGCAGGCTTACTAAAAACAGGAATTCCTGGCATACTGGTACTAAATAAAAACTAGGCTTGGGTTGATAATTTCTCACCCAAATTAAAGCAATATTTAAAATTAAAATAAATAGTAAGAAAAACTAAACATATACAGATGAAGTGTGTATGCATACACAAATATATGAATATACATATATATGTCTGTATATATACACACATGCAGAGAAATACTGATGGGTATATAGCCAATATGTATAAACATACATCTATACAGATGAGTGCCTTATGTACAGTAGGTACTCAGTAGTGATTGCCCAACTGAAGCATGAATGAATGTACAGAAAGGAAAATTTAACATTTTTATATACAAATACCTGATAGATTCAGTATCTATGTGCACAGGTGCTATCCTCTCCAAGAGAAACTTGATCATTTCTAGGAAAGGATTTGTAGGCTGTTTGGGGTTGCCCAACTTCTTAGTTATTTCACGCTGCAGATTTTTAAAATTATAAAAGTATGTTTAAATAATTACATTAAAATGTTAAGAATCTACAACAATTAAAACCATGCAGTATTGGTGCTAGAATAAACAAATCAAGAGGACTTGCAAAAGTCCAAGAAAATAGACTAGATTAAGAATTTAGCACATGAGGAAGGTAACACTTAAAACAAGTAGGAAAAAGATAGATTATTCAGCATATTGTATTGATAAAACTGGACAAACATTTAGAACAAACACAGTTAGATCCTTATCTCATACCTTACACCACAAAATATTCTAAAAGCATAAAAATGAATACAAAAGAATAAAACCAAGGGTCAGTGGATACACAAACTTTAGCAAAATTATCAGGGGAGACTGTTAAACTACAGAATCATAAACCTCACTGTGAAGATTACCATTTAGTCAATCTGGGATGGAGCCAAGAATCACCTTTTTAAAAAAAGCCTCTTGAAAGATACATGAGTAACGGATTAAGAAATAATGATATTAGTAAATATTTTCACTTTTAACAGAATGGAGTTTCATAAGCAGGACACCAAAGGCAAAAACCTTGAGGAGAATGCTAATAGACAGACACAGCCACATAAAAATAAAACTACAGTATGGACATCATAAACAAAATGAAAGGGCAAACTACAATTAACAGGAAATTGCTTGTGTCTTAATTAAAATACAGTGCCACGACAAACTAACAAACCAGTAAGATAAAGACAAATATTATTCCAGATAAAAAGGCGAAGATTAAAAACCCACAATGTAAAAAATAAATATGTATGGGTAATACAACCAAAGAGAAAAGTGGTCAAATGACCAGCAACGAAGGAATACAAATCCTGTTAAAATAACTATGTTCTGGTTTGTTTGAGTTTTGCTTGTTTCCAACAGTGAAACTGGTCAATATTGAATTTATCGTAAAGAAATAATTAATCAAGACTGGGTAATATTTAGCCATAAAGATATTAAGGTGTTTTTTTAATCAAAAACTGGGTAAAAAAATCTACATGTACAGCACAAGCAGATTGTTGAAGAAATTATGGTACATATATTCAATGGTATGTTATGGTGCTATTAAATATAATATTGTAAAAGACTAATGAAAATAAGTAAAATGATAAAGCTATAAAGTAAAATGTATAATAGCACCATAATGGTATGTTATGGTGCTATTAAATATAATATTGTAAAAGACTAATGAAAATAAGTAAAATGTATAATATTGTAAAAGACTAATGAAAATAAGTAAAATGTAAAATAAGTAAAATATACACTTATTTTGGAAGAATATATACCATAATATTCATAGCAATTGTCTATAGAAAGATCATTTATCTACATTATTATTTTGTGGTATTTCAAAATTTTACATGATGAATATAAATTATTTTCTAAAAAGGGACCAAAGAAAAAAGATTTGGGGGTTTCTTCAAACACTAGCTCTTTTAAATTTCTCTCCTTACCACACAACCTTCAGCCTGCTTGCAGGAGCATGTGGGACTAACGAGTACTTCCAACTGTTTTCTTATTTTCTCATCATCTTCCAGCACCTGTGTGAATTTCTTCATGAAATCCTGAGCCTTACCAGGATCTGGCAAATTTCCTTAAATTCAATTAAAATTCAATTAAAATGCAATTTTAGAAATATCTCAAAATAGTAAAAGATCAACATTTTTCATTGTTTTTATTATTATGATTAATAATCCTAACTTACATCCGTGCAGAGAAAGACTGAACTATTTCCAAATAACTCCTTGTAATATTTAAGGGCATTAAATGTCAACCTGAATAATACTAATTTTATTATTCCCTTGAACTTGTTGCGTACATTGTTCTCTTATAAGTCACAGCAAGAAATCAATGTTTTATCTTTAAGAAACTACTTTCTTGTATTGGTTTGCTTATTGCTCTCTGGCACTGACATATGCTGAACAACATGTTCCAGGTGTTAGTGATTACTGCACGAGGAAGGGTGAGTCCTTGTAGAATCAAAGATGATTTTTACAGTGTTCTCTTAATATGTCCATGTATCGAAACACTTATGACAGCTAATAAAATGTTGATCCTACTATCTTTTTTCTGGCTATTCACAACTGTTATACATAACCAGAAAGGATACTTCTAACAGAATTATAATACAGAACTACAGACTATAATAAAAGGAGAAGAAATTCAACTGAATCTTAAAATATAAATACAGTAAATGCAGTCTTCAAGTTCATACACAACTTTGAAATTCCACTTTAATTCTTGACTAGATCACTGGATATAGTAAGAACAAATTTCCCCCCTAAATATTTGACTGTACAACCTTTTCATGTTTCTAAAAATATCTGCTGTATTGTTTTCAAATAATTTTGGAAAACGACACTTCACAGCGCTTCCCTAATGGACAGACATCACAGTAAAGCTTACAATAGGCCTACCATTTAAGAAACAAAACAAAAGGAGATGGGGGTACAGAGAACAGGGAAATGTGGGAAGGGGGAAGGGAGACAGAGAGGAGGAGGAACAAAGGAGGGAGGAAGGGAACAGCAGCATCAAAAAACTCTTTAATTCAGCATTGCACAAATAAATGTACTTGACCATGGACCCTTTTTTCTAACAACACTATTAACATTTATAGGACACTAGCATTCCTCAAAACAGAATTTGGGAAATACTGAAATTGGAGAAGAAAATGGTTGGGGGGGGGGGGGGGAACAGAAAGAATATAAGAAATGATCTCCTTTAGGGGATACTGTCCACACCCAAACTACTGAGGAGATAGCTATAAAAAAGCACAGTATCACTTGCTTTAAGTTATCTCAAGAGATTGAAAACAAATTTATGTTTAACTGCCATAACTAAAGTATATTTAAGTCTTAAAGTATCCTATCACTTAGTCTAAAACCCAGTGAAATTGGGTTACTGTTCTCTTCAGTGTCTCAGCATTACTTCTATACATATCTTGGAGTATTTGTTAACATCTCAGCAATCCATCTCACTCTCTTCATTACTACCGCAGGGAAGCTCAGCAGAAGCATTCCTCCTCCTCCGGCTGTTCCTATGCCCCCTCTGCCCCTCTGCCATCCACAGTGATCTCTGAGCAGCAGCGAATGCCCTGCGAAAACAGCTACTCTCCCTGTACCAAACAAAGGAGACAGGCTGCAAGAGCCTTTTGGATTTACTGTGAAATGCAATTAAGTAACACTAATTGAAATCACTGAAAGCAAAAAAGCAAATTAGTATTTTTTTTTCAAAGAAGCTCTTTTATAATTATTAGGTATATCCTTCACTCTAAATTATGGCTCAAAATAAAATTAGCTTCAGATAGATTCACATCAGAGCAAGCCACACCAAAGCACAGGTTCAGTTTTAACAGTAAGCTTATGTAATAAATTGCATTAATTCTCTAAAATAAATTTATGTAAAGCCTTTATGCAACTCTGCGGAGTATGCAATGTAAATGAAAATCAGAAAAAAAGAAAGCTGAGGCTAAATTGTTACAAAAAAATCAATCAAAAACATTTTAATCTTTTCCTATATTATCATAGCCTAAAATGGAACTCCATGAAAAACTTTATCAGACAGGAATGTTTCAACTAAACTTTAAATTTCGCATATAATATTTGAAATAACTTACTTGTAATAACCATTACTTTTGAAAATATGGCCTTGACACTGGCATCTGTCTGTAAATCACACAAAAAAAGGCAAAATTAAAATTTTCTGACAATAATCTTCCTTATACTTTTCAGGAAATTAGACAAGCACAACATATTAATGCTCCAGGCCCACGCCCTCACCACCACTGTATGCTCCTTCTCTACCTATGTTTAAACTCCAGGTGGACATGATGAAAGGTGGGCATGGACTCACACACTGCGCTGCAGTCCACCTCTTCCCTGACCCTGATGTTAGCCTCCTTCCCTAAAACACACACACACACACACACGCACACACACGCACACACACACGCGCGCGCGCACGCGCCAGACTGCTGCACCAACCTTTGGGACAGGAAAATATTTCGTTTTTCTTTATTACTAAAAGAATAGGGCAACTATGTTTAGAAAAGGAACAAAATAACCTGGAAATGCTGGTTTTCAAGGTTTTAGCCTTATCAAAAAAAGTTGAAAATTAAGTATACAATTCTCATTGACTTAAGGCAGCCCTAAAAATTTTTAAGCCTGAGGATAATAAGACATAGTCATGAAGTTTATGGGGAAGGCTCTGTATAAAGACAATGTAAACAGATGCCACTGATATGTACAATTTTCCAAGAGTGCTGGTTATTTGCTACCTCAGGGCAATGAATGAATTACCATTTCAGTGAATGAATGTTCACCACACCATATTGCATGTGATACACCCTGTACAGTCATGTGTATAAAGGTGTTTCTAAGAGTACTACTTATTTGCTGCATCAGGTTAGTGTCATTAAAAAAAAAAAAAAGATATCATTGAACAACTCTGTGTAAAATACAGAGCTAGAAAAACATTGGAGGTGAAGGGAACAAATCGAACGAACACCATCATCCCTATTTGGGGACGTGAGACACAAAGCATGACAAGAGTGTAAGAGTTGACTCCAAATATTTGGAATGTACAGTATTTGAACAGGTCTGTCAAGAAACATGTTAAGACTTCGTTTGATTTGAGAGAAAAGAGGTGGCACTGGGCTTTCAAGAAGTTGATCCACATGAAAAAGAAAGGTTATCAACAAAAGTAAAATACTGGAAATTACAAAGCCACATTGAGTGACACTGAGCAAATCAATTTAGTTAATAAAGCAGGACTGACTACAGCACTGATCTAAGCAAGAATAAAAACTATCTTAATCAGACTGAATAATGAAGAAGGCAAAAAAAACATACGGATTATTAAGTATTTAAGAGTCTTCTTAGTAAAAGAGGAAATACAAACACTCAAAAGTTAAACACAGCTTTGTATTTTTTTCTATGTCTACTATAATTCTTGGTATAAAGGGAATATTAAGTAATTCTTGTGTTTATAGAGAGGGTCAAACAATCAGTGTAAATTCACTGATTTTTAGAACAAAAGGCCAAATTTATACCTAGAAGAACTGGAAATTCTGCCCCTCAGATAAAACAAGTCTGCTCTGCGGACCTCTGTCCTATGAACACAGGGTGTACGAGGGGGGAGTGGGCTGAGGGTTTCCTCTAAGGAATGAAAAAGAAAAAACAAAAATAACACTAAATTGTGTTCTCTGGATGCAATTTAAAATGACCAGGCACACTGCTTTTTAGGTGAATTATACTTTTTATAGGCTTACATATACCATTCTCAAACAACATGCTAAAGGAAAAGAACAAAAAAACCTAGCATCATTCTAAATGTCCAAAAAGTAAAATATGATACATCAATGAGATGAATACCACAATTAAATTTTAATAGTTATAAGACCAAGTAGGACACTATAATTACCACAATATTAACTATAAGTAAAAATATCAAGATACTTTAATTACATATTAAAACTTTCTAAAATCCCAAGCCTATACAAAGATGATGGGAGCATTGCAGTGTGGCAGATAAAAGTATAATTTTACTCTATTATCTATGTTTTCAATGATGCTGAACTATTGTTTCAGAGTTTGTTTTTTAACTATAGAACCACCTTAGGTCTGAGCACACAGAAGCACATTCTCTTTCCCGTTGGGCACCCCCTTTCGCTGACACAGTGCATCCCCTTTTTTCCATGCAGTAAAATTTCCTTAAAATTCCAGTGCTCTAAGTTAGAGATCACAGGTTCTAGGCAGAACTGTGCCGCACAGAAATAGCTGTTTAACACACAGCAGCAACAGTAAAGAGTAACCCAAATAATGTGTTTTACAAAACGTAACATCAAAGGAAAACTTGTCATTACATTTAACTTACTTTGGGTTGCTTAATTAAGTCAAGCAAATCCTTTACTTGATGTCGGAGCAGATTTTGGCATTTCCACATTTCATTCAATGCTCTGAAAACACAAACACATAAATTTAAACAAAGAATAAAAATCCTTCCAGAATATCCTATGTTACTTTTTTTTTTTTTTAAGTTCAAATTACAAAAGAAGATGACAGAGATGAGGTAAAAATCACAGGACTAAGCAGCTGACGATGTATGGAGGGAAAGAGAGTCAAAAATAACAAGTAACATTTGAGGAGATAGCTGTATCAAAATAAAGGGATTAGTGGTGGTGGTGTTCTCTTGTGTATAAAAAGAGGGAAGAGCCAGCCACTGTAATATGTTTGTAGGCCAGGGAGTAGAAATTAACTGCACAGATTATAAACCTGAGAAATAAAGGAATATCTGATGGAATAAGGTCCTGTGGTGGGCAGAATGAAAAGGAATCAGAGGCACAGAAAAGAGTTAACCCTGAGAGAATGGGAATGTTCTTTCTTAAAACAGAAATATTATAATTTTATATAATACATGTTATATATAATTATGTATTTTTGTATTTTTATATTTTTATTTTTTATATTTTATATATTTTAATATATATTATATATTTATATAATATCCTATATAAGTGAATATTCTTTTTACATGGCAAAAATATTGATGTCCTTAATACTTTTATTGCTCTCAGGCAGAAATTTAAATCTAAAAGAAATTACACAGATACTCAAGAAAATATCTGTAAATCACAGAAAGCAGTTGTTATTGAAATATTAAGTTATAGACTATCAGGACCACACATATTTTAAAATTTAGAAAGGAAATTTTCCAAAACTAAATAATACCTTCATTACTTTGTTTTCAATTATCTACACTTCCATTAACCTCCATTATCACATATATGAAGCACTGCCAAAAACCAGTAATACAGAAGCACATAAACCATTCTTTTCCTTTTGATAGATAAGACGACAGCTATAAATTGTTTGATATTGTCATTCTCCTTAACAATATTTTAAATATACCCTTGGAGTTTTTAAAGAAGATAAGTTAGTTTAAATTTGGATATTTAAATTCCCGTAGTCACTTCAAAAGAGTACTAAGGAAGCAACAATATTGGAGCATTTTCGATCTTAGAAGTTAAATTTAAGATAGCTATACTTTGCTGTTTTCAATTTACTAAAAGTCTCATAAAGTTTAACTAGCACATATTAACAATGTAAACTTCAAAAGAAAAATGACCATATCCAGAAGACTATGAAAATCTAACAGCTAAAAGTTATGTAATTAAAATATTAATTGTCAAAGAAACAGACTAGTCATCTGTAAATACTTTCAAGCTCCAAAGTCTGTGAATTCTCCCTCTCATTATTCACCTTATCACTACTTAAAACTTCTGAAAGGCCTGGATTCTGAAAACTGCCTTCACTTTAAATAAAGCAGGAATTATTTTACCTATTGTAGTTATTTTTAAAGATGAAATCATATGCAATTCTAAAGCTCATTACAAACTATTATCGCTATAGCTTAAACCAAAAAGTGATCATCATTGGCTAAGAATCTGTATTATAGTATATTTAGGGGGACGACCCTCTCAAAAATTTTAATGAAGTTATAGTAAGCAACAAAGACAATTTGTTCTGTCTTTGCCTTTCTAAATAGTCCTTAAAAAAAAGAAAAAAGTTTACTTATAAAAGCAATATTAGTACAACAGGAAAACAAATATCCATTTGTTTAATATTAACTTGAATTCCAGTTGTCATTAAATAAATGGTAAACACCGAGTTAGAACCTGGACACTCTCACACGTGCTAGCTGAGGTTTTAAGTGGACAACTAGTTCCCTGACTTGGGCTTCCTGTTTGCACCAACGCACAAGTTTGTCGCAACTCATAGAAAAAGACAGAAACCATTGTGCTGCAGTTAGAAACCTGTCCAAACGCTGACGAGAATCTCTTCTCCAACCTTCTGATGGGCAAATGCCCTATCAGATTCAGTACAGAACTGTCTAGCTGAGAGCCCACCTCACGAAGACCACAATGAGAATGAGGACACCTGACAGCACTGCTTACTCTTGTCGTTAACAGCTGTCCCAGGAAACGGGACAGGTGGGGGGATGGGGGAGTTAGAAACATACATCATGAACAGTGAGTACTCAAGCCTGCCTCTAGTCTCCTTTTCAATAATTGATATATTTAATTAACTTTGGGGGCTTACCAGCAAAAGCTGGTACACCTCAAAAGTCTAAAATATGGGAAGTATTTTGTCTTCTCCAAAAGAACACAGTTACAGAATAAAATATATGCTTCTTCCAGCAAATAAGAAAGTATCCTTACCAAAAAAGTTCTCACCAGGAACCTGCCTACCAAGCAGCTATTTTTAAGTCCCTTCCAAACTCATTAGAGGTCTCAAATTCAAATAACTTCTGGGCTAGAATAGTAATGTAAATGAATGAAGTAGGAAACTTGTGACTATACAGAGTGGTGAGGACTGGACTGCAATTAGAACCATTAATGAAACTATCAATTTAATTAGTATTCAGGAAGGTGAAAAAAGATGACATAAAATTTGATACCCAAAAATTTCTCAAAAATTAAGATGTTTGATAATGTTTAGGAGGATGTAGAAACTCACAAACCACTGGTTGAAGTATTAGTATGATCATATTGGACACTAGTTTATAATTTGACACTAGTTTATAATGCTGAAAATGTACATGCTCAGCAATTCAACTCCTAGCTATATATTAGAGATCTCAAACCTTGGCTGCTCTTAGATCTCCAGAAATGCTTCTAAAAACACCACTGCCCAGACTACACCCCAGACAAATATTAAATGAAAATCTCTAAAGGTGAGATTCAGGCATCAGTACTGTTTAAACCTCTTCAAGTGATTCCAGTATGTAGCCAAATTTGAGAACCATTCAAAATCATAACTTGAGAAGCCCTTGCCTGTGTATACTGAATTTTAAAAAGTTCATAACAGCACTATTTGTATTAGCAAAAAAATAGAAGCAGCACAAATTCTTTCCACTTACTCAAATTTCCAATGTCAAGATAATGAAATAAAATTGTGGAATAATGACATAATGTAATTTGATACTACAGTGAAAATGAATGACGCACAAGCTAAATATATTATGGATAAAATCTTGGGAACATAATACAGTGGGGAGAAAAAGTCACAGAAGACTATATCCAAAATTATTTCATTTTCATAAAGTTAAAAACAAGCAAAATAAGTAATACAGAGGGATACATAAATACAAATATATGTGTATACATATATAGGATTAAACTATTTTTAAAAAGGAAACAAGAAATACAAAATCGAGGGTAATTATTTCCTTTAGAGGACAGGAAAATAAAAGGAAGAAGAGTTCACAAACTGGGTAGCCGATTCATAGATATTGTTATTTTATTACTATGCTTTGAAACTCACATGTGATATTCCTTTGCATGTATTAAATATTCCAAAATAAATGTAAAGACTTTTGGAGACAACAATCACAGATAAATGTAGTTAAATATGTAACAAAGTCTTGGTAAGTATTATTAGACTTACAGTTGGTCAGTTAATTCTAAAACCTTGGTTAAAATAAAAACTCATTTCAAAAATGACATATACATATCTTAAGTATTTTAACTTAAAACAGATAAATATCCATTATTTACCAACCATTTTTGTAAAATAGATTGGTCCACAGATTGGAATTTACTTTCAATTTTTCTATGGCATTATTTTTCAGTGTATCTCTTATGATTAGCATTTTTACTTTTTAATTCAATCAAAATACTTGTTATTCAAGTGACAAATGATATGTGACATATTTCATTTTATGATCATTTTTGTGTTTTCTATTTACAATTATTTCTCTTTTCTTTTCCATTTCTGGTATTAATTTTTTCATTAATTCTTTTTTGCTCCTATGGATTTGGAAGCTATATATTCTCATTTTATTCCTTTAGAGGTGACTTGGTTTTTGGTCTAATTAATCGACATGTCTGTCTTCATGCTTATATAATAAAAGAACCCAAAGAACGCTTTACCTGCCATCTTATATGTTGTTATCTGATACAGTCCACCTAGTATTCAAAAATTTTCACAAAGGTGAAGCAACAACCAATCAGAACAGCTGGCAGTAGAACAAGGTCCTAGAGGCCCTCCTGCTGTGCCCAGGTCGGGAGGGGGTGAGGTGGGGGGGTAGGGGGGTGGTATATCCCAGGGACTCGCTGAGTGTGTGCTGGCTATAAATATCAGCCTAGATGCTAACCTACTTTTTAATCCACACCCTCACCCCGTGTAAAAAAATCTTTGTTATTATTATTATTAATATTTGTTGTAGTAGTTGTTTTTATACACATTAATTATTTAGATCTGCAAAAGTGTTTGAAAATGTTATTGTTTCTTGCATCCTATTCCTTCCTTCTGGATTTAATTTCCTTTTTCACCAAAAGAAAGTATTATTCCTTAGTAATTTTTTCAAGTAGGATCTATGAGTGGTGAACTCTTTTTTGCTTGAGTGTCTTTATTTCATTTTTATTCCTGAATGACAGCTGTGCTAAATCAAGAAGTCTAGATTGACTATGATTTCAAACAGGTTGTTTTGAATTGGATATATATCATATCTAATTCATTCTAAGAGGCCATCAATTGCACTGTGAAAAATGTATTCCAATTACAGAGATGTCGGCATATGAAAATTTTGTTTTAAAATCAGTTAAATATAGTAGTAACAAATTTTACTATATGCAGTGGAAAAAGACTGAGCTTTGGAACCAGGTTGAACTGAGTTGAAACCCTCACTTTGTCTCTTACTACTTTTGTGACTCTGTGCAAGTTAATTGACCTCTGTGCGATTCATCGAATGTAAAACAAGAAAAATGTCACTTTTAGTAGGGGCTGGCAAGCTTTTCCTATAAAAGGTCGGACAAGAAATATTTTAAGCATTGTGGGCCATATGGTTTCTGTTGAAACTACTCAACTCTGCCGTTGTCGCACAAACGCAGCCACAGATGATACATAATCCTGTGCCTGAAATACAGCAGGTGTCAAGAAATGTACATTTCTCCTCTCTACAACTTTTCCTCAATGTTTCTGTGAAAGATATAAATAGCACATACAATAATTTCCATGGGGGAAGTGAAGTCAAAAGTCTAAATAAGCAGCAGTAGGAATGAAAATTATATTCAGCTCCTCAGTTCCAATTTCTGAACATTGAATCCCCAGCAGTTATAACTACATGTGCTGGAATACTAAGGATCTACATTTTCTAAAACCTAGAGCAAATTGGTCTTGAGGCCTCAATTTCCTAACCTTCAGTATGATTCAATTAGCAGTGTCTCTTCCATGTCCAAAATACCAATGCCCCGCAAAGGAACCCAAACGTACTTTTTAAAAAAATGGACATAAAAATATATTTGTGTTTACCCTCATGCCAAATGACAACACTGTACTGAGGCTATGCAGCACAAAAGTATGTGCTCTACTGCCCTACACCATAATGCAGGTCAGTATCAGGTAGAAATAAAAAGGTAGTCTTTTCACAATATGGATCTCTCTGATGCCTTAATGAAAAAACAAAAACCAAAAGAACAACAACAACAACAAAAAGTACACCAATATTTCTTAAGACGACAATATGAAAATCTGGAGAAAAATCCTATCTTAAAAGATTCCATACCAATCATCTCTATTTTTCAATTGCTTAAAAAAATTCTTGTTAATCTCATGCTGATAGCAGTACTTTCTGGGGAAAAAAAAAAAAAAAAGCTGCCTATTTTATTGTGTCTGACCATTTAACCAATGTTTACATTACATAAATTGCTAACATTTAAAAACAGTTATTTTTTCTCCATAAAATCCAGTATACTATAAAAGATGGAAAGAACGGTTTGACGTTTGAAACATACTTCACAGCATTTAAATCCAGTGTGGCGTACAAGTAATACAAGCACTTCATTCGTTCCGTAGTCTCCAGATTATGGGGAACCATGTATTGAGCAAAGATTCTTTCAACAAGCAATCTACAAGAGAACACACAGAAGGTGCTATATCGATTCTTTAAATGTATTAAATTTGTATATAAAATTCTAAAACAAATAAAGAATAAATTTCTGCTTTCTGAGTGAAGATGAGAATTCTAAATTTCTCTCTGTAAGAATAGGGGCCAAAAAAGAATTTAGTTTGATGTATTAGAAATAGCCCTTTATCCAGCCAAGATTACATCTACATGACCTTGGGCAAGTTATATATCAAGGACTCAATTTCTTCATCTGAATAAAAAAAGAGTTATTAAAAAAATTACATTAAGGTCCTTCGAAGTGATAAATTCTAAATATCTATAAGTTAAAACTATAAAGAAATTTTTAAGAGTCTTTCAGTTTTTGTAGCAATCATGATGAAAAAAAGACCTAGTTAAAAATACAAAAAAGAGCTATCCAATCATAATGCAAATGTCCGTGGCACTGATGCTCCATACTCAAAAAGTCTAAAAACTTCAATTTTTTAAAAATAATAACTATGAAGTTTCTTAGATGTTAACCTAAGATACTCAGTTGCTAGATTTATATCTTAACATGGTAAGATAGCCTATTGATTCTTAATTGTCTTATTCTGACCTGTTACAGGCAAAATCATTTGGAGCCCATTAACAATTTGTTAAATCAATTCAGACTATAAGTGAGATTTACAGATCTATTAACTATTCAATGGTTAGGATATATACAGACCTCTAACCTTACAATGGAATATAAAAATACAAAGATTATATTCAGATATGTTTTTATATAAACTGATAAACTGTGTTTTTAGCTGAGTAGGAATTATTTTTATTTAAAATGTCTGTAATCTAAAGGATTTTCATTTGAATCTTATTTGAAAAAGTAATTGTGCTCTTTATAACAATTACCTATGAAATAAAATTTAAATTATAATTAACACATTCGTATTTTTAAATATTATTCTTTTCTAAAATAATATATGAAAATGAACATAAAAGCTGTATCCATCCCTAAAGTTATATACAAATTACTGCTTCACTTATAGCTTTGGTGGGAAGAAAACTAGTCATTCCCTACACCTTCAACTAGCAATCAAAACTAAGGAGGGAGTTTAAAATTATAAAAAAAAAATATTTGCCTAAAACAGCAGATCGACAGTTATATAACATCAAAAGCACCAAATATTTTATATATAGTGCTCTTAACTTACCGATCATCAATACTGTTTTGATAATATATATGTAGCAATTTGTCTTTGATCCATGAAATCTGTTTTGCAGCATCTTTTCCAGCTGCTGATTGTAAAGCATATTTCTTATAAATTTGAGCAAGTCCCATCATGGCTTCTTTGCGTACTCGCCACTTAAAATAAAAACAAAAATGTTTTCTTATTTAAAAATGCTTCCATTATAGTAATTCAGAAAAGTCTGGTTGTCTAGTTTTTAATTTACTTTATCTATTTTCAATCAAACTTAAATTCTTAGATATCAATATATAATGACTAGATGAAAAAACACAACTATCATTTTAACACATCTACTATGTAAAGTACAGATATATCGACATGTATAAAGAATTTTAATGCTCTCATATCTTAAACACATCACTTACCCCTAAAAATAAAAGCCAATCATAATCTACATAAAGTCACTTGAATTGGTTAGGAAAAGTGTGCTGTCAAATTTTAAAAGGCAATGACAGAGTTAACTGGGTAAACTGTGACTTATCTCTCATAATTTTTCCCCAAATTATGGCGTATATTAAGCATACTTATATTAAAGGTATATATGATACTGGCTTTATCAAATGCTGGATAAAGACACATAAATGTTTCATTTTATATATCTGGGAATTAAGTCCAAGTACAAGACGAATGTACTAAATTATTTTTTAAATTAAATATATATCTGCTACAGTACATCTAACACTGCTTAATTATTTTGGAATGAGTTTATTCTCTAATTTTACATAAACACAACATTATAATCAGTGGGATGTTAGTAATATTTAGAATTTCATGAATCTGCACGGATTATTCATTTTTCCTTTGCAGTCTGTCATTCATAGTAATACCCTCCCCTTGGTTTTTCTTTTAATTAATCACAGTAGGTTAAGAATAGGCCTTACCCATCCACCACATGCATACTGAATGATATAAATGACTTCAGAAGCCTACTCAGGAAATAAGAATTCAAAGTAGTTGTAAAAACTTTATCCCTAATTCCCTATCTTATCTCTAACTCTAATTTCCCAAAATGCTGCTTTAAGGAGAATTTAAAGTATATTCTAATACTATCAAAAAACATAAATATATTCAATTGCTTTTGGTACTCAATTAATATTCATATGAATGAACCAAGCAGCCCTAAAATAAACACAACAGATGATAAAAATGTAAGTGGATTATGATCCCAACAACATAGAAACACTTAGCTCAAATTCCAAGTCTAAGATTACTTGAATACTTAAAAGGCTGTTATCCTACCATGATGCAAATCTCCTTCTCCTTCTTTATGACATTTGGCGTTTTCATTGTTTATACTCCAATGAAATGATCAGTAAAGATGAGTTTAAACTTATCAGTTAAAATAAGTTGTTCTGAATACCCATATATTTTGGTATCTTAGGGTAGGCGTGGGGGTGTCCTGTCTATTCTGCACCCACGACCAGCATTATCAAAGAGGATGAAATGATGGATATAGCATAACCAACTTCATAAGCAACTATTAAAATGCTGTACTTACCTAGTCACGGTTATTCACAGCTAACAACAGGCCTCCCACACTCTTTACTAATTAAGCCCTAAAAATATCCAAGATTTTCATTCTTCACCAAAATCTCTTGTAAGTGTAAGTCCATAAAACCCATGCCATGAAGGAAAGGCAAAGGGGAAGAGGGAAAAGTGAACGTTCACTGAAACTTTTAAGGAGTACCTAATGTATTCCAAGCAATGTGGAATACAAACATAACAAGGCAAGGGCCTCTCTTCAGAAGCCACTGATTAGTAAGTGGAGCTAGTGGATGCTCACTCAAGAAGGAAGGTTTGAGGCCACAGAACATAGGCTAGTAGCATGTTGGGTTTAGCTCTGCCAAGATAAAGACATCTTTTTTCTTTTTCTATTCTATAGAAATTATAATACAACTAGCTATAGGACTACCAAGTGATACCCATATGAAAGGGGGAAAAGAAAAACAGAGCCAACAATATGAGAAGCTGTGCCTGAGGCCCTTTATAAAAGTCATTTATTAAAAAGAGTGTTCAAGCTAAACATCTGACTACCACAGAAAGCCATCTCATTTTTAGGATAAGAATAAATAATCTTAATATAGAAAAACTAATAAAATTTAATGAACAAAAAAGTAAAACCTTTTCAAAAACGTTATTTTAAGAAAATGTCCCCCCCCCAAAGAACTTATTACATTTAAACTTCAATATTTCCATATGAAATACTATTAAACTTCAGGTATTCAAAATGAAAACCAATTAATAATTATTACTCCTACTTACCCGTTTGTCTAACGTTCTCTCTCTCACAAAATTAAGTAAGTGATCGTTGACCAGAAGAATATCCTTTTTAGCAGCTGTAACTATAGACACAATAACATCATGTCTAATAGCTTCCTCGGGGTCATGTGACCTCACTTTAAGATATTCTGAAAGATAAAATTTTATTTGATCGAAATGGAACTTTAACAATTAAAATGTTTTTAAAATGTGCATAAGATCTTTGAAAGTAAATCACGATGAAATAGAAGGGTCAATGTTTCAAGATAATTAGAAACAGGTGAGGGAGACAGGGAGGAGGGAAAGGAAGGAACGTCAGCCCTTCAGCAACACACAGTGGTTTGCACACAACACAGTAACCCCGACTCTCCTTTCAGTTCGCTCGTGCGTTGATGCCTGAGTTCCCAACCTCATTCATTAAACAAACCATATAAATGAACCAAGATGAATATCGACATTAAATATTTCACCTTTGGATTTTGTTTAAATGGTTAAGTCAAGTGGTCCTACTGGGAAAGGCCAGAGAATTCAAGTTTCCATTCTTTAACTAGGGAAACCCTGAGTGAGGTCATTCAGAGAATAAAACTGACAGGCAAGTAACCAAGAAACAGGATTACAGAAAAGGCCAGAGGCAATTTCATTTAACTGAACTAAGAAAGGCCAAAGGGAAGATGGAAGAAATGAAACATTTAAAAATTGTGAATGCCTGGAGGAGGATCTTAACGTAACAAACATCGGAGTTCAGATCTGGCACTGAGAATGCCGAAAGAAAAATTCACAATCTTCAGTAATAATGTCTTAGGCTTAAGGCCCCACAACTGAATATAAGTTTAAAAAATAAAATATTCAGCGTTTTTACAATAAGACCAGTGAGATAAAATTTCCTTGTTTGGATTTGGAATAATAAATATAGACATGCTTACAGACCACAAACAGTGCTTATGGTTGTGAATAAATTTACTTCTCTATAAAACAACAGCTTAATAAATAATTATAACGTGAACGCCCATAAAACCACTGCTCAGGACTCACGCCCACCCACCTTGAGCATTCTCTACTAATATGAACCACCCCAAAATGAAAGCGGCCATATGGTTGCTAAAGAAAACTTCTGAAGAAATGGAAAGGTTATTTTACCTAACTCATTAAAGGAAGCTATTTTTAGTAGTAATTTCAAATGGACTATGTTAAATGTATCTCGAGTTCATTTCCCTGCCAAGATAAATACAGGAGTTTTACTTTTTACTGTACTTGTTTTGAATGCAATACATATTACTTTATGTATTGCACTAAAAAAGGAAAAAAACCAATGACACACCATCAATTTTAAGATGTGTCCCAATTTCCCTGAAACAAATCATTCATAGTACGTAGGTATACACAAGAGCTACTAACTTATACATATTTACTGTGCGGTGGAAAAGAGAAAAAAAAAGATTCTCAACAGTTACTTGGCATGAGAAAGCATCTAATAATACTCTTTGCAATATGGCTATGTCCCTCAAACTTGGCTAAAGACAGAAGAATGAATTTCACACATTGTCAAGAAAAGAATAAGATAAACGTATGTGTATAATACATATTTATCTCAGCTAACTCTCCAAACTCTAAGAGAGCACAGCAAGAGAGATTTACAACAAAATTTTGGCAGATGGATGACTGGTAAATGCCAGAGGAAAAAGAAATAGATGAAATCCAAAAGGGGAAGAAAACAATAAACAAGTCAATTCCAGAGTAGAAGAACCGGAAACCATTTAGAACTTCAAGGCACCGAGCTTGAGAAAGGGAGAGATGAGGACTGCAGCTGAAAACAGTTTGAAAATCTGCATAAAAAAAAGTTAGACTCCTAGAGTTTTCAGCTACAAAAATTAAAATGTGCCGAGACTGAAGACTAGGAAATCATACAACATAACATAAATTTTTCATAAAAAATAAAGCTATATATTGCTAGTCTTCTGTATACAATGGTTTCACATCTGTGGATGCAACTAACCATCAATTGAAAATACTTTTTTAAAAAAATGTTATGTTGTTGCTGACATGTACTGTGTAGTTAGGCCTATGATGGCTGCTTCTGTACTGAACATGTAGAGGTTTTTTTCCCTGTCATTATTCTCTAAACAATACAGTGAAACAACTACTTGCATAGAATTTACATTGTACTAGGTATTATAAATAATTTAGAAATCACTTTAAAGTATAAGGGTGGATCTGTGTAGCATATATTTGCATACATGTTTATTCGCAAACACTACACCATTTTATAGAAGGGACTTGAGCATCCTCGGATTTTGGTATCTTAGGGTAGGCGTGGGGGTGTCCTGGAACTAAGCCCCTGCAAATACTGAGGAATGGCCAAACTGTCTTTCGGTAAAGTAAAACGTTCAAAATAATGATAAGGACTAAAAAGATTTTCTGCGAAATACTTCACATTTAAAGTACATTTTAGAGTGCTATAAACATATCAAAACATCTATCTATTATTTAGCCAATAATATAAACTTTGCTTTAAAGTTCTGACTATGGAAAAGTGCTTAAAATTTTTTATACTTTAAAAAAGATCCAGATACATATAAAGCTATTACAAAGAAAAACAAGAAAAATAATGAACTAGCCAAAAAAAGATGGGTTTAAAATTTAAAGACACTTAAGAGAAAATAATGTATCAATGTGCGCATAAAACATGCTCAATCTCATGAGTCATGAGGAAAGTGCAAATTAAAACCACAGCAGAAGAGCAAGACCCATGAGAGTGGCTGGAATCACGAAGACTGACAACGCAAAAACACTGACAAGGGTCCTGAACAACTGGAACTCGCCAACATTTTGGGAGCAAATAGAAAACAGTACAACTGCTAGGGAAAATTTAATCATTTCTTACACAGTTAAACATGTATTTACCCTGTGTGACCAGCATTTTCACTCCTAAGTAGTTCCAAAGAGAAATAAAAACATAAATCCACAGAAACACATATACGAGAACACTCAGTAATCTCAGTCATAATAGCTCCAAACCGAAAATAACTCAGATATCCATCAAAAGAAGAAAGTGAATTATGATCTATTCCTAACGATGGAATACTACTCAATAATAGAAAAGAAAAAGTAGGAGTACAGGAGACTCAAAGACATTACAACTAGACTTTTAGACTCCTGTTGTTCTCTGGGGAATCTGACTAGCTGAAGAGGAAGTATTTAAACTCAAGGTTTTCCAAGGAATAACCCATCCTAAGAACCCGAGGGTAAAGGTCATAGTCAACAATCCCGCCCATACATTCAGGGCTTTCTAAAAAGCTTTTCATTTAGTCCTCACTCTTAAAAGCAAACAGCCAGAGACTGTCAAGTGGTTGAGGAACATCTCTAACACGGAATAGAGGCAAAAGCAAATAAAAAGTGAGAAAAACAAGTTAGCTAACGGTCATTTTGTGGGAAAACGAAAACTTCCCCAAAACACTATCATGAATTCTCTCAGAGAATACTGCATCAATAGCACAAGAAAAGGATGCTACAGTCAAAGGAACATGGAGGGGAAAAGAGGAGGAGGAAGGAAGAAGGGAGACAGAGACAGGCGTACCACGCGGCAGGCATACAGCACACATGCACAAGTTGAGGAGGCCAAGAGGGAAGGGGATGGGGAGGGTAAGAGAGGGAAGAAGAATGAGTTGTCTTAAAATCAGTTCTGCAAAGGGTTCTGAGCAGGATATCTTACCCCTAAATAGGACGAAAGTGATAAATACTTGCTGTTTAAATCTAACGGACAGGATTTCAACAAAACCTGAAAGCGTTACTATGATAAACTTGTTAAAAATGTTATAAAAGGTTACTTTATGGTTTTCTTTAGCACAATAAACTCAGAAGGAAGTATAAGATTTAAAAATCAACTGTGAGCAAATACTGTACTAAAAAAAGCAGTTAAAAACACAGTACAAGTTGTTATAAATAATCAAGTAATAACAAACAGTAACGTGCAAGACGAGAAGAATGTGCAGAGTTAAAGCTTTCCAAGGGCCCTCGACTTCATAGAGAAGCTGGTGCGTTCTGATTAACTTCAGACTTCATTAATCAATTATGAGTGAAAGCACAAGACAATGTTAACCTCCAAGCCCAGGGGGGGAAAAATGAAAACAGAGAAAATTTATCAACTGAGCACAAGAGAGAAAATAGAAAAAAAGAAGCAAAGAAAAAGCATGGAAAATAGCAAACACAAAATAAGATAGTAAGACTAAGTTTACATCAAATTCAAATGATATAGTTTAAATAAAATTTTTAAAACACACAGTAAAACTATATATAATTGATGAACACATGTGGCATAGAAAGAAAAACATGAACAGGATGCTACCAAACCCTCTGTAGAAGTAGGAAGAATAATTTATGAGGGGCATTTCAACTGTATCTACAATTTATTTTCTTTATAAAAGTCTCAAAAAAAATAAAAAATATAAATAAATAAATGTCTCAAGCAAATACAGCAAAATGCTAACATTTCTGAGACAGTAGCTTTTATATTCATGTGTATTTTCTATTTCATAATTTTCAAAAAATTAACAGAACAGCAATAGTCAAATACATGATATTCTCATTACTACAAAAATACAAAGTTCTGAACTGCCTTACAGTTATACAGATTTCAGAAAACTTACCTCCATTTAGTATGCTTAGTTTACAAATTAATGACTCTCACCTAAGTTATCAAAATATTGAAAGACAAAGTCTTATAATCAATCCCAAATCAAGACATGTTCAAATCCAAATGCCTGACATACTTTAGAATTGTCCTTAACTAAGAAACTAGCTAGCATCATCTCTGGTAGCACCAACATTCTACAGGTGATTCCAGTCGAAGCAGGCACAAAGGCAGTATAAATCCTAGCTTCAAAGAGTAACCTCCATGATGATGTATTGAAAGAAGAAGCCTTCGCCTACCATAATAACAAAAAAAAAGGGGATTTTTTCCCCTCCCATTTATAAAACTGATTTTTTTCAGCAAAAAGCATCCAAGAGTATCTCCTGTTATGGGTATAGAATACCTGTTAAGTCCTTTGCTAGATCAGGATGGTTCATGAGACAGTGGCTTGCAAATTTCACACATTCCAGGCGTATTGGTACATGGATGTCATTAAACCTGATGAAACATCAAGGCACAGTGATATTTAAAATCAGATAAAGAGATATGTGTTTAAAATTCACTCAATTTATATTTTTTTCTCTACTTAAAAGAAAAAAATTATGTAGGACAATTCAACAAAGTGGAGCCTAAGTCTTTGATACACTATATACGTATAAATGCTTTGGAACATCTATATTAAACTAGGACAATCTCCCAAGAAAACTATGTACTATTAAGAAGCATATTTACATAATACACATTTATTTGGCTTAAATACAAGAATTAAAATTTTTCTTTTAAATGCTATATTTTTAAATATATTTGTTTATGCAAATATGTGTGCACATAGTTCACAGATATATTATCTAAATCCCATGCTGTGTTTGAAAAGATAACTTTTCCTCAAAATATTCTTTCTTAAATATAGGGCATATACAAATGTGTGGGTCTTGCACTAAACTCCATATTATTTTACATGAGTCTAAAATTGTGCCCAAGTTAGTCCTATCCAGTCGACCATCACGATTACTATACATCCGCTAATATCAAAGCCAATTTCTACATGGAAATGTAAATACCTTAGTATGTATCTCTAAAAATTTAAACTATGGTTGATACGTCATTTAAGTATCTTTTAATTTTATATTACATTTTATAAGCCTATATTACATTTTAAAGCCTTATTACCAAAGACTTGCTATTGTATTTAAGAAAAAGAGTCTCGAAATAAAACTCAAAATGACAATGGACTAATATTTATTAGTTTACCACACCTTATTAAACATTATTATTAAGCTGTGTAAGAGATAAATCAGCTAAAGAATTTAGCATTTAACACATAAAGGTTTATACCCTCATTTAACAAATTAGAAACATAAAACTAAAAATGCTAAATTTATTATAATTCATTGACAGTTCTGGTACTGAGATGGAAAGAAAAACAGTCACACAATATATTTCGATAAAAAATAGAGTAAGAGTCTTTAAACCCTATTTGTTTATTTATGACCTGAATTGCATTATTGGTTATAAAGATCATTTGAGGAGGGAAAAAAATCTTCCTTTATCCTCAGGATCAAAGAGAGTTTCAGCCAGGGCACCAGAAGTGGTTTTAATGTACTCGTGGTCGGGGTTACCTCCAGAAACACGCAGAAATGAGCCTCTCACAGATGAGAGACACACACACGCAAAATCCTGCAACCAATTTCCAGAAGTTTGTGAATCATTAAAAGCATACAAGGAACTCAGGTTACCATTTTATCATTTCTTTAAATGAGAAATGAAGGAAGAAGCGAGGAGGAGGGACACGAATAATCATTTCTTTATTTATTCTGCAGATATCCTTACAATATGTATCTCCGAATAATCTAATTACATACAATTTTTTTGTGGAGGGGCTATCTCTCACAATGATGTATTTTCAGTTGGAATTAATCACTGCTGTGTAATAATATATTTTATTTTATTTTATTTAGAGTCAAAGGGAAAGTTTATTAAAAAAGGGGTAACATTCCACAGACAGAGTGTAGTCTCCTGTCAAAAGCAGAGAGAGGGTAATAATAGATTTTAATTTCATTATTTTAATACTTTGTAAGGTAGTTTTTAAAATGTGTCATCTTTTAAAAATTACTGAGGACAAAATAAAATGAAAAAGAAAAGGGAAAATATAAATATGGCCAATCACTATCAGCATTCAAAAATTACAAAATATAAAACTTCACATTTATGATTTCAGAGAACAAATTCAAATGTGGGTCGTGGTTTAAAATAATATATGTAGATATAAACATACATTACTTTTAAACAGGACACCAAAATCATATACCTGCCCAAGTAACACTGCCAAAGTGGTTTGTTTTGAGAAGCCAATTCTGAATCTTTTGCCCCAAACATTTTTGCCAGTAGTTTAACAACTTGCAGACGTTCCTCATTATCATTGCTCTGAAATAAAACACAACCACAGCTTTAAAACCATGAGGCAGATAACATTCAGAACAATTTTTCCCATGATTTTCCTGTCCTCCAATTCCACAGAACACCTTCCATAAACTCCAGATGAAATATTCCACGTAAAAATGCTCAATATACTTTTCACAAAGTTAAATGTTACCTTAAATGTTCTAATCAACTCAAATTACATTAAATCATACTTTCCACTTGAAATACATCCCAAAGTTCGATTAAATGTTAGAGGTTTCCTCCAACAATTGAGTCATTTCCATTCAGAGCCGAATTCAAAAACTAACTCAAATCAAACCTACTTACGATCCTTGAAAAACTATTGTGGTTTTCAAGAACAGACACTGATAGAGGTCAAGGCTGCAGTAAACAAGCTCCTCACGAGTGTCATGCTTAAGCTCTTTGCAGAAATGCACATGTGCTGAAGCTTCCCAGCAGAGGAATCAGCTCAGGCACATACAGCAGACTCGTAATGGAGTCCAACAATATGATGGAGCCATCCACGCACAGAAACTAAAATTCCTGCTTTCCGTGCCACACTGTGGGTAGCCTGAGAACTGGAACTCAAGTTTTCTGTTGATCTCGGTACCTCCAACAGATGACACAAAGGTTCAATGAACCAGCCCCAATACTAGACCTGAATATAAAATGTGACTGACAACTGGGAATATCAAAAAGCACCAATATTCAAAGTGCTATGAACAGTATGGTACAATTTTTTAAAAAGTTGACTCCAATGCCTCAGCCTAGCATTAAGAGCACCCCATAATATGACCTAATTCATCTCTATGATCTCTCATAACTCCTCTAAATAAGTATTTTTCAACCCTGGCCAAACATTAGAGCACATGCCCACCCCCCAAACAAAAAAACAACTGATGCCTAGACTCTATGCCAGAAATTCTTATCAACTGGTTTGGTTTAATGCCTGGACATCTACTTCTTTCTTAAGGCAACACAGGTAAAGATTCTAATGTGCAGCCAGAGATGATTTAAGTTTAGTTTGTACTGCCATCCAACTACAATTCCTTGTGTTGCACAAAGCGCCCAGCACCTTCCTACCTCTATATGCTTCTGTGTGATGTTTCCTTTGCTTCAATTGTGTGCTGTTTGTATCTTTTATGACACTTAATAATATCTGGCCTCTTATTAGATCTGGATTATTTTTTCCTCTTCCTCTCATACTAGATGTTAAATTTGCTGAAATTAGGGATGATATAATTCCTTATTTTTATATCTTATAGTATTCAATATTTTTATTAAGAGAAAATCAGACCAACAAATAATTAAAGGTATGCCTGCCTCATCAAAACTGCTAACTACATGAAAAAGGGGAGTGGGGTCGAGGCGGCAGGTGAATCAAATGGCTCACTTGAGAAATATACCAAAAATATACCCCAGAATAAAACAAGAATTATTATACTACCAACACATACTGTTTGTTTTGTTTTGAAAAAGACAAATCAAAATATTTAGAGACAAAAAATACAACACAGAAAGATTTAAGAACTTTTCTGGGTGGTACACTGGGGTTCACCAAAAATGATTAATTGTAACCAGCTTTATTTAACCTTTCTGTGATAACATGAAAGAGAAAAGAACATCCCCCAAACCTGCATGTGAAACTCAATTTTATGGCATAATTTAATGTCAAGGCGATGGGAAGATGCCTCCAAAAGAGCCCAGAGAATTATGCAAAAAGCAAAGGAGCTTTTGAAATAGGCAAGTATCAGATAATATGTAGAAAGAGAAATATTTCACATTATGTTGATAACAGACCCTAAACTGTTTTTGTGGCACAACCAAGGGGTCTCAGGAACTACTATAAACTGTGCCTTGAAAACATAAGCTTAATGTATAGCTACAGCCTCAAAAGTTAGTCATAACCTAGAATTTATCTGGAAAATATTGTGAGGAATATACCATCCTGCTAACCATTAATTAAGCAGCTACTATTTGCTAGGAACCATGGTAGACAATGGAGATACACAAACAGAGAGGTACGAATATGTTAAGTAAACAACAGGAATATACCACCATATCTCCAACATTCAGATTAAACCACTCTAAGAATTAAAAGTCACAAATAATGCTCTTTGCTAATTTAGTTGACAGAAGCACATTATTTTTAGAATAGTTACCTTTAATTTAAATTCAAGCTGGGGTAAAACGGAGAGCAGCAAATGACTGTCAATATTATAGAGCTCCAAAATTAAGTCAAAGACATGCTCTGACAAATCGCTGATGGATGTTTTCCCAAGCATCAGAACCTGATTAAAAAACTTGAGAAAGAAAATTTATCATTAATAGAAATAAAATTAATTTTCTAAAATCTTATTATTCAATTAAATTATTTTATACAAAGTCGAATTAGGCATATCAAAATGTTTACTAACTGTAGGTAGGAAATCAGTACAGGCTACATGAAAAGATAAAATGTGGAATTCACCTTGTACACAATAAAAAATAGGTACTTGTATTGACTCATCAATTAGCAAATCAATAAACACTTTATTCCCCATCACCATACCTACTATATTTTATCCTGTATTACAGTTATTCGTGTGTCTTAATTTCTCTACCAGATAAATTTCTTAGGGGCAAGTGATCACATTTTGTTCACCTTACCAAATATGGGAGAAAACAGCATGGAAGATTAAGACTTACACTTTCATAGCAGGAGCCAATTCCATTTTTAAAATATGTAATTTTATATTTATAATGCAAAACGATCTCTTTCTAATCCTTTTTCTCCTTTTTTTGTATACTGAATTGTGTTTTCACCACCTAAGATGTCTTTTATATTCTGATAATATATAATAAACATACAAGGTTTATAGTTTTAGTCCAACTAAAAGCAAACATAAACACAAGAAAGATCCAATTTGAACAATTCTTTCTCTGTAAGCAACCGGCTCTAACTAGTTTCCATATTCAGATCATAATACTGCTGAAGACACATGGCAAAGTAGTCAAGTTCCTTTCCAAATACATTAAAATGAACCCAGAGCATATACCACATATTCTCAGCAGCATTTTCTGTCTCCTTGAAAAAGTTGGAATTCTTTACACCAGAAGAACTTCCCTGATCTCTTCTGTGACAGTTAATACACAACTTGGTTTAATAAGGTTTTCTACATGGAAGATACAAAGTCAAGGACATAAATATGTCTCTTCTGCTTACTTTTAGTTCGTGGGTTGTTCTTAAAGTTTCTTAGGTCTCCCCTAGCCATGCAGGAGAGAAAAGAACACATTCTTTTTCATGAGACAAAATTTCTCCTGTTTAAAAATATTAAATCTACCTTTCCTCAACAAAAACAATAATCCTTTCCAATCTGGCCAATATGGACAGTAATCAAACTGTCCTTCTACCAGTCTGGGAAAATCTCATTTGAAAGTTTAAAAAAAAAAAAAAAAGAAAAAAGAAAATTCCTGGATTAACTTGTTACAAATTCCATCCAAAACAATCATTTAACTCCATAAAGTCAAGGACCAAGTCGGCCTTCTCCGCTGCACAAGAGACTGGCACAGTGCCTGACACAAGTGGGTACTGGGCACATATTTAGTAAATGAGTAAGTAACATGTAATGGGTATTACGACACAAACGTAAATGACCCTGTGGCCTGCATAAGGGCTTACAGGTTGGTGGGAGAGGCAGATACAGATCTGATTAAAGTACTTTCTTCCAGCAAACATTGGTCTTTCATTTACAAATGGATAACTAATATTCACACTACAAATTATAACAACTGCCTCCTAATGGAAGGAGTAAGAATTAAGTTAAAGGTCAGTAATAAATTCTACCTTAAAGCCGTCAATTTTAATTACAAACGTGTTTTCACATTAAATAACACATTCTCTACCATCAGCTCAAGCATTATTAACCCCAATTTACAAATACAAAAACTGAGGATAAGCGATATTAAGCAATTTAACCAAATTTTACCTATATCAAAGATGGACCTGATATATTTTTTAAGCACAACAAAATAATTACATTGCCAAGAAGTGATCCATGCAGGTAATTTTTTGAATTGTCACTACGGTACTTTTTGTTTTTGATAGTAGCTTAACTTTTTAGAAATATATATACTTTTTAGTTTTCTGACTTATCAAATTATAACAACTTCTATTTTAAAAAACAATCTACAATACTACAGTGATTTCTTAAGTTCTATATATGTAAGAATCACTACCTATAAAGAACAAACTTGAATGTGTCTATGTATAAGACTGAAAAAGACACAAGTTAAAAAGGAGGAGAAGTGGTTAAGGAGAAGGGTTTATTATTACCTCAGTGTTCTACCTCTATTTTTCCTAGTTCTCTACTAGGAAGATAAAGGAATAATGGGTATTACATGTATAAGTCCAAATGGCTGAGAATGATTTTTAACAGTACTCATTTTTTCCTACTACAAGACAATTAAGTTCACTAGAAAGTAATTTTACATGTATAAGTTTGAGGCTGAAAAATAAGATGACTTACAAGAGAATAAAAGAAAAAACAACAATTTTTAATAACTTCTTACCTAACCCTCAAATAAGGTAAGGATCAAGAAAATAGAAAGAAGAAAATAACGGACAAAATGCTGGGAATAAATATATAATTGAAAGTATGCTCACGCCATTCTACTAATGCCTCTTGCCTCCACCCCTAGCTTCTGATAACAAGAAAGGGAGAGGGTTCTACTTCTTTAGGCAAAAATTCAGGGCAGGAAATGAACATAAGTAATAGGAACACATTTTTACCTTGATTTATCTGAGATTACTAAAAGTCCTTCCTTGGTCCTTGTAGCTTTCTTTTAACTTTTATTATAAATATTTTTTAAACAAACATAAATGTAATCTCCTAGCTCCAACAAATACCACCATTGTTTTGAAACTTTTTTCTTTTATTACCCAAATATTTGCTTCCCCAATCCTTGAAAAGATATTAAGAAGTTACAGTGTTATTTTCTTATTTTTATGCCAGAAAAAGACTTCAGAGAAAGTTAAGTGTTCCCCTAAAAAACATCTGGCTGGGCGATATCAATTTAAATGAATAACCACCAGGAGGAGCTCACCTCGTGTCTCTAGTGGGCCACGGAAATAGAATGCTTAAGTCTGGGTCTACAGACTCCACTCAGTCGGACCAGTTTCCTCTAGCCAATACCCAAGACTCATAAAACTTATAAAAATCAATGTTTAGAATTCCCTGCCAATCTTGGAGCTATTAAGATAAATTACACAATCTATCTTAATTCCAGTTTTTGAAAGTTAACCCTCCAAAACAGTTTCTTTACAAATCAAATACATTTCTGCAAATCATGTGTTTAAAATTAATTAAGGCTATAAGCCAGAAACAGAAATTGGGATTTACCAAGATAGCGTTTTATAAAGTATGTTACTTTTCAAAGTATGTCTCTTCATGATGTATTTTACATTTTGAATTAATTTCTGTATAGTGTAAGAAAAATTCTCCTTTGAATCTGAGGAAACTTAAATACATAAGTAATTATAAAGAGCTTTCTTTCTCACTTTTTTCAAGACAGATTTACATCCTTTACCTGTCTGGAGGTGGATGAAAGTGGAAAGTTGTGGGAGAGACAAACTGCTACACAACTCCAGAGGCCAACGTTAGCACCACGTTCCAGATTTGTTCCAGAAGGAACCATTCACATGGAATACGATGTGAATGGTGCCATCTAGAGCTGTGCAACTCAACACAACCATGGACAGAAAAAACATGCTCAAAATAAGCTATCAG
The DNA here is from genome assembly GCF_000151845.1 of Pteropus vampyrus. Classification (NCBI taxonomy): domain Eukaryota; kingdom Metazoa; phylum Chordata; class Mammalia; order Chiroptera; family Pteropodidae; genus Pteropus; species Pteropus vampyrus. The sequence continues at coordinate 1,211,204 of NW_011888852.1, read as the reverse complement.
TGAACCTATCAGCTGAAATACATTTCTTCTGAAGATAAATACAAGATGGTCAATCGTAAATAAATAGATTTAGGATGAAATTGAAAGGGCTCATTTCATCGCAATTCTTCCACTTTCTCGGAAAAAGTAGATTTATATGGAAATCTACCTCAGGGAAAGCAAGACAGACAACTTTCACTTAATCACTGCCTTCACACTTGCCTTCAATTTTTAGGTTTTCTTATTAGTTCATAACTTCCTCTTGTATAAATCAATTTAATCTCCAAAAAGTTATAAGCAACATCATTCTACAGTTCCAGATGTTTGATCTAATTACATTTAATTCTATTCCTATTAGAAAACGGCATATCTTGCTAACCAAAATCAAAGCTGTTTTAGTTCCTATACAATTTTAAAGGACATGAATGAACAAAGAAGATGAGCGATAACCTAGAAATTAACCAAGAATAATTTTAAATAATGGGGAAGAAAATACATTACTTAATAATTAAAACAACATGAAATTTAAAAGTATGTACAACGTGCCAAATTTTGCTTCTAGCATTCTTTAAAATTTTGGCTAATCCTTCACACAATTAATTATAGGTAAGACTTACATTGGTAATATATGGTTCAATAGCTTGAGCTGTTCTCTTCAGTAAAGCCTTTGCCAAATCATATGCCTGCTTGTTTAAATTCTGAAAAACATAAACATTATCTAAATTACATATCTCTAACTATGAAAAACAAAATATTACCTGTATTCAAAAAATCACTTGAGTAAATGGATGAGAAAACTGTCTCAGACTCAATTAGAATAAAAGAGAGAGGGCAAAGCTACCTTCTTCTCTTAAGACTAACTGGTCTACTACATCATAAGAGCCCTTCCAAGTAAGGGTAATTATACTGTCTTTACACCTTGTTCACAGCACAAGGTAAACTGCATAGAAAATGTCAATAAATGTGTAATCGATTAAAGAGGAGATACTTAGTCATTCCAAATCTAGTCCCAAAGTCAAATCAGTTCAGCTGAATACAAACAGAGGTTGTTTCACTCCAGGTCCAGAAGAACCAAAACATCTTAAGAGGATGAACGTGTTCTCATGTGGGCAGTGCCCACAGGTGGAGAAAGACAAGAGTTTGGGTAGCTATGGGAAAACAGATTTACTCAAGCACAGCTCAGAGCACAGGTAAATCTAAGGATACAGCAAAAAATGTAACAAATAATAAAGTATGAAAAGAAAAAAGGCACAAGAAAAAATATCTTAAGTAAATGTGTTTCTAAATTGATTCTGATGAACACAGAAGGAATCAAAGCCAAAGATCTAAAATGAAATCAGTATGTATCCTAGTTTAAACATATTACAGAGAACACTATATATACATCAGCATATTTTCACATTTGTACTGATGCTTGTATTGTATTATTTTATTCATGTCTAATGGCTATTTAGTATTTTACTATATAATGTGCTACAGATTATTTACTCATTCTATTCATGGACATTAAATTACATGACTTGTACATGCCTCCTTTGTGCATATACGAAAATATTTTTCTGTAAATTCTATCTTGCCATGTTTTCAAATTGGCTGTTTTGTCTTGTTCTTATTTATTTGTAGAGTTTCTCTATAAATTCTATATACTAAACCTTTGTCAATTATATGCATAACATATCTTAGTCTATACTTGTCTTTTCACAATTTCAGGATGTCTTAGAGCATACAATTTTTAATTAGAATGTAACCAAACATATCAATTTCTGCCTATTTGGTGTGTGTTTAACATCTCTCTTAAATTCTTTTCCACATTGTGGTTAAGATGCTTTATATTTTCAAATAAAATTTTTAAATTTGCTTTTTAGATTGCTATCTTTACTCAACCTATTATTTTCCTGTATGGTGTAAAATAAGAGTCTACTATTTTTTCCATGTGGATATTCAATTGTTTGCAAACCATTCATTAAATAGTCCATTATATCCTCTAATGACCTGTAATGTCCACACTCAAGTTTCTATATAACCATGCATCCATTCGTAAATTCTCCATTACTTCTATATGTCCCTTCCTCTATTACCGCCTGATTATAGTCAAAGTGACATATGGAAGCAATGTCTTAAGTCCACACTTTGTTATTCTTATTCAAAACTGTTTGGTTATTTTTGGCCATTTGCTTTTCAATATAAATTTTAGAATCAGCGTGATTTTCAGCTTTTACTTTGATTGGATTATCTATTCGCATGAAGTGCTGACATGAGTATGATGCTGTGTTTCCTGTCTCATAAACGATAAATCCTGCAACAAGTCTTCCTTTATACTCTTCAGTCAACTAGGATTTTCAACATAAAGGTCATACACATTTTTGTTAAATTTCTAAGTAGCTCAAATCTTTGTTAAAGCTACAAATAAAAATTTTTATAATTATACTGAGATTTTTAAAAATTGATCTTATATCTAAAGAACCTTGCATAATTTCTTTATTCTGGAAACTTCTCGGTACACTGTTTTGTGTTTTCTGCACAGGCAGTCAAACTGTCTGCAAATAATTTCCTCTTTGTTTCATTTTTCTAATCCTTTTATCTTTTGTTTTATTTTATTTCACTAACTTAAGACCTCTTAAGTCTGAAGTGATTAGGAATAGCATTCTTGCCTTTTTCTGAGCAGAAGCGACATCTTTATAATGTTCCTAACTTCAAAGGGAATGCTTTAGCATTTCAACAGTGAGTACACAATCATACATATCCATATTGGTTTAAGGAAGTTCCTTTCTACTTCAAATCTGCTGAGTTTGTATCCTAAATTATACTGAATTTTATCAAATAACCTTTTTACATTTACTGATATTTTTTCTCTTTGATCTGCTACTTTATACAAATAGTCTATTGCTAATATTTTCTAATGTCAATCCATCCTTATATTCCTAAAATAGTCAATTTTGCTCATCATCAATATTACTTTATACTATTGTAGATACCTCCTACTGTCATTTTATATTGGATTTATGTTACTATATTTTAAATTAAATTAGCTTATGATTCTCCTTTCTTGCTTGGTTTTGTCTAGTTTCTCTATGAAAATGATAACCTCATAAAGTGAGCTGTTAAATGTTTCTTCCTTTTTTATAACCTGGAAAAGTTTGCTGAATATTAGAATTATATGCCACTAATGATTAATACTGATAATTTTAAGTTATTTTGTAGTTGGGTTTGAGTTCTGCTGCTGTTACTATTGTTACTGTTGTAGTTTGGAAAGAAGGCTTTTGGTTTTTTTTTAACCAATTAAATTTCTTCTATTGGCTAAAGGTTAAGATTTTTCTCTCTTGAAACAAATTTGCAAGTTATACTTTCTAGAAATTTGTTTTGTCTGGTTCCAAACATATTATCATAAAATATTGTTCATAGAAATGCCTTTTGATCTTTTTAGTGTCTGGTGTTCCCAATTTCATCCTAAAACTGTACATTCATACCATCTCCCTCTTTCTGATTCAACTTGCCAAGGGTCTGCCTATTTAATACACTTTTCTAATTACCAATTTTGGGTTTCTGTGAAATGTCACTGTGTTTTCTATTTCACTGAATTGTGTTCTTCAATTTTTTTCCTTGTATACTTTATATATTCTGATACTTTCATCACTTCTTGAATTGGACACTTAGCTATAAAGTTAGATAAACAAAAACATTTTAAGTTGCAACCTACAAGTTTTAATGCACCATTTTAATTGTCATTATTATGTATTCTTTTGCCAGGTTATAATTGCTATGAATTGTTAGTCTTACGTTTCACATTCTCAATATTCTTAGGAACTGTTGGTCTGATTGATTTATAATTACTAGGAAACATGTTCAAATCATCCACAAAATCTGAATGTTTCTTTCTCAAAATTCTTTCAATTTATGCTTTACATTATTTTGAGCCTATGTACATACAAGTTTGGATATCTTCCTGAGAACTAAATCTGTTATTATTGTATAAATCAGTGGTCCCCAATCCCCGGAATGCGTAGTTGTACCAGTCCGTGGCTTGTTAGGAACCAGGCCACACAACAGGAGGTGAGCGGCAGCTAGAGAGCAAAGCTTCATCTGTATTTGCAGCTGCTCCCCAGTGCTAGCATCACCGCCTCGGCTCCACCTCAGGTTATCAGGCATCAGATTTTCATAGGTGCACTGGTCCCAAGTGCCAAAAATGTTGAGGACTGCTAGTACAAATCTTTTTTACCCAGTAAAAACTATTACATCTAATATTAATACAAGCTACTTCAGTTTTCTTTCAGTTAGTATGTGCCTGGCAATTCTTTATAACATCCTTTTACTTTCAACCTTTTTGTGACATTATTTTGTTATTTATTAACAATGACCAGCTGGGTTATTTTCAATCCAATCTGATAATCTGCCTTACGTAATAAATTTGGGCCATTTACATTTATTGTAATTCTTCCTTTTATTGTAATCCTTAAATTTTTAACATGCATTCTTCGATTAAAGTTCAAAGTTAATCACTAGCTCTATACTCCTGATCATCACCAGGGTCATATCACTCATTAACTCAATCCAATCTTACATGTTATTTGTGTCCGATGGTTTAAAACCACTTTGTTAATACTCCTTTAATTAATCATTATAATTATCATTGCTACTTTTTGTTTTATATATCTTCTTATTTAGAGCATTTCTTTGTTCACTACTATTTCTTGTATCTCACTTCTTTTAAATTCAATTTCCATCATTCTCAAGTACCCTAATAGCAGTTCTTTCAGGGAGGACCTACTGACAAATGAATATTTAATGTCTTAATTTCATTCAAACTGGATATGCATACACACATTTATTTTATCTTAGCACTGTGGAAACATAGTTCCATTATCCTCTGGCATCTATCCTTGCTACTGAGAAGTCAGCAGTCAGTTTAACCTTTATTCCTTGGTTAAGGGCTATGCCTTTTCTCTCTGCATGCTTTATAGATTATTTCTGTTTTGGTATTCTACAATTTCTCCAGGATGTGCCTGGACTGGAATTTACTTTTATTTATTTTGTCACCTAACCCATAAATTCATGCTTTTCACCAATTCTGGAACATACTAAGGAAATTTCTATTTAAATATCTCTTCTCCACTCTCTATTTGGTGTTTTGAAATCGCTACTTAACATATTGTACCTTCTCAATCTTTCTTTCATGTCTTAGTATCTTTTATGTTTTATCTCACTGTGTCTGTATAACTTTCTCAGATCTCCTAGTTCTCTAAATATCTTTTATAATCCAAGATTTTAATTGCAATAACTATTTGTCATTTCTGCATTTTTTTCCTAACCTCCTCCTCCTTTCATATATCATGCTTTCTCTTATTTTTATGTCTTTAATCTCTGAAGCACATATTATCTTTAATCCTTTAAGGATATTTATTATTTTTATCTAATAAATACATTATCTGAATTTTTAAGTCTAATCTTGTTATTTATAGTGTTTGAATTCCACCACTGGCAGACTATTTTTTAAGAGTTTGGAAATTTTGTATGGTGAGGTCATTTTCATTGAAGCATTATTTGTGTGAATGCTATGCAGCTGTAAGCTTAGATTATATCTTGCCAGAAAGTTTGCACAGATCGTTATGCTGGTGATTCCTATGCCCCTCTTTTTAACTTTGACCCCTTAAGAATCACAGAACCATATTTTCAACTGCTCACTCAAAAGACAGTCATTTTCAAAGAACAAAACATACAAACACAAACATACAAAGTCCTCCTTGATTAACATCACCCAGGCAAGAAACACTGCCATTAGCATATCCTTTATCTCCTAGTCAGTAGAGACTTCTCTTTTACTTTCACCCTTCCTCTCCATCTACATCATCGTTGTCTTTTACTTGAGGCCCTAATCGGTTGCAGAATCTCCCAACATATGAATTTTTGTAATAACATCCAAGTAGTTATTAACTCACTGTTGAAACATAACTTATACAAAACTGAGTTTTTACAGATATTTTATCACATGAACTAAATCTATTATTCTTTTCATTTAGTTAGTGACTAACAAGTGTATCATGTTTATTAAACGTTAAACACAATTCATATTATTAATATTAATCAATGGAACGGATTCTCCAAAACTAAGGTTAAAGCAGGATGAATCGCATTTAGAACAGACATACGAATTCAGGACCTTAACATTAACAGGTTAGACATACTTCAGTGTATACTGCTACTTACCTTATGGGCAGGTACCAAATTTACCAAAACTGTATCCAAAAGCTCCTGAGATACTGTATCACCTTCACAAATAATCGAACTCATGAGGTCTACCATATGCATATGAACTTTCTGATTGTGGCCATTGCTGAAATTCAAAATGTTATTTTATTTACGGTGTAATTAAAATGTAGAAGATTTAATCATAACATGGTACTGACAAATATTACACTTTGGAAAAAAAAAAAGATACTAAAATATTAATTAAATCAAATTCTATATATTCATTTAAGGCTTCCCTTTCTCACAAATCTTATAGTAGTATCCAAAATCTATTATATTTGCTAGATTACTTTTCCCTAATTTTAACTAGTCTCACAATCAGAAGCAATAGAATGCAACTTTAGTTTTACCTTATATTCAGAAAATCAAATTGCTCTGCTAAAGTTAATTTTAAAGAATACACAAATAACTATGCACATGAATTAAGGAGTAATATATAATTTAAATAAAAGATAAAAATAATATAATCCAAAAAATATTTTTACATTGACTATAGACTGCCTTAATGCCACTCTTGTGTTATTCTTTACATTACAAAATTAAGTTCTATTCATTTTTAAGACATCTATAAAAATGTTAATGAGTTCTTAAATTACAACGCTTAGCCTTCGAATATTCAACACAACAGTTCGTACAGATTCATTTCTAAGTTAAAAATCCTTTATATTTAAAAAGTTATGTTCCCAGTAAAATACACTTACTTTATAACTGAAAATAATGTTCTGTATAACTGTGTAAAAATTTCATTGCTATCTTCCAACTCAAAGCATATGTTATACGACTTGACCCAAGCAATGTTCTAAAAATGAGAAGTAAAAAAAGGTGAAAGGCAAACACTTTAATAGTAAAAATATACAAACACAAAAGTCAGTTTAAAATGTCATCTGAAGATATAAAACACTGCTTACCTCAAGTAAATAAAAATACCTATTGAATTGTGGGCTCTTTGTATCTTCCAGCCCCTTCAATTGCCTTGTAATAAACATAAATATATCCTTAAAAAAAAAAGACAAAGTATTGTTTAGATTATGAATGCTAAATGAAAATATATACTAAACTCCTAAAGCTAACCTACACTTGTGTGTGTCTACCATGATACAGTATAAAGAACAAGGAAAAAAGATGCACTTGGCTGGAAGATTTTAAATAGCATATCATCATATGAAAACACCAATTATTTTATCACCCTTCATGGGAAAACAGCAAATCATTTACCACGATCTTAAAAGACAGAAAGAAAAATTTCGTCTTAGGCAAGTTAAAAAAAGACGTGAAAACTGAATAAACTAAGATGTATGCTATTATCAGAATAAAAAAGGCAGAAATGACGAGTCGACCAGGTTTGTCGGAATAGCACTATACATGGTTAATTATATAGCAAGAACAGTTTAGGCAACTTAAAGTTCCAAAATAAAGCCACCAAGTGAAAAAACAATAGAGTACAGAAGCTTAGAAATTTTTTAAAGACCCTTAGAAGTTAACTTGTCAGGCTTCCCATCCATTCATTATAATTACAGTTTTCCCCCACCATTTCTCTCTCAATCTATTCCCATCTCTTGCTTTTGATTTTTATGATATCCCCCCCTTTGTAATTGGATAGAGACAGATTCAATGTTACTTTGAGTCCAAGTTTTATGGAGATGATGTTCTGGGAAAACCTGGAAAAGATTAAAATTAAAAAAGCTAATTCTGCAAAGGAAGCATGCTAATCAATCAATCTAAAAGAGAAAACATGTTTTCCTTATAAGTAAAATGATTAACAAACATCTTTTTAAAGAGGAAGAAATATATGCAGATAACTAAGTAGGTTTTCAAGAAAATACTATCAAAAGTACATCTTTTAAAAATGTTAGTTTGATAGCAATATTGTATAAAGTATGTCCTCCATGAATGAGCCCTGCAGGTTGGCCTGAGAGAACTAAGCGCCATGCTGACTCTACCTGGAGACGGAAAGACGACAGTCACTCATTTATAATCTAAGAACTGCTGACGTCAGGCATACGGAAAGGATTTTCTGATGACAACAATAAACTGACAGGGGAAAGATGAGAACCAAGTGTCACAATTTTCTTTTATTACAACCATAGACAATGAAAAATATGACCCCTGCTAATCAAGATAGAGTGAAAACTATTCCATAAATATTTTAAATGAATTTATAAGTATTACTTTAATAAAAAAGAGGTATTTAAAATTAAGACCCCCCCAAAAAACTGACCAGAAAAAGATACTTTAAAATTTTCAGCTATGAAATAATCTAAAAACTTTAATTTAATCTCAGCTCTTCGATGTTCTCATAAACCATCTTGTTATAAACAGAACAAATCTGTAGCTATTTCTCGACACAATCAGACTTTAAAACGATAAATACTGCCCCCTACCATTCCCATCCTGAGATTCTTTTACCAATCGAAATATAAAACAAGCATGTCCAAACCAGTTTGGGCATTTCACACTGAAATTTCGGCAGACTTGATTGGAGCAGGTTTCTCTCTCCAATTATTAAGAAGCAGCTCCATGAGTTCAAGAACCAAATGTGGGTTGTTTATCACCACTGTAAATCCAGTTCCTGACACATAATTAACATCCATATCTGTTAAATAAAATAAACCTAAATTGTCTGCCAATTTTTCACACTGAGAATTAGTAATCTTTCTATGGACTCGTTCTCTAACCATATTTTCCACAACTATCTTTTATTGTTAATGGTTTTTCTACTTTTCTTCCTAATCTGCCTTATTTTATGTATTTTTGCAAAGCTCTAATTATCTCATGCTTTCCACCAGCTAGATTAACCACTCTACTCCACTTTTCTCATCTTTTAAAGATTTTCCATTCATATATGGCTTTACTTACAACTACTGTGACCGAGTACTTAGGTATCTTTTCTATCCGTTCATTAAAATTTTGTTCATTTTCTTCATAACAATTAACATCACAACTCCCATTAAATGAATTTAGATACCGTGTCTTAAATAATGAAAAAGGTCTTTAATATGGATTTTCAGAAGAGAAAAGGAATCATCTCCCACCCAAGTGATACTGAAATAGAGCTAATGATGACATAAAAAGTATAGACTACACTGTACTATTCTACTACTTATCCTGAAGATCAGAAATCGTTTTCTAAAAGTAAGTACTAAATTGGGGATGGGATAGGAGGAGAAAAGTTCTAAAGAAAACAGAAGTTTAACAAAAGACTGCTGGCAGCTTAAGTCAAAGAAGCCAAAGAAATTATCTAAATACTCTTACTCCAGTGGTTATAGTTAGAAAGATAAATAAAAGTGTCAGTCAGTCTTGGCAGTTCTTTAAATCAGTACTTGCCTTTAGTTTATCAGGGGATGTGTAAGGAGCTTCAGGAGCATAAATCCTGAAAATATCAGCAAGGCAGCAGGCTACCAGTAAGCGAACATCTTTATCAGGATGCTTGAGGAAAAAATCTGAAGCAAGATGTAAAGCTAAGTTTAAATAAAGCTCCTTTTCTTCCTCAGAGTCCTGGTCCATATCCATGAAAGTTTTCACAACCATCTACATAAAAACAAAATAATCAAATAATGAAATCCTCCATGTAAAAATAGTCATTTGAAATAAAAGCCACATTAATTGCAAAGGTTAGCTTCCAATGAATATACTTTCAATTTTCCCCTGAAAGGGTCTATCTGAGAGAACAAGATCTTTCTAAAACTATAAGGTAAATAACTTTTCTTTAAAAAACTAAGTAAAACACTTTTAATTTACCCATCATAGCTGCTAGTCAGATTTTAAGTCTAAACTAGCCTTATGTAGTACTTCCGTTCTCACCATTACAACTGACTAGAAGGAGTATGTCCGTCTTAAAAACAGCATCCTTTTTTTTATAATCTATCTAATCCTTTTATTAAGGAAAAAAAGCATACCTCTAAGGAAAAACCTAGGATGACAATTTATTTTTCCATCTCAACCATAAAAACACTCCAGATACGTGGATTGTTATATTTAGCTAAAAAAGAATATATAAACAGATTCAAGAAAGGATGAAGATGCACCCCTAACGTTAAAAGCTACCAGAGAGCACCACTGCACCCAACAAAACATTTCTTGTGCTACAGTAAAAGAGAATACGACATGGATACTTCATTTGTAGGACTCAATGGTATGTACAGAATAGGCAAAAGGAAGGTACAGGAAATGGTTCGTTTTTCAAAAACATTAACATAAAAGAAGTGGGATGAAAACAAGAATGGTGAGGAACGGTATAATTCTGTGAAGAGCTTTCTCTAATTTCAGTATTGTTAGTCACAATGAACCTCTCTCAATCTGTACTATTCCCACTTAAAATCTTCAAATGAGACTTAAAGTTGCCTAATTTGACAGACCATTTAAATACAACTCTCATGGAAAGAGGGCCCATCCGGCACCCAGTAGGTGGTGCTGCAAATACCAACCGACAAGTTGAGCTGGCGACGAAGTCCCGACACTCATGACTTGGTCCTAGAGACATGCTGTGGGGATTTCCACCCTGCCCAAGAGCTAGGGTTCTGAGCAATAAACTGTTCAGTGTCTTAGCAAACTCTAAGAGCAGCCGTGAGAAACAGTGCTCCTCACAGAGCAGGCCCTCAGCTCTATTACGTCAGATGCCAGAACCCGCAGCAGACTCTTCCAGTCTAGCACTACAGTTAGTGGAAGGGTGCGATGCCTAGAATGACTCTTTTAAATTTTATTACTTTTAAGACATATGCTTTGATAGTCTAGTGTATTATGAAGAGAGACCAAGAAGGAAAAAGACCTACATACAGAGAACTGTTTTTCTCCAGAATATCTTCACAAAAGAATGAGATTAAGTATATTTTGAATAAAATGTTACAGGAGACTCTAGAAATTATAGAAACAATAACACCTGATATATTAACAAATTGTTATAATTTATAAAAGGTATATCTGTACCTGTACATGTCAAAAATTATAATCATCTCACTACTAAATCCTTTTTATATTTTTCTAAGAAAAGGCTGCTAAAATAGTGGGAAGTGTAAATCGGGAAAATTAAAGAAGATAAAGTATACCAACCAGACTACTGCTGGGCATAACCATCTACACGACAATGAAAGCACATCACAAACACGAAATGTGAGCAGGGTGGAAACCACTCCATGACTAATGACTATGTTTACTCCAGGGTTAGATAATGGGGTACCTCACTACTGTCTACAACTTAAACAGGTACAAAACTCGTTAATAAAACTCATGTGTTCTCCAAAGTTAAAAAAGATGTCTGAGAAAATAACTCTAAAGGACACTTAAATGTTAATCATCTTATTATAAATGTCGTCTCTGTTTAACACTAGTTTGTTAGCAAACAATAGGGATGTTTATCTATCTTTGCTGAAATATAAAAAATCTGAGGAAATTGTTTCTCTAAAAATTCAGTA
>NW_011888852.1:1196116-1198434 GCF_000151845.1 Pteropus vampyrus | reverse complement strand
CCCCTAAAACAAGAAAACTATTAGATCCAAACCAAAAAATAAGTATAAACAACATTCATAATTAACATGAAAAGTAGCCTGCCCCCCCCAATAATTTATAACAATTCACTTATCTAATTAATGTATATCGCTTTATTGAACATTTCCCAAAATTTTATTTTCAATTCCATTAGTGGCAAGCTAGTTTGTGTGCACTAAACTTCCAACTAAAAAACTATAGATGATAGAAGAAATATCTAGAACAAGCATATTTTTTAAAGCATCTCAAACTGCTCAGACAAAAATCTAAGAAAAATGCAGAAACTCAGAGAAGTAAATGGAGCACTGGAGCATTACACCCATGTATGGCCTGAGGGCAACGTGCCAACCCTGACAAATATGGAGCTTGGTTTTGGTGGTCTCATGGGGCAAGGGGACCAGAGGTAAATCTGACCCTGTCAAGGCAGAACGTCAGGATACAGGCCCTCCTGACATCAATGTGGAACACCCCCCCCCCACCACCACAAAGGTAACACCTGCAAAAGAGAGCCAACCAGAAACCAAACTGCGCCCTGCCTTGTCAGCACCCACCGGGGACAGCATAGAAGGCCACCCTGGTACTAAGCAGAGCAAAGTAATATCGAACACGAGACAAACAGCTACTTAGTTTTGGCTATGGACCCGCACATTTATTGAAGTCCACATTACCTAAGTAGTCCAGAGAACCTCAAGACATGAATGCAGTGACCCCTAACTAACTGCTAGTACTCCAAACACCTAATCTCAATAATCCCAAGTCATACCTAGAGGAAGGCCTTAAAGAACTCCCACTATGATGTTTTTAGGACAATGAGCATTATCAGGTCAAAGATAACCAAGTACCTAAGGAAACAAGGCACTAGGAGCAAGAACCAGCAGAAATACCAGATCCCAAGACGAGATCCACAAAGACTCAGGTATTATAATTATCAAGCAGATTACAAAACTACTAGGTTTGTAATTTTAAATATATAAAAGATAAGTCTAAAATATCTACAAGGAATAAAAATTATAAAGAGTAAACTAAAAGATATGAAAAAGAACTTCTAAAAATGGGAAATTATAAAATTGAAATTAAAAAGTCAATGGATGAATTTATTAGCAAATTAGAAAAAGCTATTAAAATTAGTGAACTGGAAGAGCAGTCAGAAGGAATTATTCAAAAATACAGAATGCAGAAAACCGAAAATGGAATATACAGAAAAAGAAAGGATAGACAGGTTTAACTTATGATTCGTGGAAATACCAGAAAGAGAGAAATGAGGCAGAAGCCCCTCTCTGAGGTGACTATCATAAAATACCAATCCACAAAACCAAGAAGCCAAACAGAATTAAATTCAAAATTATAACAGTAACTCCAGAAAACAATTAAACCTCAAAGCAGACATATTATCTTGACAGTAACAGTATTTAAACTAATAGGTATCTTCTTAATGTCAACAATGTAAGTCTAAAGACAGCAAAATGTCACCCTCAATGCAGGAAAAGAACATAATTGCAAAACTCGAGTTTATATTCAAGAAATAAAACTTTCAAGAATATGGTGAAATAAAGACAATTTAGCCAAACAAAAAGTGGAAGCTATAATAAATTAATATATACAGCATTAGGAACATTGTTTAGTGTAGTATGATATACATGATCAGGTTAAAAGACCAAGATTTTAAATTTTCAATATAGAGAGCTTACAAAAAACATTTAAAAACATAGGTATGAGATGTTGAAAGTAAAAGGATGGAAAAATATACCACACAATAATTAAACAAACAAAAAGATCATGTACGCTAAATAGAAATTTAAGATTCAAAATAATAAAAAGTAGGCCCCAGGATCTACTCCTTGGTATTTACGCAACAGAAGCACATACATGTGTCCACCACAAAACACAAAAATGTTCAAAGCAATATCATTCATAGTAGTCAAAACAGAATGCAGCACAGATGCCTATCAACAGGACAACAGGTACACTGTAGTATATTAACATGGGCTACAATACAGTTACAGAGTAAATAAACTATTGCTTCACACATTAATTTGATTAACATCCCAAAGATAGTCATGTGAAAGAAGCCAGAAATCAAATAGGATACAGTATATACGTTTCTATAGGAGTTAAAAACAAGGAAACCCAATCTATGATGTTAAAAGTCAAGACAGTGAAAGCCTTTGGTAGAAAGTGTAACTGACAGAGGGACAGAGGGGATGTCTTAGAGACAGGCAATGTTCTCCTCCTTCTTTACCTGGATGTTGGATACACTACCGTTTTCACTTTGTTTAAAAACACAGAGTTAGACACTTAT
>NW_011888852.1:1191964-1195576 GCF_000151845.1 Pteropus vampyrus | reverse complement strand
ATAGATATAGATGCAAAATTCCTAAACAAAATATTATAGGTAACGAAATGTAGCAACATATAAAAAATTGGGTTTATCCCAAGAAATGCAAGGTTAAATTCACCATGTTAAGAGACTTTTTAAAAATCCTGTGATAATCTCAATAAACGAAGAAAAAAGTTTGATATAATTCAACATCAATTCGTGACTATTAAAAAAAATAATAATAACGAACTGAGAAAGGTAGAGTGCTACAAACACCCTACAGCATAACATGCTTACTGATGCTCCGCTGAAAGCTTTTTACCTGTGATCAGGACCCACACAGCATACCTGCTACCATCACTTCTATTTAACACTGTAATGGAGATGCTGGCCAAGAGAGCAAGAAAAAGAAAGAAAGAAAGAAAAAAATCAAAAGGAACGAAACAGTCATTATTTGTAGATTATACGAAAATGTATAAACTCCAAAAGGATGTACAGATAAAATATCAGAATGAATAAGACTGAGTTTATTAGCAGGGCTGCAGAGTAGAAAAATCAATATATAATATTACCTACAGCTAACACAATACTTGATGGTGAAAGATTGAATAACCTCTCAAGATCAGAAATAAGACAAAGATATCTGCTCTCATTGAACATAATATTGGAAGCCCTAGCCAGCATGATAAGGCAAAAGAAAAGAAAAGGCATACAGATTGGAAAGGAAGAACTAAAACTATCTCTAATTCCAGATGACAGGACTTGTCTACATAGAAGTTTCCAAGGAATTTACAAAAGGGAAAAAAAAAGGAAAACACAAAAAACTAGTTTCTCAAGGTTGCAGGTTATACAAATCAACACACAAAAATCAATTGTATTTACTCTACACACTAGAAAGGAACAGATGGAAATCTACGTTAAAAGCACAACACAATTTTCAATCATTCTCCCCATTAATGAAATACTTCACTATAAAGCTAACAAAACACAGGATTGGTATGCTAAAAATTACAAAATACTGATAAAAGAAACCAGAAGATCTAAATAAATAGAGTCCATGCTCATGAACTGGAAGACTGACCACAGTAATCAATGCTTGCCCGAAATGATCTATATAGGTTTAGGGATTCTAACAACGTCCCAGCAAGACTTTTTATTGGTAGAGATAAGCTTATTCTAAAATTTAAAAGGAAAGACAAAGGAACTAGAATAGATGAAATAATTTTAGAAAAGAATGAAATGGGAGGAAATCATTCTACACAATTTTAAAACTATATAGCTACGATAAAAAAGACAATGTAATACTGGCAGAGAGACAGACACACAGATCAATGAAACATAACAGACGACCGGTAAAGAGATCCACACAAGTGTGCCCAATTGATTTTTATAAAGGTGTAGAAGCAAATGAATGGAGCAATAATAAATCTTTTCCACTTATAGTGCTGCTGGAGAAACTGAATGTACATAGACCAAAAAAAAGCCTTGACCTAAACACTTCATACTCTATACAAAAATTAATTTAAAATTATACAAAATGTTAAGAGAATCAAAAGATAAGCTACAGATTTGGAGAAAATATCTGCAAATACATATCTGACAAAGGACTTGCATCTAAAGAACTTTCAAAAAAATACTATAAAACACTCAAACAATCCAATTAAAAATGGGCAAAATACATGAACACTCATTTGAAGAGGATGTATAGATGGCAAATAAGCGTACTGAAAAGATGTTCAACATCATTAATCATTAAGGAAATATAAATTAAAACCACAATGAGATATCCTTATATAATATTATTAGGATGGCTAAAATAAAAAAGTGATAACATCAAATGTGGACAAGGATGCAAAGAAACTGGATCTATTACACATTGCTGGTAGAAATTTATAACGGGATATATAGCCATAACTGAAAACGAGTCTTGCAGTTTCTCATAAAACTAAATATGCATTTACCATACAAACCCGAAACTGTACTCCTGGCCATTATCTCAGAGAAATGAAAGCCCAAGTTCATACAAATATGTACAAGAATGTTTATAGCAGCTTTATTCATATACCCCCAAACTGGAAGCAACCCAAATGCCCTTCAATAGGTGAAGTTAATCAAACTCTGATAGATCCGATCCATTCAATGAAATACTACTCAGCAATAAAAAGAACTGATTTACTGATATAAGCAATAACTTATGGTCATTATGTTTATTTAAACAGCCAATCTTAAAAGGTTACATATTGTATGGTTCCATTTATTTAACATTCTCAAAATGACAAAAGTCCAGACATGAAGGACAGATTAGTGGTTGCCAGGGGGCATGAATAAGAATAAGAAGTAGCATGAGGGAACTCCTTCATAATTCTGCGTCTTGATTGTGGTGGTAGTGACATAAATCTATACATGGGATCGAGCCATACAGAACTTCACACACACACAGGGGAGGGGGAGAGGGAGACAGGAGAAGGAGAAGGAGGGAGAGGAAGAGGGAGAGAGACAGAGAGAGGGAAAATGTCATGCAAAAACAAGAAAACTGAATAAAGTCTGTAATCTAACAATATCCTACCAATGTCAATTTCCTGATTTTGATATTGTACGACAGTTACAGAAGTTGTCACCATTAGTAGGAGATGAGTGAAGGGTTCACGGGACTCTAGGTACTATTTTTGCAACTTTATCTATAATTATTTCAAAATAAAAAAGGTTTTGCAAAGCAAAACAATCAATTATATTATTTGAATAGCAACCTAAAAGTTTAAAAATGTAATTTACATTGCAAAGTATAAATTACCTAGGAATTAATCTAACAAAAGATACACTTTTACAGAGAAAATCATAAAGCTTTACTGACAAAAAAAGAAAACCTATGTAAATGAAGAGATACCATGCTCATGGATATTTAGAAGTATCAAATACTGTAAAGATAGTATATCTTCCCACACTGAATATGGAATCAATACAACCCTCGTCAAGCCAGGTTTTGATTTTTAAATAAAATTACAATTAAAAAAAATTATATATAAATGCAAAGGCCAAGAACAGCAAGATACTCAAGAAAAACACAGTGAATGAACTTGTTCTATCAGCTATTAAAACCCATTATAAAGCTTAAGTAATTTAGAAGGTGTGGTATTGGTGCAGAAAAGGATCTACAGGAAACATCAGACATCCTAGAAATTGACACGCACAACATGAAACTTAACCTATGAGAACAGTGGCAGGGCACATCAGTAAGAAAGAGGCAGAGAGAACAAAGTAAGTTTTGACTATCACTTAATATTTTACCAATATTAAGTCTTTCAATTGAACACTAGATATATTTCCATTTATTTGTGTATTCTTTTGTTTCTTTCATCAATGTATTGTAGTTTTAGTACAAAAGTCTTTTACCTCCTTGGTAAAGTTTATTCCCAAGTTTTTTTCTCTTCTGATGCAATTCTGAAGGGACTGTTTCGTTAATTTCCTTTTCAAATAGCTCATTGTTAGTATATAGAAATACAACTGATTTTTACATGTTGATTTTGTATCCTGAAACTTATACTAAATTTGTTTATTAGTGCTAAGAGTTTTTTTGTAAGATCTTTAGGGTTTTCTACATATGACATCATGTCATCTTCAAACAGATAATTTTACTTTTTCCTTTCTGAT
>NW_011888852.1:1189115-1191914 GCF_000151845.1 Pteropus vampyrus | reverse complement strand
TTAGTGCTAAGAGTTTTTTTGTAAGATCTTTAGGGTTTTCTACATATGACATCATGTCATCTTCAAACAGATAATTTTACTTTTTCCTTTCTGATTTGAATGTCTTTTACTTCTTTTTCTTGCCTAATTGCTCTGGCTGGGACTTCCAGTAATATGCTGAATAGAAGTGGCAAGAGTGGGGATCCTGGTCTTGTTCCTGATCTTAGAGGAAAAGTTTTCCATTTTTCATCACTGAGAAATGCAAATCAAAACCACAATGAGGTACCACTTCACAAAGTTAGGATGGCTATTATCAAAAAAAAAAAAAAAAGATAAGTATTGGCAAGTATGTAGAGAAACTGGAATCTTTGTTCGCTGTTGGTGGGAATGTAACATGATGCAGCCGCTATGGAAAACAGTAATGAAGCTCCTCAAAAAAATTAAAAATAGAACTATCATATAATCCAGCAATCTCATGCGTGGCTACTTTATCCAAAAGAATAAAATTTGGGATCTGAAGCAATATCTGCACATCTAAGTTCACTGCAGCATTATTCGCAATGGCCAAGAAATGGAAACAACCCAAAGGTTCATCAACAGATGAATGAATAAGGAAAAAGTGGCATACAAATACGATGAAAAAGTAGAAAAGGAAATCCTACCATTTGCAATGACATGGATGGGCCTGGAAGATATTATACTAAGTGAAGTCAGTCACACAAGGATAAATACTGTATGACTCCATTTATATGAGGTATCTAAATTAGCCAAATTTATAGAAGCGGAAAATAGAATAGTGGTTGCCAGGGGATGAAAGGAGGAAAAAATGGGGGGTTGTTATTTAATAAGTATAAAATTACAGTATAAAAATGATTAAGTTCTAAAGATACGCTGTACAACACAGTGCCTGCCTACAGATAATATGGTGTACGCTTAAAAATTTGTTAAGAGGGTAGATCTCATGTTAAGTGTTCTTACACACACACAAAAAGAAAACTTTTGGAAGTGATGGCTATGTTTATAATCTTGATTGTGGTAATGGTATATGCATGTGCATGTGTCCAAACTCATCAAAACATATACATTAAATACCTGCAGTCTTTTGGCATTTCAATTATACTTCAATAAAGCTCTAGAAAAATAAAAGAATAGATTGTCAAGCACTCTTTTGAAAAATAAATGTTTTTCCCCATGTGCTGGGAAACGGAAAGGAAAAGGAAAAGGGAACGGGAACAAGAAAGAAAGGAAAGGAAAGGAAAGAAAACAAAACAAAACAAAACAAAACAAAGCAAAACAAAACAAAACAAAACAAAACAAAAGGGCCGTGGGCAGTTAGATCTGCAGAGACATGTCTGAGCTAGAGACAGATTTGGGAATATTCAGTCACAGATAAACCCGGGGCACAGATGAGAGCATTTAGAAAGATGTGTAAAGTGGAAAGAGTGGCAGAGGACCAAGGATGAGAGCCAGAAGGCCCATCTTTAAGAAACGGGCAGAGGAAAAAGAGCTTGCAAAGGAATGTGACAATAATTGAAGAGGTAGATGGAGGACCCTGGAAGAAGCTGCATCAGAAAGTAAAGTACAGCAAGTTTCAAGACAGGGGGTGGCTGACAAACAGTACTGGATGGCGCAGAAATCTCAAGATGAAAAACTAAAAAGATTCCACTGAGGGATCTGCCGTAATTGGAATGAGGGTTGATGAAAATGTTCTAAAACGAGATTATAGTGATGACTGCACATTTCAGTAAAATTACTAAAAATTTTTGAATTGTACACTTGAAATGAGTGAATTTTATTAATTTTATGGCGTGCAAATTATACCTCAATAAATGTGTTTAATTTTTTTTTTTAATTTTAAAAAATACTTTTAGGTGAAACATTTTCACATCAATGTGGAAAAAAAATGATATTGTACCCACTCCTCACATCATACACAAAATGAATTTCAGGAAGATTAATGACTTAAATATAAAAGTGAAATGTAGAAGATTTTAGAATAGAGAACAACTTCACGACCTCACATCAGGAAAAGCATGAACTATCTAGCAAGAATCAACCTTATAACTGCGTTCTTTCAACGAAAGAAGACATTGAGCAAAGGCCGAGGGCAAACTATCCCATAGGAAGGTAAATAAATGTGATAAGATTCTCTGCTTTCAACAGAACATGGTGTGGAAGGGTCCCTCCGCCTTGCCACAACAGAAGCAAAAGCTGTTCATCGTCCATAGCAACAGATACACAGCTGTGATCACAGACTGCCGTTAGATAATGCAGACGCTGTGACTCATCCACACAGTCAAAATTTATCAAGTGTCTATTACTTGCAGAACTCTTTCACAGTGACTTTAGGGCAAAGTGAGACCAAAAAAAGATTTTGGTCTCCAAATCTACCAAAGGAAACAGACATCTCCCTAAACAATTAAACCACAAATAAATTCCATTAAAAAAATTTTTTTTTAAGTTTACTTGAGCAAAAATCAATTCAAATCAGGCAGCACCAAACCAGAAGTAGTTAGAAGTTCTCCACTGACAGGATCAAGGGGAAAGACTTTTACAGAGAAAAGGCAGAAGCAAAGCAAGAAAATTATTTAATTGGCTACAACTTAAACATCTGTCTTATTTGGAAAAATCCATTTGGCTGTTTGTGATTAGTTGTCCTTAGTTTTGCTTTCTTAGCGTTGAGGCATTTACAGCTAAAATTACTTTAACAAAAATAACAAACAAGCTTGGAAAAAAATAAGACTGAAAGAAAGCCCACTTCTATAAGTGAATGGAGGTGAACTGGTAATAATACATATAACAAAAGGACAAAAACAATTG
>NW_011888852.1:1163773-1188430 GCF_000151845.1 Pteropus vampyrus | reverse complement strand
ATGTTAAGTGTTCTTACACACACACAAAAAGAAAACTTTTGGAAGTGATGGCTATGTTTATAATCTTGATTGTGGTAATGGTATATGCATGTGCATGTGTCCAAACTCATCAAAACATATACATTAAATACCTGCAGTCTTTTGGCATTTCAATTATACTTCAATAAAGCTCTAGAAAAATAAAAGAATAGATTGTCAAGCACTCTTTTGAAAAATAAATGTTTTTCCCCATGTGCTGGGAAACGGAAAGGAAAAGGAAAAGGGAACGGGAACAAGAAAGAAAGGAAAGGAAAGGAAAGAAAACAAAACAAAACAAAACAAAACAAAGCAAAACAAAACAAAACAAAACAAAACAAAAGGGCCGTGGGCAGTTAGATCTGCAGAGACATGTCTGAGCTAGAGACAGATTTGGGAATATTCAGTCACAGATAAACCCGGGGCACAGATGAGAGCATTTAGAAAGATGTGTAAAGTGGAAAGAGTGGCAGAGGACCAAGGATGAGAGCCAGAAGGCCCATCTTTAAGAAACGGGCAGAGGAAAAAGAGCTTGCAAAGGAATGTGACAATAATTGAAGAGGTAGATGGAGGACCCTGGAAGAAGCTGCATCAGAAAGTAAAGTACAGCAAGTTTCAAGACAGGGGGTGGCTGACAAACAGTACTGGATGGCGCAGAAATCTCAAGATGAAAAACTAAAAAGATTCCACTGAGGGATCTGCCGTAATTGGAATGAGGGTTGATGAAAATGTTCTAAAACGAGATTATAGTGATGACTGCACATTTCAGTAAAATTACTAAAAATTTTTGAATTGTACACTTGAAATGAGTGAATTTTATTAATTTTATGGCGTGCAAATTATACCTCAATAAATGTGTTTAATTTTTTTTTTTAATTTTAAAAAATACTTTTAGGTGAAACATTTTCACATCAATGTGGAAAAAAAATGATATTGTACCCACTCCTCACATCATACACAAAATGAATTTCAGGAAGATTAATGACTTAAATATAAAAGTGAAATGTAGAAGATTTTAGAATAGAGAACAACTTCACGACCTCACATCAGGAAAAGCATGAACTATCTAGCAAGAATCAACCTTATAACTGCGTTCTTTCAACGAAAGAAGACATTGAGCAAAGGCCGAGGGCAAACTATCCCATAGGAAGGTAAATAAATGTGATAAGATTCTCTGCTTTCAACAGAACATGGTGTGGAAGGGTCCCTCCGCCTTGCCACAACAGAAGCAAAAGCTGTTCATCGTCCATAGCAACAGATACACAGCTGTGATCACAGACTGCCGTTAGATAATGCAGACGCTGTGACTCATCCACACAGTCAAAATTTATCAAGTGTCTATTACTTGCAGAACTCTTTCACAGTGACTTTAGGGCAAAGTGAGACCAAAAAAAGATTTTGG
Organism: Pteropus vampyrus; assembly: GCF_000151845.1. Taxonomy (NCBI): domain Eukaryota; kingdom Metazoa; phylum Chordata; class Mammalia; order Chiroptera; family Pteropodidae; genus Pteropus; species Pteropus vampyrus. Next base: position 1,187,013 of record NW_011888852.1, on the reverse strand, counting down.
TCTCCAAATCTACCAAAGGAAACAGACATCTCCCTAAACAATTAAACCACAAATAAATTCCATTAAAAAAATTTTTTTTTAAGTTTACTTGAGCAAAAATCAATTCAAATCAGGCAGCACCAAACCAGAAGTAGTTAGAAGTTCTCCACTGACAGGATCAAGGGGAAAGACCTTTACAGAGAAAAGGCAGAAGCAAAGCAAGAAAATTATTTAATTGGCTACAACTTAAACATCTGTCTTATTTGGAAAAATCCATTTGGCTGTTTGTGATTAGTTGTCCTTAGTTTTGCTTTCTTAGCGTTGAGGCATTTACAGCTAAAATTACTTTAACAAAAATAACAAACAAGCTTGGAAAAAAATAAGACTGAAAGAAAGCCCACTTCTATAAGTGAATGGAGGTGAACTGGTAATAATACATATAACAAAAGGACAAAAACAATTGGAATACATCTCAGAGAAGATCAGAATGTTACTGGTCCACAGTATGACCTAAGGAAAAGGTGGACAGAAATAAAAGGCGCTAAGAAGGAAAAGAGCCAACAAAGGAGCAAATTATTTAGTTTGCACTTCAGTTTTATAAGTGATGATACTGTAAGCAGAAGTTTGAAATTCCTCTGTGAATATACGCAGGCTGTTTCCTCTGAGTAAGACATACTCACCAGCCCCTGACCACTAACCAAACTCTATGTACCTTCTTCAAGTCTCAAGTCTATGTTTAAACTTTCCCTGATCTCTCCAGACAGAGCTAGGCTCCTCCTCCCTCTACAGCTCAGCTCACAGGTGAATATATCATAATTAGCCTTCATCACATTATATTTAATAACTTTTTTTAAATCTGTTTCTCCTACTAATCTGCAAGCTCCTTAAGACAATGATACCATATCGTTTTATGCTAGCATTTTTACAGGTGTTCAGGAAATATTTGCTGAAGGAATGACCAGAACTGCACCACCGGCAGTGCAAACTAGACAGAAGAGACATCAAATACAGTGAGACCGATCAGAAAACTGCTAGAAAATCCCAAGTAAGAAGTAATGAGGAACTAACTGACTGCAGGCAATGACTAGAAAACAAGAAAAGTGATTCAGAGACTTATGAATGATTATAAAAGAGAAGTGGAAGATAATTATATTCAAAGCCCTTGTTCCTGGCACCTCAATAATTTAAATATTTACTGAGAATTTACTTGGTGCAATATACTATGTTAGGCATTAGGAATGCAATAAGCAAAATATATAGAATCTCTGCCCTTACTGTAATAAAGATAGATAAAAATCAGAATGAGATCAATTCTTGGGAAAAATTAAGTTTGGTCTATAAAGCAACTGGAGATGCAGATCTGACAATCTAGAGAAAAGCCACGGCTGGGAAGCATTTCAGGACCAGGTATCGCTTGTTTTGTGAGTTTACGAGATCAATAAAGAAAACTTGTAGGGTGAGCTGAGATACCAAGACTGAACCCTGAGGAAATATCTATGGTGATATGGGGATGGGAGGAAATCAGGAAGGAAAACAGAAGAGAGTCAAGAAAGGTAGAAAAATAAGAATAAAGTGGGGTTTTTTAAAATATTTTTTTTTGTTTGAACATGGAGGAGTGGTACATAGTACTAATTACTTCAAAAATACTTATAACTAAAACAGACAAAATCACCTCAGCAAATACTCCCTTGGACTTGTTAAGATGACCTTTTGAAAAATTTTTTGGGGAGGAGGATGAATGAACACCAAATCACAAGGTTAAGAGAAAAAAAGGTGGAAAGGGGGAAGAGAGAGAAGGAAAGGTATGAGAAAGAAATAGACTCTTCACCTGTTACCAGAAATCAGTGGAGAAAGATATTGGTATACCATTGCTCCTCTAAGGTTAAACGTATATATAAGTTTTAAAAAGGTGAAAAAATAAAAATTAAAAAAAACAATAATAAATAAAAGTTGCTTTCCCTCTGGGACTGTACTCCAGGTCTGAGGTGGAATTAGAAGGAAAACAAGATTTTGTGAAGTCTGTAACTGCAAAAGGCAGTCTTCCCATGACCGGTACCTCTCATAACCAGCAGATGGTGCCCTCCATAAAGATAACCCTTCCACACATAGTCATTCCGCAGAAGTTAGGCTTATTCTTGGCCAGGAACAACTAAAAAGCTAATGGGACTATTTTTCAAGAGAAAAAAGACAAATTACGTTATTCTCCCCTAAGTACATAACCTTAAAACCACATTTACATATTTTCCAACTAGTCAAACAAAATACTTTTTCTACATACAATAATACCACTAACCCACCATTCAGTTTGAATTAAATTTTATTAAAGTTATTCCAATGTGTTCTGGTAAAACAAAGTAATTTTAAATGCTTAAGGAAGTCATTTTAGAAAGCAGTCTCATTCTGTTCCTATTATTGCTAATGTTTATTTATAAAAGGTTAAACATATGATTATTCTCTTGCCTACATTTTTTTTTTTTTTTTTTTTTAAAAACAATGTTCTTCAAGGGAGTAGAGTTAACCTAGTTCAAACAGAAAAAGAACACAGGGTCTGGAACATCTCAACTAACACCAGTTTCTACCTAAAAGCACAGAAAATGTTCTGCTGAATCCCTTTAGCATAATACTTTTTAGATTAATAATGACAGTAGTATCTCTCATTTATTCAATGATGGTAGGTATTTTTCTAGTCAGCAGTCAGTCCAGTGTCCCTCTGGGTGGGGGGTAAGCGGGAATAAAATTGTGTACTTCCCTATTCACATCAAACCTCAAGCACACACTCCTGCACAAACCCCACTCTCAATAAACTGCCTCCATTTCTTTGAGAAAACAGAGACTCTGTAAAACAGGAACCTTCTCAGTGTCCCATCACTAAATCTACTTGCCTACCTACTATACCTGTACCCATTCCCTCCTTCCTGTTACCAGAACATATGTAGCCACCACCTCCACATCAGAGCCTAATCCCTTCTTAGGTGCACAATATCCCATCTTCTACAGGTTTCTCAAAGACTTGCACTTCATTAGTTATCTCCCCTTTCCTCTGTGTCCTCAGATCCTTTCAGTCAGTACTCCATAATTCTCTATTCCTGAGTGGCAGAAAGGGAAAGAAAACACAACACACTTGCTTAGACTACGACTATCCAACCCTCCTATCACTCCTGTCTTCTCTCAAATTACCTGCATAGTCGAGCTTCTCAGAAAGTAATCTATACTTTCTACCTTCACATCTCCAGTTCCCATTCCCTTTTCACAGTAAACCAATCTTGTCTGCAACACCCTCCATTATCTAGCAATGATGATTCTGCCATAATCATTGTGGCAGACTTCAAAAATGGCAACAGATTCTCCTCCTGGAACTCTGCTCCTAACATGTGCACGAATCCAGAAGTTTTCCCACTGGTAAATGAGAGAGAATATGGAAAGAAGCCCCAGTGACCCCAGCCATGATCATGAACAAGCCAGCCCCGGTCAAACGACCAAGTGACCATGCGTGAGCGAGATCAGCTTAAAGGTCACCTAGATCAGAAGAACTGCCCAACTAAGACAAACTCGAACTGCCAACCTACAGAAATGGGGGGTAAATAAATGGTCCCCATTGTTTTAAGCTAACTAAAAGTCACTAACCTCCATGATGCCAAATCCTGTAAACACGTTTCTAACCCTCAGTTTACTGATTTCAGCGGTATGACACACAGTTGGCCTCAGCCTCCTCCATGAAACTTTTTCTTTCTACTACAATTTACCTTTTCCTGATTTTTCTCCCTCCCTACTGGTCACTCCTGTCTCCACCATTTTCTTTACCTGCACTCAACCTCTAAATATTAGTAGTATGTCAGAGTTCAATTCTGGCCCTTTATTCACTTTTTAATCTATGTCTTTTTCTTCCAAGGCTTTTTCAGCCCCAATCTTTCTTAAAGCTACTCTAAAGACTTTAAAATTACAAATACATACTCTACTGAAAGCTCTCTTTTGAACTCCAGTCCACATATATAACTGTCTATTTAACATTTCTACTTCGATATTCTCAAAAGTGTCTTGAATATAAGTAAAATACCCAAACCTAAAGTAATACTTTTTCCCAACTCCTTCTCCTTCCAAAAAGAGCCCCCTTCTAAAATCTTCTCTCTATACATGGTGCCTTAGTGTACCCTGACTTCTTCCTCCCAGAAAACTGGGAGTGACCCCTGACAATTTTCTTTCCACATTTAAAAGCAATCAAGTTCTATAAACGTTACCTACAAAACATGAAAGATATCTACCTTCACCTGGCCATCATTTCATCATAATCTAACTAAGCCATCCTCCAATTTATTCTTCATATAGCAGCCAGAATAATCTTAATATGCTAATCTCTCCATATCACTGCCTTACTTAAAATTCTTATATAGGTTTCCACTGCCCTTAGAATAAGTTCTAAATATACTAATCTGACCACTTTCTCACTACATTCCGGTCACCTCTCTATTCCTTAAATGCACCAAACCAAGACCTTCCTGTCTCAGTGTGTGCTATTCTCTCTACTTGAAAACTTTCTCCTCCCCGTTTGTTACTCCTCACCTCATGCCTGGCTAACACCAACTTTTTCAATGTCGGTTTCTCAGGAACGTGTTCCCAAATCTGTCCAGGCTAAATTAAATCCCTACTACATGCTTTCACATGTACAGATATTTGTAAAAATGATGATACAAGAAATTGAGAACAGTTAATCTAAGGTTCTATATTCCTGATAAGGAGGTTTGGTCTTTCTCATAATATAGAGTTATAGTCTGTTCTTCTTCTCTAAAGAACATGAAGAGTAAAAAGATGTGTATTTTAGAATTTCCAAAGACACAGATATATTGACTGGAACATAAGAAGACAGCAAGAATATATGAGGGGCTGAAGGAGCTCACAGAAGCAGTAACAGACAGCTCTGAACAGGAAGAGAACATAACATGTAAAAGGATGATGTAAGAGAAAACAGGAGAGAAGCATGATTTAGTGGGAGAAAAGGGTTAAGACAGCAGCGGCAGGCGAGCTTCACTCCTGAGTAGCAAATATTCTCACCCCTTCTCAGACCAGACAGATATGGTCATTTATCTCCTCAGGATACTTTCCTCACCAAGAAAATTCGGAAAAAATACTTTACAAAGAGCTGCTGTTTAGTAATAAGGTGCGCAGTGTAACTTAAACAGTGCCAACTCAGAGAGATCTACGCTTTCAATTCAAAATCTAATACATCTTGCAAAATACTACACTGTACCTCTTTAAGACTACAATTAATTGTACTATCTGTATTGATACTTAAGTAATACAGCATCCATACTGACATTTAAAAACGAATCTGTAATAAAAGTTATGTACTTACTGTATTGTACACTTAAATTTTTAAGAGGGTAAATTTCATGTTAATTGCTCTTACACAATAATATGAAAAAAATTTTAAAGTTATGCACCTTGTAGATGAAATGTAATAAATGAATTGGGGGTAGAGTTGAAAGATAAATCTGGATGTTAAGTATACCAAAAAGTTTAATTTGACAAACTTCTCAGTAAATTTCCCTATAATGGGAAAACATACCAAAACCAGTATAGTATACAAATACCTGAAGATATTCTTGAAGGTATTAATTTTGAAGGTATGCATATGTGTTTTAATCTAGTCTTAGTCTCATTAATATTACCTTTTTCAGTTACTCTTAATTAAGTCATGTCCAACAATTCCAAATTTCTTTGCCTACTCAGGAATACTTTGCAGCTGGCTAAGAAAACTGCTGCTCATTCTATGGGACAATAACAAAGACCTTTCCAGGGTTATGACAGACAACTGCCAGCATCTACCTTATATCTTTCCTAGCTGGAACCAACCCAACTTTGTTGTCACTATTTAAAATACACAACTCAACAGTTTTTTGATATAGTAATACACTACTGTTTACTGTGGCAAAATATGTCTAATAATAAAATTTGCCATCGTAGCCATTTTAAAGTGTACAATTCAGTGGCCTTAATTACATTCACAATGTTGTGCAACCAGCACTATTTCCAAAACTTTTTCATCATCCTAAACAGAAATTCTGTAACCATTAAGCAATAATCCCCCATTCTCTCCTTTCCCTAGCCCCTGATAACCTCCAACCTACTTTCCATCTATATGAATTTGCCTGTTTCAAGTACAGCAGGTCCTTGAATATAATGTTCCACTCAACGTTGTTTTGTTACAATATTGATGAGATGCTACAGAAACTTAACTCTTGCTTATATTAATTAGCCTATGGTAAAATTAGTTTTGTTATACGTTATTTCACCACAGTTCCAAGAACCTAGCAACGATGTTAAGTGAGGATTTATCTATATAAGTGTAATCGTATAGTCTTTGTCCTTTTCTATCTGGCTTATTTCACTTAGCATTATCATTTTAAGGTTCATCCAGGGTGAGCATATACCAGAAATTCACTTTTTTTTTTTTTTTTTTTGCTTATATACAAGAAACATTTATTTCTCAGAGTTCTGGAGGCTGAGAGGCCAAGATCATGATGTGTCTAGTGAGAGCCCATTTAAAAAAATTTTTTTTTAATTTTTCAATTGCAGGTAGACATTCAATAATATATTAGTTTCAAGTATATAGCATAGTGGTTAGACATTTACATAACTTACGAATTGATCCCCAATAAGTCTTGTACCCACCCGACACCACAGTTATTACAATATTGTTGACTATATTCCCTATGCTATATTTTATATCCCCATGACTGTTTTGTAACTGACAATTTGTACTTCTTAATCCCTTCACCTTTTTTACCTAGCCCCCAAACCTCCTCCCATCTGGCAGCCATCAGTTTGTTCTCTGTATCTGTAAGTTTGTTTCTGTTTTGTTTAGAACTTTATTCTTTAATGACTGAATAATATTCCACTGTATGGATATACCACATTTTGTTTATTATTTCATCTGTTGATAGACATTTGGGTTGTTTCCACTTATAGCTACTATAAGTAATACTGCTATGAACCTGGGTGTACATGTATCTCTTTGAGACTCTTTCAATTATTTCTGGTATATACTTAACAGTTTTATGAATTCTTTGGAGAAATATCTATTTAAGTCCTTTGCCCATTTTTTAAATTAGATTGTCCTTTTGTTGACTTTCAGGAGTTCTTTATATGTTATGGATATTAAATCCTTATCAGATATTTGATTTGCAAATATTTTCTTCCATTCCGTAGGCTTTTTTATTTTCTTGATGTCTTTCAGTGCACAAAAGTTTTTAGTTTTTATGAAGACAAATTTATACATTTTTTCTTTTATTGCTCATGGTGCTATCGTATCTAAGAATTTATTGCTTAACCCAAGGTCATGAAATGTTACCTTTATGTTTTCTTCTAAGAGTTTATGATTTTAGCACTTTAGATCATTGATCCACTTTGAGCTAATGTTTATATATTGTTTGAGAAAGGGGTCCAATTTATTCTTTTGTACTCAAAAATCCAGCTGTTCTAGGTACCATCTGTTGAAGACTGTCATTTTTATGTTTGCTTTTAATAAAAATGTCCTGGTCTCTTCTCTAGAAATTTTGATTAAGTAAGTTTGGAGAGGGACCTCAGATTCTGCATTTTAAAGGAATGTCTCAGGTAATTCCCACAGTCAAACAAGTTTTAGAAACAGTATAAAATACACCTTCAGGTATTCGATTCATATTCTAAAGCAGCCAAAGAACTTTAAAAAAAAAAAAAAAATCCTGGCTTAGCTCTCAGATATACTCTTAACTTATGCTACATCCAAGTGAGGACTTAGATAAGAGCCTTTAATTTTCACCAAAGTTTGTCAATCTAATCTGTGCACTTGATCTCTGAAACACAGGGCTTCACCAAAATAAACACGACTTGCCATAATAGATTCATGCCATTCATTATTTCAAAAACAAACATCTGAGCAACTATTTTACCCCAGCACTGTCCTAGCCAGCCACTGGAGATACAACAATAAAGAAAGACAAAGATTTGTGCTCTCGTGGCACTTATATTAAAGATGGAAGAAAACAGGTAAGTACATGTGTTATACAGGTAATGTGAAATGTTAAAAAAATAAAGGGTAAGTTGGGGATGCAGCTGTTTTAGACTTCGGAGACAGAAAAGGACTCTCTGGTAAGGTGACATTTGAGCAGAAACCTTAAAAAGAGTAAGAGAATAAACAATGCAAACAAACACCTGAGGGGAGACTATTCAAGACAAAAAGGCCCAGAAAGTATAACTTTGATCTATCTACTGCCCAACTAGCATTAAAGAAACCCAGAGAAGGTATATTTATGAAGGATTTTTGAAAGAGATCCAATTCATCCCTTCCTCTAGATCAGGGTTTCTCAATCTCAGCACTATTGATGTTTCTGCTCAGAATTCTTTGTTGTAGCTGGGGATAGAGGTATCCCTATGCATTCTAAGATATCTGGCAGCATCCCTGGCCTCTGCCCACCAAATGCTAGCATTGTTCACGCTCGTGCGCGCGCGCGCACACAGACACACACACACAATCTCCTTCCCCCACCCCCAACCACCACCCCTAGTGTGACAACCAAAAATGTCTCCACAGGTTGCCAAATTTCCCTGCAGGGCAAAATCACCCCAGATTGACAGCCACTACTTCAGGTAAGTTCTTAAACTGAAGTTCCATGTAGGAAACCCATAAATGGGCTTTAAGAGGTCTATGAATCTAAGTCTTCTGAAAACTATACAATAAGTTTACACATATGTGAAAATGTGCATTTTTCTGGGGAGAAGTTTCAAAGCTTATAATACAGTATCTACAAGGCTCATGCTCAAAAAAGAGAGTTAAGGAGCACTTCATTAATATTTTAAGAGAATTAAACAACATCTGAAAGCTGCAAATGTAAGCCACATCTGTCTTAGCCCCCACATATTCACTTTCAATGGGTTGCATTTTGGTCCCTTCCCCTCCCCCTCTACTCCTTCCGCCCCACCACCCCCCTCCCCTTTTTTTTTGCTTTCAACAAGAAACCCATTAAAAGCCAATAAAACCAGTCACTGAATTTACTGAAAGAAGTTTTGGGGAAATCATCAACTCCTATTGTATTATCATCCCTATTTAACAAATGAAGAAACCAAGGTCAAAAGAAGTTTGTTGATTTGCCCAGGATCAGAAAGCTCCTGAATGACAGAAATAAAACTACATCACAGCTGCTTACGTAGTTATATGACTGAAAACAACCAGAGGAACACACCTAACTTCTTGGGTTTTATTTATTCAATTACAATTACAGTACATAACTAATAAATCACTAACTTTGAAGAACATAAGATGAATAAAACAAACAGAAATATCAACTATAACATTAACATTGTCCAATAATTAAAACTTAAGAGTTGCTCAGGGGAAGTGAACCTTTTCCTGACACCTACGTCCTCAATGAACCCTCACTAGGTCAGTGAGTGATGTAAAGGATGACCCTGCCACATACTTAGAACGTGCACAGAAATGAGTTTTAGTTAACTTCTTTTTATTCCTCAGTGCAAGCCACAGTACAACTTAAAGTACTTAAAGTCTGATTCGGCAATAACAATTCTTCAGGAATGGGGAGCCAAGGCTCAAAAAGTCAGTGATCTGAATGTCTGGTTTGATCTAAAAGAAAAATCTAACTACACAGGGCAATGATTCTTCAAACTTATTTTAATCGTGAAACTCATTCTTCTAACCAAAATCTTATAACAATGTCCAATATAGTGGACAGATTAAAAAAGAGTTGCTCTAGCTGATGGGTACCCTAATGCCCCCAACTCTTCTTCTCAGGAAAGTCCCCAGGGAACAATTTTGAAAACCGTTAATATGTCATATATTGCTGAAAATGTGAATTATAGCCTTCCTGGAAAAAAACAGTATTAATAATCTCTATTAAATATTAATGACATGTTCCCTTCAACCCAGAAATCCCTCTCTTCCAACCCTCACAGGAATAAAAATGTCTATAGAAATGTACATGAATATTTATTTCAGCACTGTTTATAGAAAAAAAAAAAATCTGACTGATACCAACAAGGGAAGAACTATATGAAGTGTAGTAAATCTTTCCCATGGAATATTATGCAGTCATCACAAAGAACAAGTGTCAGCTCACTATAGTACTACTGAGGAATAAGAAAAGCACTATTCTCAAGTGTGTGAATGTGTGTTCACATGTGTGTGTACTGAAGACACTCTTGAAAAACAAGCACACAACTACACCAAAAATAAAAGCACATCTAGGGAGACAGGAAAAAAAGGTGAAAAATATATGTACAGAACTAAATTAATGGGAAATACAGAATTCCAAATTATTTCTATTTTAAGTACATGAAACTGGAATTAGACAAGCTTTGAACTTGGAATGGAAGACAGTCCTCGTATAGATTTGCTATTTCAAAGAACCTGTAATAAAGTATTTTAAAAATTAATATCTATAGAGAGAAATCAAATCAATGATCTACAGGTATTATGGACCGCCTATACTTTGAGCTTTTTCTTCATTAATTTTTTTTTATTAAAACTCAACTTTTAAATTAAGACTAAGTAACAGATATTCAAGGCTATATACTGTGGTAGGAGCCAAGAGTACAAACATTCTTAACTGTCAAAGACACCTTTGCCTTTAACAAGAATAAAATCACAATCTCTCTCATTCCAACCACTTCCCTTCCTTCTCTTTGTCTTCCCTCCCTTACTCTCTCCCTCCACCTTCCACGGTGAGATCCTGCAAGGTACAGATGAATTCAATTAGATGACCCAATCCTCATCTCCATCCTCATCCCATCTCATCTCTTCTAGGTCCAAAACTATAATCCTATTATCTTATTGTATCATATACTTCCGGTAGTCTGCAATTCTTATTATTCAGCTACAAAACAGTGTCAGTTAAATATGATGTTCTTCACAGATCCATTAATGCAATTACTCAATTACTGCAATTATTCAACTAAAAAATTAATGTTTGATCTATTTTTCCTACATTTTTCCAAGAAATCAAACTAGCAACAGAAAGAATGTCAATATAGAAAATAGTTTTGATATCTTTCACCTTTAAGAAGATACTTCTTTTCAATCCCTGGCAAACATAAATTTTCTTCTGCTAAAAGGGTAAAAGCTCAGAAAATGAACATTACAAAAAACACCCATCAGAAATAAACTTTAAAATATAAATGTCTTCTGAGATGCAAACAGACAGCTCAGTAGGTCAGCTTTGTACAATGGCTCCATTTTCTCTTCTGTAAAACGCAGATAGTAACTGTTTGCTTAATCTCAGTGTAAATTGTAGAGCACTATACTTGCAGTTACCAAACTGTGCACCAAGACATCTTTGAACACCCTGCACACCACACCAAACTCGCAGGTGCTGGGGGATATTTTTAATTATCAGGAAAAACAAAGGAATCTTTGAGATCTGTCAGTCACCAGGTGAACTACTAGCACGGGTAGTTCCATTTCATCATTCTGTATTCCTACCATATCTTGGAGAAACTGGCCTTGGGAGCAGTTGATGTGATAAAAAGTACTGCATGAAAATCAATGTGAAATAGGAAATGAGGGGGGTCGTGTCCAACCTGATCCTAAGACTTGAAATCTTGCACGTGCACAACAGGCAAACTTATCCCATTCTATCAGCAAATAAACTGTCATTATTTAAAAATAAAAAGGAAACGTTTTTTCTTTCAATGTATGTGTAATTCTTAGACCATAAATACTTATTAAGCTACTTGTATCCAACTAAAACAGAACTGTCAGGTATTATCTTTTGGCTCTATGAAAAAAATGATGAAACATTAAGGGTACTGTAAAACAAGAACTTCTGGAAATCTCTCACTATGTGTTTACAAGGGATTCCCACAGACGTGTGTGAGCTGCATTTCGGTACATGTTTACCCTGTCTTCCCTGGTGACAGGGCAAAGAAAATTTTAAAATGTGTGAAGCCTGGAAACATAACCAAAATGAATAGGATAGGCTGCTCACCATCACATTTCATTCTAGAACGGCAGGCGATACAACTAAAGGTTGAATACAAACAACAATTAAGGAAGAAAAAATACCCAAATGTTGCCTGTATTATGTTGGGTTATTTAAAGCTGAGGACTAATTCGGTCTCAAAGCTTTGGTTATCTAACGACAATTTTCAAACATGCTTCAGCAGCAGAGCCCTACCTTCGAGCACAATCTCCTACGGAACTCTAAATTACAAAATATCTAAATCACGGAAGTCACATCCGTAGCCGAGGAGGAGCCGAGGACCACATCTGTGCCAGTTATCACTGGAACTCTGGGCTTCACCCAACAGCCTAAGGTCGCTGCAGGGAAGGGGCTGACCTTCAAGGAGGGCAGTCAGGTTTAGGGAGGATTTTTTTGAATACTGGTTTCTTTGGGGAGGCACAGCTTGCAATCCATGACCTAAAGCTAGGACAATGACTTTCAAACTTTTCAACTGCAATACAACCCAGTACATAAATACACGGGGAAAAAGAAAAACCTCATTAAATAATATTCTTCGTGTGTGTAATTCGTTCTGAGATTTTCTACTTTAACTGGAACCCTGTTTACGAAATTCTGGCCTACAAAATTACCTCAATGACTTCTCAACCTAGGGGGAAAAAAAACTAAAGTGGGTGGGGAGGGAAGAAAGGAAAGAACAAATACAGATAAGAAAAACTTAAGATTTCCACCTCAACGTGTGTATCAAAAACCAAACCAAACACAAAACAAAAAAGGAGTGGGGAGAAAGGAGTGAGTGTGCATCCAACAGAGCCAAATGTAAAAAACAAAATCATTAAAATCTTACCTCTGTCAAAAACAACTCTTTGACCTGAAAACAAGAAATAAACCTTTCTATCTTTTTCAATAAAACTTTTGACTTTACAGTGGGCAACTACATTATAACATTTCTCTCTCCCGTTCCCTAAATCCATTAAAATGGCCAAAGAAATATAAAACTAAGGAATAAATGACAGCAGTGTTAGAAATTACAGGATCACTGACAATGCTAATAGTTAACACCAGCAAAATCAGGCCTCCGAAAACCAGCTCAGGTGAATCTGCCGGGAGGAGGGCAGGGCTGGAATGAAGAGGGAGGATGAACGTTCCCTACCTCTGGCCCACCTTAATTATTAATTAACAAACGGAATCTTCCAACAGCATAGTCTTGCCTCTAAAACAACTCTTTCCTTAATTCCTGTTAATAATCTCGGATCAGAGAATAAGGCTAACAGGCTTTTAAAAGTCTACCAGAAACCAAAAGAGTTAAGATGGGCAAAGGGTTTGCACCTGAGCTTTCCTGACCTGGCACAGCCTGCAAGATAAATCAAGTGAGGATTCTGTGACCCAGATGCTCTCTGAGCCATCTGTCTTGTTCATGGGAGACACAAGCCCTGCCAGTACGCTCCCAGCACACATACTCTAGAAATATTCCTGCTTTTAAAGCCTCTCTCAGTTCATTTACCATACCAGGCATAACCCACTCCAAGAAAGAACTAGAGCTACCCATTCCCTTAGGAGGACCATCAAAAGAAAATAATCCTAATTGGTACAAACTGCTCAAGAAACCCACACCCGCTAGCAAAAATGACTAATTTAGAATTGCTTTTATAAACATAACTGCATAAGGACAAATGAGCAAGCACATGAGAGACTCAAGAGTCCAAAAGAAGTGCACAAACTGAGAATTAGAGCAAAGAGGCTGAGTAAAATAAAACGTTAATACGGAAAGAACCAAAGTAATTTTTTGGTATTTTAGTTAGTATTCTCAATGAAATGTGAAAAGACATATACTTAGTAACTAAAATTACTATGAAAAGTTGCAGTAGTAAAACGGAGAATTCTGGGGACTTGAAAGCGTAACAGTCCAAACTGGAAGGGGCGAGAGAAAAAGTAACTGAATATCAACAGAAGCAGTTAAGTGCCCAGCAAATACAGCTTAAAAAACTGAACATCCACATCCAGTAATACACAAGATATGTATTATGAAGGGCCCAACGGATCCGGCAGAAAACTATGGTACATCACACTGCTGAGTTCATAAGTAAGGAAAACCTACAGGGGCATTTCCACACCCCACCTTCACTTCCACACTCCCAACCTCGCCATCCTCACAAAAGCAGGGTGAACCGAAACTGGAGCAGTGAGCAGTGCGACATGGAGATGCAAGACAGCAAATGTGCACTGTGCCAGTTACGAGAAGGAGAGATGAACCTCAGAGTCATTCTTTAAGTCAGGGGTCCCCAATCCCCGGGCCACTCAGCAGGAGGTGAGTGGCAGGTGACAGAGCGAAGCTTCACCTGTATTTGCGGCCGCTCCCCAGCGCCAGCATCACCGCCTCAGCTCCACCTCAGATCATCAGGCATTAGATTCCCATAGGAGCACTAGTCTCTGGTGCCAAAAAGGTTCTGGATCGCTGCTTTAAGCAAGGACTCCAGAAAATTCACAGTATGTAACAAATCCTAAGTATTAGTGAATGCAAAAACAATTCGTCTGTAGAGTTAAAAAAAAAAAAACTTCTCAATTTAGGCTCCCAAATTTTCCACATTTTAAGCACAACAAATGAGTCCTACTCAAAGATCACCAAACAGAAGGAAACAAACCACCGCGTGAGAGATTCATGCCTCAGTGAATCCAGCATTCACAGTTCTAAGCACGTAATGTGTATATTAATTCACTTAATCCTCACCAACAACCCTGTGAGTTGAGCGGTCTCTTCCTAGAGAGTGAGACGTAAACAGACTAAGCAGTTTGCTCCCCATGGACCAGCTGGTAAGGAGTGGGGCAAGGACTCCAACAGTCAGTCCGTACCAGAGCCCACATTTCTAACCACTGTACTGGCTCTCAAAGGTAAGCATTAGATTTCAAAGTAAAAAAACAGCAAAACCAAAAGCTTGGTTCAAATGTTGGGTCTACCACCAACCTTGGTATCTTGGCAAACTGGTAACTTAAGCAGCTAAAGCCTGTCTCCTCAGCTATAAGAAGTAATGACAGTATTTAGTCATGAATATAAAACGCCTGAGTAATTATTATAACTAACACTAGTTAACATTTACCGAGCACATACCTGTCATCTATGAAGATACTACCAGGAAGCACTTCACATAGGTTATTTTTCTAATCCTCAAAACCGTCTCAGAAATTATTGTTACTTTCCTTACCATTTTTACAGGCTAGGAAATAGATTCAGAGATGAAGAGACTTGTGCAAGAGCACGACGTACACCAGAATGATTATAAAATGGCCCCGATTCTCTAGTATCCATACCCTTGCAATGTGGCACTGCAGACCGTCCCATCAAGATGCAGAGTTCATTTCCTCTCATCTGGAATCTTCCCTGGCCTCATGCCTTGCCTTGGCCGACAGAACATAGCAGAAGGGACACTGTGCCCGTTCCAAGCGCAGACCTCAAGAGACCTTGCATGCTTCCACCACCTCTCTTAGAACCCTGCCACCACCCTGTGAAAAGCCCAGACGCGCAGAAGAGCCAGGGTTTAGAGCCAGGGAGTGTGACTCCAAGCTCACCCTCCTAATCACGACATTATGAAACATCCAGTTTCACAGACATGACATGCAATGCTACGTAGTATTTTCCTCTATGAAAAAGAAAGAAGTCATTTACGCTATCTATATATGTATCAAGCCTAAAGATTTGAAGACTTTTAAAGGCTTCACAAAATAGATTCCATGGGAGCTGTGACAGTAATGTCAGCTGGCACATAATGGGAACAAAACCACAGAAACATCAGCCAGGACTGCCCTGGATAAGCCCCCAGCTGCAGGAGCCGATAAGCACAAGGATCCCACCTCACAGGGTCCACGTAAGCTGAACATCTGAGATGGCGATGCGCAAGCCTGACCCAGGAGCATCACGGACGGTGCCCCAAGAGCCAAAGGCTCTGACCTTCCTTGTTCCTGTCAAAGCTGCTCGCCTGGGACCGACATGCAGCTTTCCACGCCACCAGTCAACACGGCTCACCTTGGAGGTGCTAAGGACTTTCATCCCTTCGCTCTGTCACGTGAGACCCTGCACTTCCCCTGTATCATGTTAACCTGCGTGGGTTCCTGACTGGTTTATCTGAGAAGGTTCCACTCAATAATTCCGGCATTGTGGAAAGGCACAAACGCGTTCAAAGTGTTACTTCTGTAGCCTCTTTTGTTGCTCGCGATATTATTATTTAAAACTAATTCATAAAAGTTCAAAATAGTAAATATAATTCTTGTTTCTTCCTTTAGGCAAATAAAAAAATTCGAAAATCACATTACACCTAGAATTAGAACTCAACTGCTAACAACCACCTGTCCCTTAATGTATTAAGTATTAGATAAAAAAAAGAACTACATGTACTTTCCTGGATATAGTCACAACTTATTCAATGTAAATAAATGCCTGCATATAGGGTATCTTGATTAACTCTGCAAGAGTCGTGAAATGCACCTGTACCATTCTGTACTAACTCATTCTCACTCCTGATTAACTTACTCTCCTTCCCCACTCACTGACAGGTAACACACCACATCAGCTACCCACCCCCACACACCTATGCCCATACAGGCAACAGCTCCATTAAACTGGAAGCTGAGACTGCCACCAGCCACTTCTGAATGTTCAGGGCAATGACTCAACACAGGTGGTTACAGAACTTACTAGGGTGACTCATCGCACTATCAAGGGGAAGCTAGGCTGCTACACAGCAGAGGGTTAAGGAAAAGTATGTGTGGAATGCGGGAGTCCTCTGGGACAACACTCAGCACTTCCACGTTAGGTGCTGTGATTAAAGTCAGTGGAAACAACACAGGGAAGATGGCTAACGATCCAGACCCTGAAGGAGTAAATAAAGGTGCGGGTCACTCCACCAGGCAAGAAAGCACAATCAGCGGAGGCACTTGCCAAGAACAGCTGGAAGGTGGAATGACAGTAGGAAAAGGCAATTATAGATAACAACTACATGACCAGTTGCAGAAGTGAAAATTTTAATGAGTATACTAGATATACTCATTAGATATAATTTCGATATAAAAAATGTGTATGTATATTAACCAATGTTTTCATCTCTCTTTCCACAATCATCTAATACTAGCTAATCTCATATCATATCTTAGTATTTAAGTTATAAAATGTTAAGTAGAAAATGTGACTTAGGTAGAAGAAAAATGAACCCAACCATGGATAAAGGGCTTTGTATACTCTCTGAAGGAGAGGGTTTGTATGTTTGAATGAAGGATAGTTGCATCATGCTCAACGAAAAGTGTGGTGGTGACAAAGGATGAACTGTGATGGCTGTTTACTGTCATCTTTGCTAGGCTGCATGTACATTTCTCCAAATTCTGTTCCCTGCATGGTTGTGGGTTACAGTTGGCTTAAAAAGAAATTCCCATGAGACTGAGAAGACAAAACCGAAGCAGTAGCCATGTTCAGAATGCCAAAGTAAGGCCAGGTGCTACTGCAGTTCTCACACGGTATCATGGATCTTTGGGCTCCCCTTCGTTGGCATGAGGCAGGCAGCTGGGCCCACAGTTCCTCCAGCTCCTGTCAGATCTCCTTTTTTGCTTTTCCAAATAATACTGGGGCGGGTTTCTGTGCAGCTCCACGGTGAGGTGTGCCTCACCTACTGCAAGTTACCTACATCAAAACTGCAGGTTTGGAAGCAGTGAGAGCAGTATAGGTCCAAGTTTGGGCTCATAGGTTCCAGCTCATTTCCTTAAATTCCAAATCTTTACAGGTTTCGGTTTAACTTTTTTCTCCCCCACTTCAAGTCTATCTTCCCTTCCCAACAGCTAGCCCTGCTGACCTCAAGCCCGGCATCAGACTCAGGAATGGATAACCAGCTCCTACAATTGGTGAAAATCGATCACTATGGTAACTTTACTTCTCTTCAAATCCTAAATGATAGAGATAAAAATGATAGAGATAATATTTAGGGTTAGACCACAGTAGAAAGGGCTGAATGTATCTACTTGTCTCTTAACTAAAGAGAAAAAGTCAAATATCATAATTGGGGTTATATGTTCCTTACTTTCCTTGCATCAGCAAAATTACTCAAGGATTTACCTGAAGAACATTAAGTTCTGAAAGCATTTACTTTCTAAAGTAGCAAGCTCAAATTTTAAAAACGACCTTTTTACAAAGTTATATTTACATTATAATAGACACTGTCCAAATTTAAGAGAACAATTAAAAAATCAACACGCCTTAACGAGTTTACTTAGACTACCTTAACATTAACCTTAGCCTTCTACTAGAAGCGCAAAGCAGTAAATTAGAAGATATGTGCGCCTCTCTACAGCAAACTTGCCCAGCTCCCTCTTGAACATACTTAAGAAAAAACATCTGCTGAGCTAAAGTCTGAGCCATTAACTCAAATTTTTGTAGAATGATCCTAAAGGGTCTTCTGGACCTGAGCTGGTCCTAGCTAACCATTTGAAGTTAAATAAATGTCCAACAGCCCTATCGTGAACATGAATTTTGAGACAGAAGCAGTTCAGATAAACATTTACATTTTAGTACTTTTTCTATAGAGTAGAAATACCAAGAGAAGTAAAGGTCAAAAACAGTTGAAAAATGACATTTTTCTTCCAATATTATCTAGAACCACGTGTCCCACTGCTGTCTATTAGATTGCTACTAACAAACAGGAAAAGAAACAGCAGTGGAAAGATGGCTATCCCTTTCACCAGTCTTTGTCAACACTCTTTAGCTATGAGCTTTTCACTAAATGATTACCTGTTTAGACCGAGTGTATGTGACTGAAGCAATAGTAATTTCTATTTTATTCTAAAAACATGTAACCCTAAAACAAGGGGTATGTTAAGTCAGCAACTGTGGTTAATGGCCTAGTTTTAAATGAATTAAAATGAGCCTATGAAGAATTCTAATAATAGGGGAGTAGCTTTTGTCAAATCATGAAACTAACCTTCCACAGATAACAATTACAAACTCTGGAAAAAAGTACTTTTAAGAGTGATTTGAAAGCAGAAGAAAACAACCAAGAGCAGGCAGAAACTAGACATTTGACCACTGAAAGAAATAAAGTACACTGAGAGATTCAAATTTATACAGCTTTTCCCCTGAGGATGCTCCCAGTGTGCAAGAGCACAGGGCCAGTAGAACTCAAGCAGAAAGCTGCAGTTTTATTGAAGTTCATGGACAGAGTGGCTGGAAATTCAGAGGGATAATTCAGGAAAGGAGTGAGCCACAGCGGAGAAAGTCTCGAAAACTAATATAAACTCCAAATTCTTCACTGGCCCCTGGACTGCATACGCTCAGGGAAGATTCCAAGAAGCCCAGCAGAAAACACCTGGAAAGCTGAAAGAACTCAGCAGCAATTTCAGCTGCTGCCCGATGAAAGGAGGGAGAAGTGAGCCTGGAGTCCGAATCTGACAGTTACAAGGACTTAGAAAATGCCTCAGGCTTTCTACAAGACCCATCTTAAAGCATAAGACCAAGCCTTCACAAGACGTCAAGATGACGAGCCAGTAATTTAACAACACTCATAAGAGAAAAGTAAAGAGAATTTAAAGATGATACATCATCCACAATGTCCACTCTACAATTAAAACTTTTTTAGATATGCGAAGAAGCAGGAAAATATGACCTACTGTCAAAGGTGGAAAAAAGCAGAAAACAAATACCATGAAATAATTCAGGTGAGAGAATTAACAAACAAGGACTTTAAAGCAGCTACTATAAATCTGTTTAAAGACTTAATGGAAACAGTCATAATGGGGAATCTCAGAAGATGAATGGAAATGGTTAAAAAATAAATAAAATACTAGAATTAAAGGGCACGTTATTGGAAAATGAGCTTAGAGATATCTGCACCCCCATGTTCACTGCTGCATTAGTCACAATAGCCAAGACATAGAAACAACCGAAATGTCCATCAGTAGATGAATGGATAAAAAAGACATGATACACACACACGCGCGCGCGCACACACACACACACACACACACACACATTATTCAGTCATGAGAAAGAAGGAAATCCTGCCATTTGTGACATGAATGAACCTTGAGGGCATTATGCTAAGTGAAATAAAAGTAGACAGAGAAAGACAGACACTGTATGACCTCACTTATATGTGGAGTCTAAGAGTCAAGCTCATACAGAGAGTAAACTGGTGGTTGCCAAGGGCTGGGGTATGGGGAGAAAATGGGGAGATTTTGCCAAAGAGTACAAACTTTCACTATAAATGAATAAATTCTTGAGACCAATGTACAGCATGGTTATTATAGCTAACAATACTGTATTGTATAGTTAAAAGTTGCTAAGAGAGTAAATCTTACACGTTCTCACCACACACAAACACAAAGTGTTAACTATGTAAAGTGATGGATGTGTTAACTACCTTACCGTGGTAATCATTTCATTAATATATATATACAGAAGGAGAAAGTACACTGAGGGAGATTCAAGTTTACACAGCTTTCCCCCTGAAGACACTCCCAGTCTGCAACAGCACAGGGCAAAAGAAACTTACCTTAAACTTACACAATGTTACAGTCAATTATCTCAAAAAAGCTGGAAAATAAATAAATACATAAATGAAGGGGAGAAAGGGGCTCAACAGAATAGAAACAGCATAAAAAAGGATTAGTGACCTTGAAGACAGATCAGTAGAATTTATTCAATCCAAAGAACTGAGGGAAAAAATTGAAAAAATTAAGAGATGCACAGACCTATAATACAAACCTATAGTACAATTTTAAGCAGAACAACCAGGATCTCAGAAGAAGAGAGCATGTGGTAAGAGGAGTAATTTTTAAATAACGATTAAAATGTCACAAATCTAGTGAAAAATATCAACTTACAAATCAAATAAGCTCAGCAAACTAAGCGGAATACAAGGAAGATGAAGCAGGGAGGGGGGACGGGGAGGAGGAAGATTAAGAAAAAATGCATCAAATTATGGAAAATTAAAGACACAGTGGAGACCAGAAGACAATAAAAATACATTTGACCCTTGAACAATGAGAGGGTTAGGGGAGCGGACTCCTGCCCAGTTGAAAATTTACATATAACTTAAGTTGGCCCTCCTCATACTCAAATTTCCAACCGCAGATCGAAAATATTGTCTTCGAATCTGCATATAAGTGGATCCGTGCAGTTCAAACACATGTTGTTCAAGAGTCAACTGTATGTGTTAAAATGACTAAAGAAAAAAGCTATCAACCCAGAATCTATATCCAGCAAAAATATTCTTGAAAAATAAGAGTAAAATATATTCACATTCAACTAGACGAAAGCTGACTTTATCACCAGACCTGTATGCTATGCAGTTTCTAAGAAGTTCTTCAAGCTGAAGGAAAAAGACACCAGATGAAACTTAGATCTACACAAAGAAATAAGAAAAACCTGATAATAAATACGTAGGTATTTGCAAAAAACTATCTCTGCTTCTCTCTTAAATTCTTTAAAAAGTAACAATTTAAAGCAAAAAAACCATTGTATTAAAGCAAAGGATTACACATCAATAACACAAAGGTTAAATGTAAATATTCTTTGTAAGTTTTATTTCATTTTACATTTAGTGGCATAATATTAATGCTAAATAAACTCTAAAAGTTAATCATGAATACTGACATCCCTAGAGCAACCACTAAAAAAATACAAAGCAGTACAGCTTAAAAAGCCAATAGGGAATTTAAATGGAACAGTAAAAAAAAATTAAATGTTTAATTTAATATTAAATACTAAAAACATAAAAGAAGGCCATAAAGGAAATGAGAAAAGAAAAAGAAAAATAGATAAAGCAAATATAAAACACATAGCAAAAATGTAGACAAACTCAACCATATAAATAACATTAAATATAAAGTTACCAAACCCTCCACACAAAGGCAGAGATTGTTAGACAGGTTTAATGTTAGAAAGAGAGAAGCAGTGGGAAGGGGAGAGGAAGAGGTGAGCGGAGGGGAGAGAAGAAGAGGAGAGAGGGGAGGGGAAGGGAGGAGAAGGGAGAGGAGAAGGGAAGGAAAAGAAGAGAAGGGGAGGGGAGGGGAGGGGAGGGGAAAGACAAAGGAAACCCATTAAATATATGATGTCTATAGGGGATACACTTTAAAAATATACAGGTTAAAAGCATAATGATGAATGTAAACAGTAAGCATAAGAGAACTGGTATGGTTGCAGTAATATCAGGGGAAAAAAAAAAAAACTTCAATAAAGGAGAATTATCAAAGGTAAAAAGGTAAATTCACCCAGAAGGCATAACAATCCTAAATGAGAATGCACCTAATACTAGGGATTGAGGCAAAAACTGCATGAAAGAAATACACGAAGCAAAAGCTGACAGGAAATGAACAAATTATAGTTGGAAATTATAATACCCCTCTATTATAATTTCTGCAATTTAATTTCTGCCCTCCTCATACTCAGCAACTGAAATGGATAAAAAACAATCTGTAGGCATATAGATCAGAGGTGGGAAACCTTCAAGGTAGATCTGTGGTCCTCCACTCATCTTTGTAAATAAAGTTTTATTAGAACACTGTCATGACTTTCATTTACATATTGCCCTAGCTGCTTTTGCACTACAAGTACAGAGTAGCCGCAAAAGAGGCTGTATAATCCACAAAATCTAAAATATTTTCTATATAGCCTTTTGCTGAAAGTTTTCTGACCTGCAATTAGATCTGAACACTATTAACCAACTTAATTGTATAAAAAAACCACATACATCGTAAGTCTCAAATTTCAAGACAAAAATCTTACAAAGTATATTCTCTGACCACAACAGAATTATACTAAAAATCAATTACAATAACCTATCTAGGAAAACCCAAACTACTGAGAAATCAAGCAACATACTGCTGAATAATCGATGAATCAAAGAAGAAATGACAAAAAAAATTAGAAAATACTTTGAAATGACTGATAATGAAAGTACAGTATATAAAAATTTGTGGGGCATAGTTAAGCGATGCTTAAAGGGGAAATTATAGCTTTAAGTACTTATATTTTTAAAAGAAAGTCTTAAAATGTCTAAATTCCACCTTAAAAAGCTGGAAACAAATTAAACCAACAGAATATAGAGTGAAGGAAATTATCAAGAGCAGAAGTCAATTAAAAGAAATCACTGAAACCAAAAGCCGTGAAAAGAAAATTGCTAAACTCCTAGAGAAAACGACCAGGAAAAAAAGAGAATACAACATCAGGAATACAAGAGGGATCACTATAGATCCTATGGACATTAAAAAGATCACAAGGGAATATTACAAACTTTATTTGATACCAAGAAATTTGATAACTTAAATGCAACAAACTGCTTGAAAAAC
>NW_011888852.1:1151781-1163723 GCF_000151845.1 Pteropus vampyrus | reverse complement strand
AACAGAATTATACTAAAAATCAATTACAATAACCTATCTAGGAAAACCCAAACTACTGAGAAATCAAGCAACATACTGCTGAATAATCGATGAATCAAAGAAGAAATGACAAAAAAAAATTAGAAAATACTTTGAAATGACTGATAATGAAAGTACAGTATATAAAAATTTGTGGGGCATAGTTAAGCGATGCTTAAAGGGGAAATTATAGCTTTAAGTACTTATATTTTTAAAAGAAAGTCTTAAAATGTCTAAATTCCACCTTAAAAAGCTGGAAACAAATTAAACCAACAGAATATAGAGTGAAGGAAATTATCAAGAGCAGAAGTCAATTAAAAGAAATCACTGAAACCAAAAGCCGTGAAAAGAAAATTGCTAAACTCCTAGAGAAAACGACCAGGAAAAAAAGAGAATACAACATCAGGAATACAAGAGGGATCACTATAGATCCTATGGACATTAAAAAGATCACAAGGGAATATTACAAACTTTATTTGATACCAAGAAATTTGATAACTTAAATGCAACAAACTGCTTGAAAAACGCAAGCAGAAAATCTGTATAACCATATATTTACTAAAGAAACAAAATCTGTTATCAAAAACCTTCCCCCACGCACACACAAAAATTCCTCTGGATGGCTATGAAACATTAAAGAAATAATACCAATCTTATACAAACTATTTCTGAAAACAGAAAACATTTCCTGAACAGTTTTAAACGGCTATCGTAATCGTGCTACCAAAAGGCATTATAAGAAATGACAATTAGAGCAGTATCTCTCATGAACACACAGACACTAAAATCCAAGTCCAGAAACATAAAAGGACAATGACATCATGACCAAGTAAGGTTGTCCCAGGAATGCAAGATTGGTTTAACTTTCAAAAATCAGTAAATATAATTCATCGCAGTAACAGAATAAAGGGTAAAAACCATACAATCTTCTCAATAAACACAAAAACAGGGGACATGTGACAAAATTCAACATCTATTCATTATTTAAAAAAAACAATCTCGGTACACAGAGAATAGAAAGGAACGTCCCCCATCTGATTTCTTTTACTCTACAAAAACACACTGCTTCTCTCTTACCAGAACAAGACAAGCTGTCCATTCTCCCCATTTCTTTTCAACACTGAATTGAAGATGCTAGACAATGCAATTAAGTAAGACAAAGAAATAAAAAGCTCATAAGATCCGAAAAGAATAAAACTGTCTTATCACAGACGATATGATTGTTTTTGTAAAGAAAATCCTGAAGAATCTACGAAAAGACTAATGGAACTAAATGAATTTAAGCAAGGTCAAAGTACATAAGGACAATGATTTTTACAACAACTATTGTTTTTCTATATACTAGCAGAAAAAACTGAAAAATCAAATTTAGGAAATTTCATTTCTAATAGCACGAAAAAGAAAAATCAGAATTTAATATGCACAATCTCTGCAGAGAACATTAAAATGTTCCTTCGTGTCATATATGTTAATACACTAACACCTTACATTATATAATTGATATAGTAACATAACTAAATACTAGTATATAAGATCCTATTTCAGGTTGATGTAGAGATCCTGCATATATAGACACATATGTTTATAGTACATGTGGAAGTAAAGATGACCTAAATAAAAGGAGAGGTACACACCTGTATTAGTAATTTATGCTGTGTAATAACTATGCCAAAACTTAGCAGTTGAAAACAACAATTATCTCACAGTTTCTAAGGGTCAGGAATCCAGGAGCAGCTTAGCTAGTGAGTCTGGCTTAAAGGTCCTCATTAGGTCTGCAGTCAACTGAAGGCTAGAGGATCTGCTTCCAAGCTCACTCAAGGCTATTAGCAGAAGGCCTCAGTTCTTCATTACGTGGATGTCGGGAGGAGACAATATTCCGCGGGTCTCTTGCAATTCTGCACACCTTGCAACTAAGGCTCTGACTGCCCTTTGTTCCAGACTACCTTTTACAAAAAGATGTCCATAAACAGACGTGGAAGATAAAAGTTTCCTCCAGAGCAAAGAGCAGGTAGGCATATTGCCCATTAAAAAATATGCAGGTTCTCTATGTTCCCAGTTCCTCTCCTGTAACACAGCCCACTACATGTGCAGGTGTCACCTGGCCTTCTTCATATCACTCGTGTGAACTGGAGCTTGAGGAACTGGTGCAGAAATGCTCATACCCTGGCTACTACTGTAGCTGTGAAAATAAAATGTCTTTGACTGTGACCCAGGAGTCTCGTGTCTTCTATCAGCAACCGTAAAACTGTAGCAAGCTAACTTCTTGACGTGCAAATAGGGTAAAATCTCAGAACCACCATAGTTCTGACAGTGGGCCTCTCTACAACATGGCAGCTGGTTTCTCCTAGATTGAGTGATGACAGAAAGAGACCAAGACACAAACCACTGTGTCCTTTATAACTTAATTTCAGAAGTAACATACTGTCACTTTTACCATATTCTATTGGTCATACAAACCAACCACAATATAATGCGTCAGGTGACTGTGACAGGGCGCAAATACAAGGAGGCAGGGATCAGTGGGAACAATGTTAGAGGCTGGTTATCAAATACTGTCAGAGGTTAGTTCTCCCTAAATGTATCTATACAAGATCGATAAAACTGAATGAGCCCAGAAACAAATCCATTCATTTAAGTTCGAGTGATTCCAGAAAATGACACCAGTGGCAGTGCAGTGCAGGAAAGGAAGGTTTTTCCAACAATGGTATTAGAACTGGAGAAACGTGTTTTTTTAAATGAACCTCAACCCCCTACTTCACACCACATACAATAATTCATTCAAGGTGGGTCATAGCCCTATACATAAAAGTAAAGACTGAAACTTCTAAAAGAAAGCACAGGCTATTATTTTCATGACTTCTGGTTAGGCAAAGGATTCTCAGAACTCCAAAAGCATCATCTATTAAAGAGAAAATTGATTAAATGGACTTCATTAACATTAAGAATTTCAGCTCATCAAAATATACGGTTAGGAAAAATTAAACTACAAACTGGGAGAAAATACTCTCAATACATTGATCTGATGAAGAATTGTATTCAGACTACAATCGGCCCTCCATATCCACGTTCCCAGATTCAACCAACTGTGGATTGAAAATATTCCAAAAATATTGTTACTTGGTTGCTGATGTATACTACATAGCAAGGCCTACAATGGTTCCATCTGTACTGAACATATATACTTTTTTCTTGTCATTATTCCCTAAACATTCCAATATAACAAGTGTCTGCATAGCATTTGCATTATAATCAGTTGTTATAAGTAATCTAGAAATGATTTAAAGTAAACAGGAAGATGTGCCTACGTTATATGCAAATACTGTGACATTTTATATAAGGAACTTCAGCATCTGCAGATTTTGCTATCCACGGAAGTCCTAGAACCAATTCCCCATGGATACTGAGGACGACGGTATATTATGAATTCTTACACATGAAAAACAAAAAAAACCAATTTTTTTAAAGTCAGAAAACTTAAAAAGGCATTCCACAAAAGAAAATACACAAATTGTCAAAAACCATATGAAAAGAGGCTCAACACCATTAGCCACCAGGGAAATAAAAAAACAAACAATAAAAAAACACTGCAATGAGATGCCATTTCATACCCACTAAATGGCTAAAATTAAAAAGACTGATTATCCGAAAGAATGTAGAGCAACTAGAACTCTCATATGCTTGTGATAGGAATAAAAAACGGAACACCACTTTTTGAAAACTATGTGGCAGTTTCATATATAGTTAAACGCACATCTGCCTATGAACCAAAAATTCCATTCCTAAGTATTTACTCATGAGAAATGAAAACACACATTTGCAAAAAAGACCCATACAGGCCTTAATTCTGAACAGTGAAAAACTGGAAACAACTGAAATGTCCATCAACAGAAGAAAAGATAAACTCTGGTGTATATTCGTCCAGTGAAATATTACCCAGCAATAAACAAACAAACAAACAAACAAAAAACCTGTTACATCCAATCTCATGGATAAATCTGGAAATATATGATAAGCAAAAAATGTCAGATGCAAAAAAGCACACGCTGTATGTACGAAGACAGAACAAAAAATCAGAAATCAGAGTGCCAGGGGAGAGGGCAGAGAACTAAACGGAAAAGGCAACCAGGGACATGTGCGGATGACGAACATGCTCTCTACCACCTTCTGGGTATGGTTACGTGGATATAATTATCGCACCTCATCAAAGTGAACACCTAAGGTCTATATGTTTTATTGTACTTAATTTACATCTCAATATAAATAAATAAAATTTTTAAAAATGAATTTGTAAGCTCATTGTATTAATTTTCCTTTCCTTTCTTTAGTCTTGGGTTGTCCACATGTGTATATGTGTATTTAGTGTGTGTGTATATATATGCACATTTATGTGTATTCGGTAAATATTTATCATCTACTAAGTGTTAAACACTATTCTGGAGTTCTAAAATAACTAAAAGTCAATGCCCTCACGAAGCTAAGAATCTAGAACAAAGAAACACACAACTAACGGCGACACACAATGTGAGGTCTCCGTTACAGAGGTATACACAGGGTCCTGTGAGGAAAAAAGAATACCATACACTGACTGACAGAAGGGTTAGGTCTCAAAAAGCCTTTCCATTAGGTGAAAGATGAAAAGCGGGACTTTGGGCATGTGGACACGCAGGAATGGACCATTATGAGCAGAGAAATAACACATGCAAAGACACGGAGACAAAGGGTCTAACGCAACAGGGAGCTAGGAACAGCTCGTTTTCGGAGTTTAGAGAAGATGTGGGGAAGTGAAAGGAAATGCTGGCAAGGAAGGTGGGTATCATGCGAATGCCATGTCATCTGGATTACAGAGGCAGTGAAGAGCCACTGAATAGTTGAAAGTCAGGGAATGACACAGTCAAATTTGCGAATAGAAGCATCACTCAGTTAACAGCTTGAGAGAGCCTAGAAGGGAGCGCAACTGGAAGCAGAGAGCTGTCAGAAGGCGACCACAGAGCAAGCAAGTCATACTGACTTTTAGTAAACCAACCACTGGCACGTGGACCGAAGAGAAATTTAAGAATCCTCGAAATGGATAGGAAAATAGGTAAAGATTATGATCAGTTTACAGGAAAAAATAAAAAATAAAAATGGCTCTTAAACATATTGAAAAGATGCTCAGCTTCACTCATAAGAAAGTTTAAATTAAAACTTCGTATTGGCAAAAATCCAAAAAGCATGATTATACACCAAGCTGACAATGTTACGGGGATAGCAAGTATTCACACACACACACACACACACACACACACACACACAATGTTTCAACCTCTATGAAGGACAATTTAACAATTCTATCACAATTACACCTGTTACATTCTTTGACCCAGGAATTTCACATCTAGGAATTTATCCTACAGACATACCTGCATTTGTACAAAATGATATATATACAAGGTTGCTCAATGCAGCATCATTATAAAAGTAATAACTAGAAACAATCTGTCCGCTGATGGACTAAGTTATGGGTACACGAATTAAAAAAGAACACTCGCCAGCTGCTAGAGTCTGTGCAGCCTAGCACTTTACATACTAGTATGGAAAGATCTTAAGGGTATATTGCTAAGTTAAAAAAGTAAAAGGCAAAACATTTAAAGTTTCCGACATTAGTGTAAAACATGTACGGGGGTAGGAGAACTAAGCTGGAATAAATACATTTCTATACAATGGTATTTTTTTTAATTCCCAGAAAAATATATAAGAAATCAACATCTGTAAACTATTGTGAGTCTGGGAACTAGGGAGATGGGGAATGTTATGGAGAAGAGACTTTTTATTGCTTATCTTTTTTTCTTTTTGCTCTAAAGTGTTAATGTTTATATAGTGTAAAAAATACTTTGAAGATACTGTGTCAAATTCAACAGGATCTGGCAACTCATATAATGTAAGAAGTGAAGGAGATGAAGGGATTAAGATGGCTCCCAGGTTTCTGACGATAATAAATCTAGTCATCCCTTACGACAAAGACAGAGAAGAGAGAAGAGAAGAGAAGAGAGAAGAGAGAAGAGAGAAGAGAGAAGAGAGAAGAGAGAAGAGAGAAGAGAGAAGAGAAGAGAAGAGAAGAGAAGAGAAGAGAAGAGAAGAGAAGAGAAGAGAAGAGAAGAGAAGAGAAAGAAATCTGTGTTTTAACCAAAGCAGGGTGTTAAAGGGTGGAGGACGGCGGCTCGGTGCTGGACACGCTGCCCTGGAGCTGTGTCCAGCAGCCCGCGGGAAAAGGAAGATAGGGAATTTAGGAGAGAGGGGAGGATTATAGTTGTTAGAAGAAGCCTAGAAGAAAACAAAGGAAAACATTTATATGAGCATAATTTATTTAGGAATTATTTATTCTATAAACCCAATTAACCCAGAGAACAAACTAAAAACGCGACTAACTTGAAGTGACAGCATAAGGCCACAAACTCATATCCTTTTCTCACCGACATCGGGCTTTCACTAAAAGCGCATTTATTTAATACTTTTAGATAATTTCCCAAGTTCACGACAGATCAGAAACATCCAAAAAGAGTGTGGATGTAAGCCACCAGAGGAAATCATTTGGCAGCAGCGTGAGTCAGCAAAAAAACTGATGATGATGATAATACCATCAATACCTCAAAAAGCACAGTGCTCTTCATAGAAGTCAAAGTCTCATATTTTACTATCTAAGACTTGGCCAAATGGTCTCTCCTTCAAGAAGTTTTTCATGGTTCTTCCACTCTCAGCCTAATATGATTAATCTTTTATCAAACTTCCAATTTCAAAGATTTGTGTACACCTTCCTGGAAGTACTATCTTCTGCCTTGTTTTAAAATACCTGGTATTTTGTAATACCAGTCTTTCCTCCTGCTTGGATATACATCCCTTAATGGAAGGAAAATCTTTCACCTTTACATCTCTGAGCACAATTCCCTAGCATAGTATAGCATAAAAATATCCGTTCAACAATTATCTTTGCCATCTCTAAAGTGACGTGAATGAACTTTGCCACAAATAGTCTCCCTGCACCAAGTTAGAATAGTTGTTTTTGTTAAGTATTTGCATATTTGGCACTAGGATAAGCATTTGGCCTAGGTTATCTCCAACACTGATGAGATAAGGGGTGATGGGAAATGACAGCTAACAGGTTTGGGGTTTCTTTTATGGGAGACAAATATTCTACAATCAGACTGTGGTGATGGTTGCACAAACTTGTGAATGTACTGGAAAACAATGAACTGTACACTTTCGATAAGTGAATTATGGCATGTGGATTATATCTCAATAAAGCTGTTTTTTAAAAAATGAGATATCTGCTATTATCCCCACTATAGAGATTAAGAAACTGAGTCTTGGCAAGATTAGGTAATTTGCCCACAGTGACACGAGTTCATGAGGGAGACAGGATCAAAACCCACGTAATCTTGACTCTTATGCTTAACCACCATGTTCTTCTGCCTTCCTCAGAAAGGGACTTCACTCATCAAGCATCACATGGAATACCTAAGTATGCTCCCAATGCTATTAAAGTCTTCAATGCTAATGACCCTCCAAATTCCAACCAGGACTACAAAGCTGTGACCTAATTATGTTACACCATAAAGACAGGAAAAAAGTCAAAAGTTGAAAAGGAAGGTACCAAAGAGACAGAAGAGGGGGGGAAAAAAAAACAACTCAGCTATATTTCAAAGCTTGCCATTTTGAGTATAAGACTGCATGAATGATTCCTACTGCTTGGTTGCTATCATCAAAGTTGGTGAACAGGCCTAAATAAGCTGAGCTGGGGGTAACTGCAGGCTTCCTGGACTAGTTCTGCTCAGACCAGGGTTTCTGAACCTTTGTGCTACTGACATTTTGGGCCAGATAATTTTTTGTTATGGAGGGCTCCCCTACACATTGTAGGATATTCAGCAACATCCCCGGTCTGTATCTACTAGATGCCAGTGGCACCGTCCCGTTTCTGACTACCAGAATGACTCCAGACACTGCCAAATGTCCTGGGGGGAGGAACTAAGGGGAAGGGGGTGTCCAAAATTACCCCATTTGAGAATCACTGGCCTAAACTAAGGGTAATGATGAAAAAGGGCCAGCTATTTGATGTTAAGTAGTATATATAATAACTAGAGACAGACAAGAGCCTTTTTTCAAATAGCTTTATTGAGATCTTTGAAATATAAAAATTGTATATATTTTAAGGTGCAAAACTTGATATTCTGACATATGTATTATGCACTGTGAAAAGATCACAATCGAAGTAATTAACATAACCTCTACAAAATTACCATGGGGGGGGGTGACAGACAAAAGCCTTTTAAACCAATCACCTCCCAAGCCTACTAAGGAAAACTCATTTCATAAAAAAAATACTGTGAAGCTGGGTGTGGGGGCAGTATGTAGAGATTAAACAGGGACAAAGCCTACGTAATCATGCCAACATCCCCAGACTTCTGAGCAGTTCAGCACGGAAGGCCTCTGACACGCTAGCAGAATATCAACTTGTAGACAGGTACTACTAAAGTCAGAAAATGGACCTAAAGGATGCTAGGAATGAGAACTGTTCCCTTTGACCAGTTTGAAGAAAAATTAGTTTCCCTGATAAGTATCCCTCATCTGTGGAGGCACTGAAATACCAAGATCAAGGCTGCCAGCTTGCCAGGGAAGAGGAGCAAACCAAATGACAGTATATGTAAGAATGACAGTTGGGGTGGGAGGGGCAAGTGGTGAGACAGGACTAGGAGACAGAGCTGACTACACAAAATTGATTGGCCCCGACTCTCAAATCTCCCTTCCTGCCTTTATGTATCTTCTGTTAACACCAACTTAAGAGCTTTTGATAACCTCATGTTGAGCCCTGGTTGTTCAAAGCCCAGCACTGTAGCCTCTCCATTCAGAAGACTGCTCCCCCGCAAAGTGCTGTGGGCTCCAAAATCTTATACCTCTCAAAGTACCACCTCCCTCAGACCGTTTTAGGTAAGGGGTTGATGGGTGGGCATGGGTCACAAGTAAATTAACCTACTCAATCTAAAGTTTGTGCTACAAGTATCCTCCATCCAATAAGCATATACAAAATGTGTATCCTCACCCATAACCAAAGAAACACAAACCCAAAACAAGATGTAAATTTCACATATCAAAGTGGCAAAAAGCATCAAGTTGAATAAAGTCCAATGCTAGTGAGCATTAACGGGCATACTCATATAACTGCTGGTTAGTGTAAATTGTTACAACCCAAGTATCACTCAAAAGGAGTCAGAACAAATTATGACCCATACATATGATAAAATTAATCACTTTTAAAATTATATTGATTTGTATGTGCCAATATAAAAAGAGCTCTGTGACATTAACTAAGCAAAACCCATAAATTGGGGTTTTTAAAAAAAAGTAAACGGCAGTACACTATAATACAATTTGTATACATTTTTTGAAAAGTAAACTTTCTGGAAACTTAATAGTGGTTACCTCTTGAGAGAACAAAAGTAGCTTTTATTTTTACTTTTCTGTATCATTAGAATTTATCATATACATACATGTGTAACTTTTAACTTAAATCACACAATTCTTCAATGTACTCGACTCTCTCAAACCTTAGCTACTACTCTTACCAATGCTCCTCTCCCCACCCCCACCCAGTATCTGAAGCTAAAATTGCTTGATGGCATTTCAGCCAGCAAGGGATGTATGTTGGATATATACCTGGGGCTCTTCTTTAAAATCTCTTCATTTCTCTAAAACATCCTCTGGGGTGAAAGACGAGAAAAAGAATCCCTACACTGCCCAGGGTACCACAAACTCCCCATTTCCTTTCAGGCCCTAACCATTTTCTCCTAGAGAATAGAGAAGCGCAATGAATGTGGTCAAAATATCCCCTCCTTCTCCTATCAGTTTTATATCTAGTCTTAGCCACAAAAAAAATAAAATAAAATGAAATAAAATAAAAGGAGCAACCCTCGCAGAACTACTGAACGGCAGGGATTGATTCTACTTGCTGGTTTTTCAGTTCTCAGTACCTTGGTGCAGGTGGCCAACTCTGAACTTCTCCAGGGGCATGGTATCAGCACTGTTAACATCATCATCCCTGATACTGTGTGTGGCTTAATACATATACTATTAAGCTTAATATTTGTTCATTGTAACTGAATCGGGCCAGAGCATTCTCTATCAAAGGGAGAGGCAGGTTAGTGGCTATGGGACCTAAAAGATACCTCAAAATATCTTCCTGCTTCAGTCTTCCCTCCATTCCCCTCAACTGATTCAAATGTTTTACATAGTTAAACCAAGCATTTCTTATTTCTGCTTACTGTTAATGTCTAATCATTAGAGTACAATAACTATTTTGAATATTTTAAAATATCTCAGATTAACGGCTTTAAGATTTACTTTAAACAACTGAAGTTTACACATCTGAGATTAATCATTTTCTCACTGTGCTTGATCATCCCTGCCAACTAAAACAATTAGTCTCAAAACAGCAAACTTATCTTTTAATTTAGGACTAATTAGTGAGAAAGGATTATAAAACCTTTTTCAAGTATGGGGGGAAATGGTTATAATCGCATGGCTTATAGCAGTACAGTGTGAGGAAAGACCTGACCTCTACACTCCAAGGAGTCAGAACTGTGAACCATTGGCAGCTTTCTAAATAGGCTAAAAAAGTAAATACATTCTCATAAAAATTACTGAGTTTTATTTTTAAACTAAATATTTTTAAACTTTTAATATCCTCAAACAGGAATACTTAAACCAAATACAATTTTCTCCAACTACCTATTATTGGAAGTGACAAATGACTTGTGTAGCAAATTGTGTTTAAAAGTGAAAAAAATAAAGCTCAATACTAACTTTTCCAAATTACTCTGGCTTATAAATTTCATGAAGAATAAATAAATGCCATGTCAAGTAGTCTTACACAATGGAAAACCAAGCTACAAGCTACTCTAAGAGACAGAGACATGCAAGAGGTTACCTTCTGAGACAACTTAAGTGGACTGAATCCTGAATAGAAATTATTAAAACCAGACTCTAAAACAGATGGTTAACCTTGAAATTTTGAAAAGGGGAGAAAGGGATGGAGAATAATAAGCTACCTGGCAACCATTTTCAGTATTGCTTCAGTCCTAATAAAACAATGCAGACCATGAAGAAGCTTCTCAGCTTCCAGATTTAAGGGCTGTCCCAATTCCACATGAATATGACTGTGACGCTGGATAAATCAACTAAATTCCAAATCTGAACCTAATTTCTCATGTATATTATGAGTTGGAGATCATCTTTCATTTTCCTCGTAGCTATATACACTAACAAAGGAAACACAAATTTATACTTTTCTAATATAAATTCAATACTGTACTTGTCATCCAAGCCCAATCACAGACAGCTATGCTGCTAGCTCTAGGCACACAGGATCAAGAGTACCAGCACCGAGGAAGCCAAAGGACAATCCTAATTGTCCAAGAGGGAGAAACGGAAAGAATACAAACTCCCGAAATATTCTCCTCCTCACAAAATTTTGGGTATAGTCTACCATTTCATTCTTCAGCAGGGCAAGCCCTATCTAATACAGGATATCACTTTATTTGAGGCTTAACAAATTATCGATAAACCTAGTCCTCAAAATGTTACTCTTTGTGACTGTTAAAGGTTTAGGGCAATTTTAAATTTAAATTTAAAACTTTATCCAAAAGCCAGCTCAGTAGAACTGCATGTCAAATAAGCTTAGTACAAAACGTTTCACGACAACAAAAATCGCTATCACCACATCACCACATTACCTCCTCTAATTCTTGGGGAAAGTGAGAGAAAAGACAGACAACCAGACAGGAATAAAAGCAACAGGAAAGAACAAAAGCCGCTATAAAAACAAAGTTAATACAAAGAAAACCAAACAACAAAAAGGGAGGGAGAAAAGGGATGGGGGGCACAAAAGTGCTTAAAAA
>NW_011888852.1:1144027-1149251 GCF_000151845.1 Pteropus vampyrus | reverse complement strand
AGTAGCGCTGTTGTCCTACGTAAGTAAAATACATATTAACGACTTTGCTCCCTACTTGATGACTGACCTAGTCGTCTCGAAATGCCATAAAATAGTTTTTCCTACACTGCGTGTTCCGACATTACTTAATTCCCCCAGCTTTCCCATTTTGAGGAATTGTTTAGGCTGTTGGTGCGGGGAGGGACACAGCAGTTCAAACTGTAACAAAACACTCCATTCATTCGTTTTATTATCACAGTTGTCCTTAGTGGAGGGAGAAACAGTCTGAAGACACAAGGATGGCTTCCTGGGGGTGGGTCGCCAAGCCCCTTCACCTCCATGAGGTGCAGCTCCTCCGTCCTTCAGCTTTAGGGGAGTATATAAAAAGGGAAAAACTCTTTTAAGACCTGGAAGAAGCATAGTTTCTAACAAAAACTTTTTGTGTGTTCTATACCACAGCAAATACATTTACAAAAATTAGTACTATAAACCTTCATTTAAAGCAACACCGTTTAGGAAAAGTGGAATCTGTGATTGGTGTTAAAACAAAAATAAACTTCTATGTTTAGGGCTTTACAAAATAAATGTAGGGGACAGGGTGTATATGGGAAATCTGCATACCTTCCTCTCAATTTTGCTGTGAATTTAATAGTTATCTAATTAAAATAAAGTCCAAAAAATAACCAAGTTGAAATTCATTAGGAGCAATATAATTGGATGTGGCATAATTTGAGACGGTTAAAAGCATAAACTGTTCAAAAATCAGTTGTGAGTGCTGTCTATCCTAACAAAGAGAAATCCCGTGGGAACGATGTAAAAAAAATGCTGATTTTATACAAGCTTGGTTAGGAGAATTATCTTTGATTATAAAGAACCACAAATCCAAGCACCACCTGTACTAGTTTTCAATTGCTGGTGCAACAGTAACGAATAATCACAAAGTTAGCAGCTTCAAACAAAACAAATGTATTGCTTTATAGTTCTGTAGTTGAGGATTGGCATGGGGTTCCGTGGACTAAAATCAAGATGTTGTCACAGCTGTGTATCTTTCTGGAGGGCCTAGAGGAGAATCCACTCTCTGGCCTTTCCGAATTTATACCGTTTTAAAGAAAATATTTTCCAGATTAAGTAGAAAACAATGCTATACGAATGTGCTCTTCTAGAAATATAGCATGTGCTGTTTGCAGTTATATTTATTGAAATATGTGATTAGCAAAAATAATCTAAGTCAGAATCACTTTCAAAATGCACTAGAAATAAGCCATAAGAAACTATCGGTGTATAAAAAGAAGAAAAAACAGAGAAAGAAGACAATTTCTGAAAGGCCATGTCTAATCAGAACAAATGTGTTATTTTCCTTTCACATTACCATTTCACTCCAAAGAGCAGTAAAACAGTTATCATAGTAAATAGTAAATAGTACATAGTAAATAGTACATAGTAAAGCATGCTGGGCAGTTAGTAAATGAGACCGAACCCCACGTAGATACCGGCTGTTACTTGTTTGATGAAATTCGAGGTTTGTCCCAAAGTCAAGCTGAAAATATGACCCCTGCCAGCCTGCAACAGTACTAAGATGGCTACTAGACTAATTCTTGGGGTTAAGGCATTGGAGCTCTAGAAAACATGTTGAAATGTGGTTGTGTTCCTTGAAAAAGATAACCCACTAGCCCATTAGTATTTATTAGCACAGACTAAGTGGAGTAGAAATCGACTGTGATGCTTCAGTCGTTAGGGCATCAGGTGAAGGACTGAAGCGGTCTTCTCCAAACCCCAAAGTCAAAACTCCTGTTCATAACGCTGCCATCACAGAAGGATCGCCACCCTCATCCCAAACTCAGCTCCTGGTGCCCGGAATTCCCGCTTCCACAACTACTCCCCTGTATCAAACACTGCTCATCCTGACTCTCTTTAAAATGCAAATATTCATGGAAGAATGTCACATTCACCCGCAGTCTGGGGCTGTGATTATCAATTGAGTGCAATGGAGGAATCCCAAAATCACCTGGGAAATTTCTGTAAATTGCATGTGGCTGTCAGCCCACACTGCTCCTGACTTTATGAGAGTTTTTCCTTTCTCTGGAGAGAGACGGATAAGACAGATGGAGCTGAGAAAATCACTAGGTTTCCAGCCAGGGAGAAGAGCTAGAGGTGGAAAGGATGCCACAAAGGAAAATTAGGGGAAGGGGTTGGGAGATGACCTTGGCCTTCTTCAGCATGCAGCTAATGCCACAGCTAGCATGGATAAGCCCGGGTAGTTTCCTTCTGAGTTTTTCTCTTTAAACCTTGCGTTAAATCTCTCATCATGTTAAGTACGTACGTCTCCTTAAAGTTCTGGACCATCTTCTTACCTCCCTAATGATATCCAATGGTATTTTCGATCGCCTATGCAGATTGTTGACTTTTTTTTTTTCCCTGAAGACCTCCCTGGGATCTGTGTGTGTGTTATCAGAGATCCTTTGGATAAACATACAGACTTATTAGAGTCTTCATGGGTTCCTTGGAGTAAAATCGCACAGGTCACTATTGTGACTGTGGTTCTGAGCTGCTGGCGGAGAGTCCCTGAATGCGCTAAGCCAAACAGCCAAAGCGAAGCCCGCGCCCTCCTATCCACCGTCAGCCCTCAGCCACGTGTGCCATCCAGGGCCTGTGCTTGGTTAATGGGAGGAAACGGCGTCAGTTTACACGGTACGCCCCGCGCTGCCCAGCAGAAGTAGGATGTGAACCATGTGTGCCATTTAAAATCTTCCAAATTTAAAAAGCAAAAAAGAAACCAGTGAAATTAATTTTAATAATACTTTATGCAATTTTTATGTAATTTCCGCATGGAATCAATGTATAATTAGTGAGTTATTTTACATTCTTTTGTTCGTGTTGCGAATTTTACATTTAAAGCGCATCTCAATTCACATTAGCCATATTTCAAGTGCTGAATAAGCCATGTGGCTAGTGGCTTCTTATTCTGAACAGAACAGCCAGTAGACCTTGGAATCAAAATGCTATTTTTAACAACTTATAATAAATACTTAACACTGTTTCATTATGTATTCTTTGCAACTGTAGAAGCTTGTTAAGAATTATGCCAATACTAGTTGAAGTACATGTTTTTAAAATATGCATAAAATATATGCACATATAGGATATACATGTATTGTATTATATATGTATAAGGTTATTTTACATTCATGTTTTTATTTTGATATAGAATATTGACTTAAATTTCATATTTACATCAAGTAAGTCATTGGTTCAGATATGTAAGAAATCAAATAAGATTGAATTTATGGAATATTAAGATTAGCCACTAGAACTAACCATAATTCTGAGCACATGCAATTAAACTTAATATCAAAAGCATACTTATAGTAACACATGAGCTCCTTTAAACGTATTTTTGTTTAGAATTAAACTTTTGTGCATGTCATTAGAAATAAGGAGTGATAGAACAATCTGGCCAGATAACTGAACGGAATAAAAACGAGGACTCTCTTCCAAATCTCTTCTTTGAATTTCGACTTTAAAGGATTGTCTGGCATCCAGAAGCTCCCCTGCTATGGCCGACTAGGTCTGAGGCTATGTGAGGGCCTGCCTCTACTTATTCGACCAGACTCCTTTACTTAACTTAGCCATTTTTATTTACTTCTCATTACTCTTCACCTCTTCCCCACTTCCCACAGGCACGAAGCTTTGGCCCATGACCTCCATTGCCCCCAAGCTGATCCTTCATCTTTTTTTTTCATCCTTCTTTTCTTCTCCATCGTCTTACTGCCTAAACTACTTGCAATTATAGAAATTGTTTGCATCACTATTTTATATAAAGGGCAAAAAAGAAACATTCCCTATTCTTTCCCAGGATCTCAGTCTTCTCCCTGGATAGGGTGTGGATGCTATATTAATTCTATATGTGTATGCGTATTTCACAAGTCTGTTCATTATAAGTTCATATCACTTCTAGGGGACACTTCTTTTTTAAAAAAAAAGATATGATCAAACTAGATATGATCAAAATGCACCTAACAGTCTTTTGTTATTTGATGGTGGCCTTTAAAAATTTATTATCAGTTTGCTTACAAATATTATTGCTTTAGAACTGGTTAGGAAAAGGTGTCAGAAAGAAGCCATGAAAGACTTTGAGAATTTTAGGGTTCGTAGAACAGAAAAATGATTACCTCTTTCAATTCATTTTACAAAAAGAAACTGAGACCAAAATAGTTAAGTGATTTGTCCAGGGGTGCATAAATAGAAGAAATGTTTTAGTGAATCTCATCATCCTCAGCTTAATTTAGAAGGTAATTTTAAAGTACCATTTCATTTCACAAACATGTTTGAATCTCTTTTTAAATTAAATCTCATATGTCACAAACAAATACTATGAATCGCTGTAAATACTGACTGACTTGTGAAAAGATAGCAAAAATGAAACCTTATGTGGAATGTATGGTTGGTTGCTTCATATGTTCTTTCAAATTTGTTACATGTATATATATATATTTTTTGGTAGACCTTACTTTTTTATTGTGGTAAAAAGTACATCATAAAATGTATCATCTTTCCCATTTTTAAGAGCATGGTGTAGTAGTGCTACGTATATTTACATCGTTGTGAAACAGATCTCCACAACTTTTTCATCTTGCAAAACTGAGACTCTACATCCATTAAACAATGAACTCCCTTATCCCCGCTTCCCCCAACCTCTGGCCACCACCATTCTATTTTCCATTTCTATAAATTTGACTACGTTAGTACCTCATATAATGAAATGGTACAGTATTTGTCTTTTCATGACTGGCTTATTTCACTTAGCATAATGATATTTTTAAAAGAGTTCTAAAATTAGATGACAGATTTTTATGCAAAATATTATACCTCTCGCTGCCATCTAAGAGATATTTGTGTTTTGCGAAACATTTGGCACTTATTCAACCTCAGAAAATAATAGAGATATGGGACCAAGAGCAATATCACTTGAAAAATAATGAAGATGACACAGGAGAGTTTAGACTGCAGCTCTGAATATTTGTACAAAGGCATATGAATTCCTACAATGTATTTCGCGTATATTTAGATTCAGTCTCTAATAAATGTTTTTATTCTGCACAATCAACAAAATCGGCATTCCAGTGTAAGACAACCCAAAACACCAAACTGATTTTTTCAATGTTACAGCCCGTTTTTGTGTGTATCCAACCAAGTTTGTATCACTTTTCACTCCAGGTAAATTACTTTGACTCCTGATACTTACTGT
>NW_011888852.1:1136551-1141782 GCF_000151845.1 Pteropus vampyrus | reverse complement strand
GAACCCAAAGATCTCTACAAAATAAATTATTTAGTAAAATTTGATGAGCAGCACATTTCTGTATGTACATTATGCTTCAATAGAAAGCTAAAATATAAATGCAAAGATAAAATGATGACATAAAATAACTTTTTTAGGAAAAAGATATAACTAGAATTTGCTTCAACATAATACAGATGGGGGAAAATGGATGAGTATATATGAAACAAGACTGACCCCAAGTTGATAACTGTTGAGGTTAGGTGATGAATACGTGACAGTTCATTGTACTCTTCTGTCCATTTGTGTATATATTTTCAATGTTCTAGGGTCGAAAGTTTTTTTATGTGTACAGATTTTAAAGTTTTGGTACATATTGCTAAACTGCTCCCCAGAAAAATTATTCCAATTTTTACTTTACCGGCAGTGTAAATCAACACCCACACATACCAGTATTAATACAATTTTATAGAAACAAAATTAGCGATAATGACATCATTAGGTATTTTAATTTATATACCACTTAGCTTGAGTTTTTGCTTGGTACAATGTTATAAAGTACAATAAAGATGTTAAATGATCATACGATTTTTTTCATTAAAGAATGGTTTTCTCTCTTGCCTTTTTGACTTTGAACATTTCGTGCCTTTCTCCAGAAAAATTCCTAGACATTCTCCATAACGTTCTCTGAGAAGCCCATCATAATATGTAGGTAGATCAGACAGTCCTTCAGCTGTGCTTTCTACAAGCCCTGCCTAGTATAACTTTATTCTCACTCTTACCACCCTGTATTTTCATTATTTGCTCATTATTTGTTTATATGTCTATATCCTTTACTGGGTCATGAGTTCCTTGAATATAATTATAATATATATTTGTCTTTGCAACTGTGAGCCCAAACAGGACTTCATAGATATTGCACAAATGATTGAATGTAAATGACCATGAAATATTAAAGATGGCTGTGGTGATATTTGTACATTGGAAAAACAGTCATAGGTAGAACAACATAGATAGTCAAAGCTGAGTTAGAAATTGGACTCCAGGCTTAGTAGCTACATGCTCTTGGGAGAGTCACTTCAGGCTTAGTAGCTACATGCTCTTGGGAGAGTCACTTAACTTTTTTGAACCTCAAGTTTCCTTATTTGTAAAGGTTTTATAACCCTCTACTACAGACTTCTATCATTTCTCTCTATATTAGTAAATTGTAAAATGAAAGTCTGACCGAGTGACTTCCTGGCTATAATGAGGGCATCTGACTGCCCTCAAGATAAAGTCCCCTTAGAATCATCACAAGGTCCTTAATGATCCAGCCCCTGCTAAACAGCATAGCCTGCTATTTCTCCCTAAGTCCTGATGTGGCTTTAAAGGCCAGAACACCTAGACAACCACTACAGAATCATTCCTGTGGTCCTAGAGATGAAACTACTCACCACCGTGGGTGGAGATATTGCCTTCTCTGATGCCTCAAGTCTGGGTTAGGTGTCCCTCGTACAGGTTTCCAGGGGTACCCTGTACTTCATCATAAGACATATGTATTAGCCAGGGTTCTTCAGAGAAACAGGCCCACAGGATGAATAGATAGATAGAAGATAGACAGAAAGAGATTTATTTTAAGAAA
The DNA here is from genome assembly GCF_000151845.1 of Pteropus vampyrus. Classification (NCBI taxonomy): domain Eukaryota; kingdom Metazoa; phylum Chordata; class Mammalia; order Chiroptera; family Pteropodidae; genus Pteropus; species Pteropus vampyrus. The sequence goes on along the minus strand of NW_011888852.1, from coordinate 1,140,182 downwards.
TTGGCTCGCATGAGAACGGAGGAATGAAAGCAAAATCGGCAGAGTGGGCTGTAAGGCTGGAGACCCAGGGAAGAGCCATTGTGGCATTTCAAGTCCAAAGGCCATCTACTGGCAGAATTCCCTCTTGCTTGGGGCAGGGGTGGAGGGGTGGTGTCAGTCTTTTGTTCTACTGAGTCCTTCAACTGATTGGATGAGGCTCACCCACATTATGGTGGCAGTCTGCTTTACTCAAAGTCCGCCAATTTAGATGTTAATCTCATCCAAAAACATCCTCCCCGAAACATCCCCAAAATATTTTGGACTCTGTGGTCCAGCCAACTTGACACAGGAAAGTAACCATCACAGAAACACATGCCATTATTACTGCTTGTATATTTGCCTAAGCTGCTCCCTAGATTACAATTCTCTGAGAACAGGGTCTATATCCGTTTTATAAAATTATATGCACTACAATCTGTGCAGTATCTGGAACATAGCAGACAATAAATATAAATTGAATACATTTATGGCCAGATTTACTTTTTAGATTTACTTGTCATCTTATGGAGAATTAGCTATCGAGGAAAATAGCAGCAGATGGTCTGTTCAGGAAGCTACTCCAATAATCCAGCAGAAAAATGATGAAGGCCTGTGGCCACAGAAGCAGAGATGAGGGAACAGAATTAAAAGCTGTTGAGAAGGTGGCAGACTAGATGTAGGGGGTGAGCAATAGGAAAAAGTCAAGATAATTTTGGGGGAATTAGGTGGACAATGCTGTTATTAAATTGGAATAGGAAAACTAGCAAAAGAAATGGGCCTTGTAGTGGGGGTAAATGAAGATAAATTCAATTTTGTACATTTGATTTGCCTGGAAAATCTCCAAGTCGTGCTGTTGAATAGACATATTTGGTTAGAATCAGGAGAGAGATTAGAGATGAAGATTTTGGGAGTTTCAGTAAGGAAGAACTAGTTGAACCACTAGACTTGGACAAATTCACTCAAAGAGAATTTGGAGACTAACAGAAAAGTAAAAGACTGAGGTCAGAATCTTCAAGATCACTGATATTGGATCACTTTGGCTATTCACACCTACATCGACAGTACGTTGCTAACTAATGTCAGACATGAGTTTTCACAATTAGTGGCTCATAAATATCATGAAGGATGCTAGAAATGGATTCTCAGGTAAAATTAAAAGTATCCAAACTAAACTATTTTGGAGACACTTCCCACCTTTATACGGACAAGCTATAAAAATAGAGTGAGACCTGTAACCCGTGCCTTTCATGGTGGTCATCAGCCATAGGTCAAGGGAATTTCTGGCTGTCTAATGCCAACTATGAGGAGCAACAGAATTTTGCCCTTGAAATAATATTGCATCTGCTTCAAAAGAAACTGTCATGCGAGGTGGTGGTTATAGCACTAAAGAAGCAAAACAATAAGCTTGTAGAAAAGGCTCTATGAACACTTATGTGCCCACTGTCTAAACAGAAATGTTAATAAATGTCTGTGAGTGAGAAAGAAACTTACTTTCAAGGTTATGGTGGGGAGAAGGTAATCCTTATTCGAATTTAACCATTGGAGGCAACCATCGAACAAAGAGGAAACCCCATATATGTGTGTGTATGTTTACATAAACATGGACAGTGATGGAGAAGGAGACATTCCATAATATTAACTTTGGTCACTGCAGAAGAGCTGGGTAGTGTGAGGGCTGCTAGGAGATGATTCGCTTGCCCTTAATACACCTCTGTATTTTTGACTTGTTCAAATGAGTATATATTCCCTACATTTTTTTTTACGAGTTCAATTACATTTTATAGCATTGTTTTATAGTGATCAAAATTAAAAATTGTTAAATAATTTTAACATGAACACATCAAAATCCTCCTATAGTTAAATTTGTTCACGTTTTCAACAAGACATACTTCTGCTTTAAGTTTAGAATCAACATAATTATGGTTAAGGGTATGGATCCCAAAGGCAGATTGTACAGTTTCAGATTCTGGCTCTGCCTCTTACTAACTGTCTGACCTTGAGCAAGTTACAGCTGTAAAACCCTCCTGAGCTTCCATTTCTTGGTTTGTAAAGTGGGGATAATAACACTATTCACTTCCTAGTGCAGGCAATTCTATGAGTCAAATATGTAACACATTTAGAATAGTTTCTGGCACAGAACAAGCACTATGTGTTACTCTGAGCTCTTCGGGTTGAGAATCGATTGTTTACGAATGTAGATTATAGAAGCTGAGGCTCAAATAATGTCTTTTTTATTGCCGTACTACTAAAAATTCCTGTAGTAATATATTGGTGCAAAAGCACATAAAATTGCTATGTACTATGGATTTTAGATAATATGCTATCTATAACAGTTACACTAAAAGACTGACTATTTACTAGGATGTTTAAATTATAATAAAAGATGGTTCTCGGGGTATAGACCATGGAATTAACATGGGACATGTTGCTTTTAAGTGAAAATCAAATCTGCCACAAGAAAACAGGACTGTAAAACAGCTCAGCACTGTGGGGTGGGCTGTGGGGCCCCTGGTGGGTGCAGGGATGGGAGTGTGCTGAGGAGGTGATAGTAGGTAGGCTTGGTGCTGCCTTCTAGAACATTTCCCCAGACCCTCCCCAACCTGAAGGGCAGAAACGGCCTCAAGCACAACCAGGCAAAAGACGTTGCTCATGGACTTGTTTCTCTCCACACATAAACAGGTCTTCTCCCTTGTAGATAATGTTCTTGAGAACGTGTTTTCTTCACCCCTTGCCTCTTCTCTGTGAACTTTTCTCCATCTGGCCCGTGCTTGACCATTTTACAGCACGCGTCACTCTTGCCAACAGTGTCGACTGACTCTGTCCCTCTCCCTAATGCTCCCGTCTGGGGCACTTCACTGCACTTGACCTCTAGTCCTTACACTGTGCATTGACTCTTTAGATCCACTGCCTCCCCCACCTCTGAACAAAGGTACGCACAAGCTTAATCTTTTTTTAAATGTTGATCTATTTCATAGTCATATATTCACACACATTCACATTATTTAAAATGCCAGGGCACAAAAGGGTGTTCTATAAAAATTCTCCCTTCTCACTCCCAGCCCCATCCCCCAAAGCAACTGTGTGCATGTGTGCCTTCCAGAGACATTTTATACACATATTGTGTGTGACTACAGTATATTGCATATATGTGTAGAGACACACATTTCTATATATTTGCATTTTTTTATACAGAATAGCATACAGAACATCCTCTTAAGCATCTTCTTTTTCTCAAATAACAAACCTCAAAGATCAATCCCTGTAAATACAGAACTTCCTCCTTCTTTTTTCTGCTATATAGTAGCCCGTTGTATGAATTAACCATATGCATTCAGGAAGTTCTCTATTGATGGACATCACATTGTTTCTAGTCTTTCTTCTTAATACCAAGGCATAGTTCTGACTTTCTTGTCTTTCTAATTCTGTGTCCCACCTCTCTCTCCCGAGGCATCTCATTGGATTATGATTTTACTGACCACTGGGCATCAGGCAACTGACAGCCAAGTTACCTCCTGCTCTGTTTTCTTCCCTGTGCTTAAGTTCTATATTCTCAACTGCCCCACTAGAAAGCTCTTAGAATTCCCCTAGCAGAATCCACCCCCTCACACTAAGC